>NC_034591.1:134546709-134641894 GCF_900095145.1 Mus pahari | reverse complement strand
GCGGGCGCGGCGGGGCTGGAGGGAGGAGGGAGGCCGCGCCGCGCTCTCGCGCCCGGTGTCTCCCTCTCGCTGCCTCTGCAGAAACAGCTCCCTGCCAGAACGGCGCTCGGCGCGGCGCGGCCCGGAGCGGCGGCGGCAGTGGCGGCGGCGGCAGCGACGCTTCCCGCGGGCTCGCCCTCAGGTGTTCGCGGCTGCCGTCGCCGAAGATCGCGGGTCGGGGCCTCGCGGCGATCGCCCTGGGCGGGCCGGAGACGCCTCAGGCCCCCTGGCGGCTCGGGGTCCACCCGGCGCCGCGGGCCCGCCGCTCTCCCTCTCCTCGCCTTTGCGCCTCTTCTCGCTCTGCCTCTCCATTTATTATTCTTATCATTTTTATTTTCAAATGGTGTAGCCGCCAGAGGTGCGGTGCTAAATTCTTGGAAGGGGCCCGGATGTACTGAGGATGCATTACAATCTCACGAAAGGAGGCGGTAGTGGAAAGCAGCAGTTTTTGGTGTTTGGTGCAATAATGGGGATCAGGTAATCACCCGAAGGGAGCAAGAACCACTGCGGATCCACGGCTTCCTGGATTTGCGCGAGAGCCGCCGGCCTCGGAGGAGGGATCCATCCCGAGCCGCTCGCGGCTGTTGCTGCATTTCTTCCTCTTTGTGGCTTCTCCTTTCCAAGCAGTTTTTGGCCAATGGTCAATGAAAACACGAGGATGTACGTTCCAGAGGAAAACCACCAAGGTAAGCGGGACCCCAGCGCCTCGCCCGGCTCGCCCGCGCTGCCCACAGCGGGTCCCGGTGGAGCGGCCCTCGCCGCGTGCGCGAGGGGCGCCAACCCCGCGCGCGGGAGCCCGCGGGAGCCGGCCGAGCCGCCGTGCGAGCCGGAGCGGAAAATTCCCGCCCCTCCCCCTCCGCGGCCGGGCTTCTTCGGAGCATGTGGTTCCCATGAAATCCCGAGCGAGGGGGAAAGTTCCCCAAGTGTCGGCGCTGCCTGCATTTCTCGCCTTTGCCTCGAAAGCCGACCGGCCAGTCTGGCCACGGCGAGCCGGGGAGCGGCTGCTTCGGGGTCCCTTGCTTTGCTGGGGCGCGGCAGGGAACGCGCGCGCTCGCGCGCACCCCCACGGAGACCAGCCCCGCGCCGGTGGCCCCCCAGGCTGCCCCACGTCCACTCTTCCCGACGCCACTTCCTCGGGCAGTGCGCTCCGGGTCGCGGGTGGGGGTGGGGGCGGGGGCTGCAGCTGTGCGTCTCAGCGCGCCTCCTCTCTCCTGGCTCTCTCGGCTCCTCGGCTTCTCAACACCGCCCACCTTTCCACACTGCCATTGACCCCGAGCGAGCCCACGCCAGGTACCGGGTGTGTTACTGTTCGCACCCCAGTGTGGACTCGCACCTGAGGATGGAAAGCGGTTAGAAGCCCCAGTGATGTGTGGGCTTTGCTTTTCCATGTTTTCAGGGAATCATGAAAGGGTGTGACTAGCTCTGAGGCTCCATACTTAGTGTTCTCTAAGCATCTCTTTCCTGGGCATCAAGTGTCACCAGCTTCCCTCTAATGGTGAATGGCTTTCGGGTAGCTCCCCACTTCTTGGAAACTTTCTCCCTCTCCTCCCCAGTCCCCATCGACACGTTATTATTTTTGACATTGCTTAGTGGTTAAGGTGATCAAGCCGAAGTGTCTTGCAGTCCCAAGATGCCCTTTCTACCGGCTCTCTGCCCAGTTGCTTGACTGTTCCCTTTCTCTTTCGCCCTCAGCAGCCACAGTCGCTCTTCCACATTGTGTCTTGCCTTGCCTTGCCAGGGTACTTCTTAGTGACTCTCCAGAGCCCAGCCTTGTGCAAGTAGTCTCCAGGCCTGACATTGGTACCCAGCCCCTTCTTCCTTTTACCCTTTTGTCACCATCTGGGGACAGGGCCATTGCCTTTGCAGATTAAGGCTGCCCGGGGAGCTGGCTTTACAGCTGGTCTTCTTTCATCTGGAAGCTGATTTGGGTGCAGCTGTCTTTCTGCTTCCTGTCTTGGGTGGCAGCGTTGGGATTTTGGCCTCCTTAAGAAGAAAGACTTGTCCAGGGTTACGGGTACTAGGTCTTTTATGTCATACGGGGCAGCCCGGATTACCTGCCCCTATCCTTCCTCTGTCCTCAAATACCTTTCCTAGCTGATAGAGTTATGGATGGTTCAGGAGGAGGAAAGAATGAGACACAGAGCAAAGGGTGATATTTTTGTAGAGTGGGGGTGGGCTAGCCTTTTCAGGTTCTGCCCATACCCTCAGTCTAAGCAACTTGGCAGAGGAGAACCCAGCAGTGTTGTCCCAGCTGTTACTACCCAGGGCAAGACATCTTTGTAAAACAGGTATGCCCATAGTTGGCAAGGTCCCCCAGTAGTGTAGGGTAAAGCCCTTCTTAGCTTACTTTCTTACTCTGCTTCTTTCCTCTTGGTACTTTGCTTCTCGATGGCATCCCTAAGCCCCTTGCAGGGAGCAGGCACTAAATGCAGGAGCAAGAGCCCTACAGGTTCTGGAGAAGAATGTAGGGGTAAGAGGAGTCTGCGGTGGCCAGGAACTCTACCTTTCCAGCAGAGAGCCAGCAGACACTATAGAACCTGGATGGTCCTCTCCCTCAGAGCTGCAGTGGTTACATAATTCACAGGAGCACTTTCGCCTCCATCCCTAGATGCGGTTCTTAGGTAAAAGAGCGCCAGGGTCCTTGTCCCCCCTCTGCCTCCCACCTTCTTGCTCTTGATTGGCTAGGCTTCTTTTGAGGGAGGGTTGGGGAAGGTGGCAGAGGTGGGAAGGACAGACCTGGAGGAGTGTGAATAGTTACAAGAAGTGGCTGGCTTAGTAACTCCGTAGCTGGTAGCTGATGAAACATAGTTGGGGGCTAGAGTTTCAGAAGGCAGGGAGAAGAGGAGCCAAGGGATGACCTCAGAACAGTAACGGTGACCAATCAGAGTGGAGAACCAAATAAGTTGCCAGGTGGCTGTTTTCTTCCCTCCTGACTGGCTTGCAAGGACCGAATGCACCTCCTTCTCACAGCTTTTCAGTGGTGTATGTGCACCTGTGAGCTTAGGGGTGGACTGTGGAGGTCTGAGGCCAGCACCATGAAACAGCCTAGAAGCCAAGGGAAGGATGGGCTCCGTTCTCAGGCTTCAGGCTGGAGGTTATATATTTGTGCAAGCTGTGCCTCACTTCTGTTACTCTCTCTGGTCCTATTCCAGCCTTCTACTTTTCTGGGTTGATTATCCAGTGTAGGCTCCAGCTAGCAAGTGAATTTCTTAATAGTCAACCATTTAACACAAAAACCCCAGAATGTCCCCTATCTGCCAGAGACAAGGCAGAGGGGAGGGGAAAACACAGTGTGCTTTTTCTTTAAACTACTTAGACGTACGGGGAGAACGGCAATTATCATTTAAAATACGGTAATAATACAAAGATCACAATTAACTGTTTTCAGAGGGTCCGAGAGAGCCGTGGGACTTGCCCCTCAGCCTGTGAAGCTTATGAGAAGGCTTCTTGACATCGGCTTCTCCATCTCTGCAAGTTGTAGGGAGGAAGCTGGAGAAAAGGAGGCTTTTTTTTTTTTTTTTTGCATTCCAAATGCTGATCCTAGGAATGGCTGGGTGCTTTTCAACATACCAACACAGTACAAGACAATTACTGGTTATTTATTTCCATAGAACACATGTAATGATGATTAAACGTGTGCACACACAGAGAATTAGGGAAGCCTCTGGAAGTAGATCACATAGGACTTAATACACCTCACCCTGGGTGTTATGCAAAGGAATATTGACTATACACTCTCCTAAAGTGGTGTGTGTGTGTGTGTGTGTGTGTGTTTGTTAATCTCCTATTAAGTAGAGACTCATTCTGCTAGAGTATATTCCACAAGAATAACAATGCTTTGTCAACACAGTGGTGAGCCAGTACCCCTGTCCCCAGCCATCTTTTAGAGTCTTGGAAATGATTTAGTATTTGTTTAATCGCCTCTTCTACTCCAAACTGCTTTTAGTGGGCTTGTCTGTGGATAGAGTATACTAAAGGAGCCAACGGGAACACCAAATGGAGGGTTTCGAGGTCTTGATGACCTTTGGAGTCTACTTTCTAGTATAAGTATGGCTCGCTGCAGGGGTCTGGATGTATTATTGACAATAATCTTGCAGGAACAGACTTCTTAGAACCATCAGTACATCTTACTTCTGCCTCCACCAGTAGGTGGCGCTACAGGGCTTACAAGTCAGGCCATGGGCTCCAGGGAGGATGGAGAACCTGGTCCCTCATGCTCTGGTGCAGGGGACCTTAAAGACCACCGTGTCTCCATGACACTATTCACCGGAGGCCTTGTAGGATGATGGACTCCCTGAGTCCCTGCATGGGTCTGCCCCTTTGAATTGTTTGAGTACATTGCATGCACGTCCTTACCGCAGACTTCTGTTGACCTGGGATGTAGACAGCATCCCCCACAGAGCCTTGAGGAAACCTTTGAATGGGCAGCTGAACACACCATGGCCCACATGCTGAATTCCTTCATGCTTTGAAAGGGCTAGTCCAAAAACTCGTAGGCCCACTGTCCGCAAGCTAGACAAGTCTGAGATAACAGGAAGATGCTGTGGGCTTGCGACGTCCATCAGCAGCTCCACAGCAAGAAGGCATTTCCTTAACCTTGCTAAGGGGAAGACTAAGAGCTATCTATGGGCACATTTCCCCATTGATTTCCGCCTCAGCCATCTCCTGCTAGGTGGTGACAGGAAGGCCCTGGAGACCAAGGCAGGAAGTCACTGAAGTCCATTCTGCCGCTAACTGCCACTTTTCCAATTCCTGACGCTTTCTTCTGATCTCCGTTTCCCCAAGTTTTTGCGTCATAATGGCTGGTTCCATGAGGACTGATGAACCTGGCTAAGAAAGTGTGAGAGCGGCTGATGGTGCTGCCTTCGTTCTCCGGTAGTTGTGGCAGCCTAGTGTTACAGCTCTGGGCCGTGTATACTGCTCAGCAGCCAGCTGCACCAACTCTTTCTCGCTGTCCCCTGAAGAATGGAGAAGATGAGTTTATTTCCAGAATTAGCTAAAGAAAGCTCCTGGCCTGTTGGAGAAATGTAGCTGAAGACTGATTCGCAAGATAGCCAGAGTTTAGTCTGATTTTCGAGTCTGTCTTTACTGCTGCTTAAGTTAATGTTAGGCACCGTAGAGGATGGCATAACTGAACCAGAAAGAGAGGCATGGGGAATTGTTTAGCAACATATCGGGTGCTAAATACTTAGCAGCATGCTAAACATTCTGCTAAATGAAATGACATTTGGAGTCCTGGCTGTCAGCATTAAAGTAGTTTAGTAAACACTTGTTTACTGTTCCTCAAGGTTAGGTACTAAATAAAATGAGTAGCAGTGACAGGGCCAGTGACAGAGTCCCTCAGGGAAAATGAGATGTCGTCAGTGCCATTCCAGAGCCTAGGCTTCAGCTGGGCTCCTGCAGATGCAGCAAATCAGGGCGGATACGGTGATGTGTGGAGCTGATCACCCTTGGCTGCAGCTTGCTCCTGTCTAGGTTTAGCGCATCCCATGCAGATGAGGCCAGGAGGCCTCAGAAGACCAGAGCTGCTTCCACAGTTTGGAAACTCTTAGCGGTAGTCATTTGTCACGGCAACAAGTGGAGTGGCTCCGACTCTGTGCTGTCCCCTTTTCCTGGTGAATATGGGGCCTTGGGGACATTCCAAGGCTCTGCTAGAGTTCCTGATGTGTTTTATGTGGGAAAGGAATACCAGTGGGGTGACTGGGGGGGGCGAAGGTCACCTCATAGAGTGTGCCATTTGTGAAAAGACTGCTACTTTAGAAAGTCAGGGTCCCAAGATAATGACAGAAAGGGACAAGAGGCCCTGCTGCCCATGCTGTGTGCAGGAGCTTGGGGAAGGTCACAGGGCACACATACTACCTGTGGACTTGGACTCAGCTTAAGAATGGACTTAAGGCTCTACAAGAGGGGAGGTTTGGACCTTGGCATCTGAGAGCCAAATGACGGTTGAAAATGGACCGCTTCATCCCCGGAGAACGGAAAGAATAGTTATGTTGGCTTTGGACAGAGGATAAAGAAAGCAGAGGTGACTGGCAAACTTGGCCTCTTTGTTTCTTCCCTTCCAAAACTCCACAAAATCTCCATGATTCCTTAATGCTGTGTGCTTGTGTGTGTGTGTGTGTGTGTGTGTGTGTGTGTGTGTACACACACAGGGACAGGAGTTAGACTATCTGAATTCATGTTCTTAGAAGTGCCTGTCACATAGGGAATGAATAAGACGCCTCTTCAGTGTTTACTTTCTAGGTTCATAGTATTTGATGGGTAAAGGGACCTCAGGAAAAATTTCTGTTTTCATTTGGGGCTCCCAAAGGTTCATTTGGGCTGGATATGCTCCATTTCCTGCCTTTTCCAGACTACTCTGAGGGCAGACTAAGCACCCATGCTGTTTTAGGGTTCCTGGTTGGGCTTTGTGCAAGAACCCCTCCACCTCTCCCTCTTCTTGGGTCTCCCGCCTCCGCTTAGGTACTGACTTCAATTCATGTTGAGGCATTAGATTTTAGGAACAGAGTTGAGAGGGGGTGGGAGGTATCTATCATTGGAAAGGCTTAAAAATAACTTCCTAAACGGCAGAGTGAAAGTCCATATGTGTCCACAGAAACACAGAATCCATGGTTTTGTGCTCCCTCCCTAGTAGATGTGTCTTCAAAGCTGTTTTTGTTTGGGGACTTTCCTTCTGGGTTAAGTTCTCTTGGGTTGCAGAGGTAGAGTACCCGAGTTTGAGAAAACAACACATCGAAACAGTGTTGACAGCATTTCCCAAGTGTTACAGGAGGCCTGAGGTACTCTGGAATTTAAAAGATGGAAATATAAGATCAAACAAAAGAGTTTGAGTTGGTCTGACTTATACCTTAATAATCAAGGAAGAAGTGAATAAAACTAAAAACCAAAAACCAGAAACCAAACCAAGTCAGTCAAGATTGGTCTGGTATTTTGACATTGAGAGCTCCTCTTGACAACTCTCAGTAACTGTTGGTGACTTATCAGTAAGATGCTGGGGCTAAGGCTCCATCTGTACTGTTATTCCTACTTGGGGGTCAGGACCTGGGGTGCGCAGGGGTTGGGAGTTACCTTAAGGGGCCAGCTGACATGTCACCTTCTCACAGACACACACGCTGCACCCTGCCTTCAAGTCCAAAGTCAAATGGGCCCATCTCTGGATGTGCAGGCAATGTTCAGATAGAAGTGGACCAGAGATGACTTGAGGCCATGCTCTCCTTTCCAATGTCGAGTTCATCAGATCTTGTCATCTCAGCCCTGTACAGAGGGACAGACAGCCTGGAAAGAAAAAAAAAACTTTGCTTCAAAAATACACCTTGCTTTTAGAAAATGGACCAAGTTCTTCTTTTAATTGGCAAAAGTCCTGGTTGGTTGTAGATAAAGAGACACTTATTAAATGGGGGAAGGGCTTAAATGTTCCATCTTAAGTTGCAGGATTAACTTTTTAATTTCCTAAAATAAGAACAGTTTCATCATCAAAGAGCATGCTGGGATGTTTTTGCATCTACTTTGCAACATGCTCTTCTAGGCTTTGGTCCTAGGATCAGTGGAGCCGTTCATGTTTTAATTTTTATGTAAGGGGGGAATCCTTGTTCTGAAGCAATCAATCTTTTTATATTTTACAACAAGCCAGGGGTATTACCTAATGGTCACCGGACACCTAGCATGTTCCAGGCACAATTCTTGGAGTGTCACTTGCTTGTGCTTAGTATAATTCATCTTTATAATGGGGTGGGTACATACACTTCCCACAAGGTTGAAAACTTTGTCTGTTGGGATTTAAAAGTAAAACAAATAAAAATTGTTGTATTACTATTCCACTGTCAACTCTCACTTAAAAAATATCTGCAGCAGTCAACTTATACAGAGGGAAGGGTTATTCTGTGGCAGGCTCAGAACTCTGTGATCTCTGTGGTCTGTTGACTCTGGGGCCTGTGGTAAAGCAAGACATCATGGCGGGGAGTATGTGTAGGAAAAAGGATGCTCACCTTGTATCAAGGAGAAAAGAAGGGGTTAGAATTCCAGTATCCTCTTCAAGGGCTTGCTTCCAATGACCTAACATCCTCCCACCAGGCCCCACCTCCTAAAGAACTGCTGCATTTATGTGTGGCTGAAGACTGGTAGCATCCCAAGGCCTTTAAGGGTTATTTCAGATCAAAATGACAGCAATTCATGTGGGGAAGAATTGGGAGAGAAATCTGTTCCCCACTTTGGGAAAACATCTGTATCCCAGGGAGCGGCCCTCAGACTTGCTTTGGTATCTTCTGTGAAAGAGTTGTGGATGAAGAGCTGAAGACTGGGTCTTCTCTAACAGGGGCTATGGGGCCTTTCTCTGGCCTCTCCTCTCTTCAGCCTATTTTCTGGCTAGTGACTTTGTCCAGTTTCTACCAGGCCCCTTGGAGCCTTTAGTTCAGTTAGGATTAGTTCTAAGGCTTATGGAAAAATGGCCTTGTTTTAGCCTGTTCTTGGATAGTTCTTGGTGACCCTCTGGGACGACAGGCACTCTCCACTCTCTAGCAGGCTTCTAGTACATTTGCTTGTCCTTGCCACGAACTCTCTGATATCATATGTTATATGTATTTACTTACTTAATTTTATTTACTTGTTTATTTGAGACAGGCGGGCATAGACTTGCTATGTAGCTGAGACTAACCTTAAGGTCCTGGTTCTTCTCCCTATATCTTTCAAGTGTTAGAATTGCAGGCATGTGACACTATGCCTGGGGATTTATTTTTATATAGCAGCTTTGTTGAGATACAATTCACAAGGTATAATGTATGTTCACCCAATGCAGCTTTTAGGGTATTGAGAACTTTGAAGTCATCTCCACTATCCCACACAGCTTCTCTAATCTTAAAAGGAGGGCCTGGACTCTGGTGGACACGCTTCCTTTCTGCTCCAGCTCTGGGCTCCCAAGAGTTTACTCCTGCTTTTGTGGGTTTTAATGCTCTATTGACAGCAATAATAATTCTACAGGTAGAGTTATCTACATAGATAATACTTGGTTGTACATAGAAATCTCAGAATGTTTGTGATAACCTGTGATAGACAACAGAAAGAAGCATGATATAGGTAGTAGAGCCCTAGGTCATTTTGGAGTGACATCAACAGGCAAAATCTCAACATGAAAAAGCAAATGGACACAAACCCCACCTCTACCCAAGAAGCTATTTCAATTTATACAGGCTAGGAAAGGAAAAATCCATTTCTCCCAGTGGAGTGTCTCTGGCTATATCACCCACATTCCAGGGCAGACCCCATGCCCAGGAGTAGGGGGCCAACGCAAAACGAATGTGTGTGTGTGTGTTTGTGTGTGTGTGTGTGTGTATGCTTTTGTCTTGGCTTAGTTTGTGTTTTTCATTGAGAGTTTTTTGGATTGTTAATTTTGATTTTTCATTTTTTTTGTTTTTATAGAGGAAGAGAGTGAGAAATTTGGCAGGTAGAGAAATACTGGAGGATCTAGAAAGAGTAGGAAGAGGGAAAGAATATGACCAAGATATGTTGTATGAAAAATGTTAAATAATAAAAAAAATAAAAAATGGAAAAGCATATAAAGTGGGTTTAAAATATTTTTATGTGCTTCTGTACTGATAGGTCTTACAGATTAATATGATCTTTTAAAATCTGTCATGTAACATGGGCTGTTTTAAGCCTGTAACCCGGCGGCATTGACTGTATTCACAATGCTGTACAATCTTCGTCTTTTCAAAATATCTTTCTTGCCTGTACCGAAACGCTACAGCCTTCAGGCAGTGTCTCCCTATGTCCCTACTCCCTCCTGACTGTGGAGGACCCTTGTCTGATGACATTTAAGCAACTTTCTCTCTGTATGACCTGGCCTATTGTGGATACCTCATGTTCTGCTTCTGACTCTCTGAGTTTCAGCCACGCTGCTGCAGCCTGGGCCCGAATCCATCCTTGCTTTTTGCAGAATCCTCCTCCATCAGTCCATCGCAGTTTCTTTATCTGCTCATCTATTGGCTGCTTGAGCATTTCCACTTGTGGCTATTACTACCATTCTGTGCTGTAGGCTGGACCACAGGCACACGTTTGGTTTTCTTTGGGCCTGAACTGTAAAAATAACCATTGTGCCATCTCCTTATGCAGTTCCCAGGGTTTGAATCCCCTGGGCTGAGCATATGGCCCTAGGACATCCCACTGTGTCAGGAGTGAGGGGCCAGTGCTACCACTGGGTGAGACTCGACATTGACTGGTTGACAGTCAGGAAGTCGCTTTCTGGTCAAGACTGCCTGTTTCTGCCCCATTCCCCAGATAACGGAGCTTTTGCCTTGAGTTCAGCTCTCTCTTCCCTGCTCTCGGGGCTCTGTAACTGGACAGGAAGTGGGGACCAGCCAGACAAAGCTAGTTGCTCTGTTTCTGCTCGCTTGCAGTCTCAGTGGCTTGTGTGTATCAGTATTGGCTGAGGGGTGTCTGCCATGTGGCCTGTGGATGATGGCGTCTGCCTCTAGCCATACTGTGAGAAATAGCATCTCAGGGCTCTTAACCGTGCATGTTCAGCTAAGATCTAGGCAAGGAAGAAGATAGGAAATGGTTTCTTTCTCACCCTCTTTCTCGTGTGTGTGCACGTGCGCCCGCGTGTGTGTTTTGTGTAGTGTGTTTTGTGTGTAGTGGATCATGAGAAGAGGAAAGCGTAGAAAGAGAGAGCAGGACTGATGGACCAAGGGAAATAGTGGCATATGCTGTGTGGTGATGACCAAGTGACTCCGAAAGCCACTGCATAAGATCAAACTGCCCCAAATCCCAGCCTGGCCGGAGCAGGTGCTCATGAAGCCCTGTCCCTAGCTGAGGAGCTGTTAGTAATTACAGCCTGTAGGGGCAGGGAGAGTCGGATTTTGTTAAGGATTTGGTTCCTGGGAGGTTATCCTGGGGGAGGGGGAGCTGTTCGTGGGAGAGGGAATGGGGATGGATTTGGTCATTATATTCGTGTATGAAATTCTTACTTAAGAAACAGAAGCATCCTATTTGGCCAATTGGGATTATTAGTGGTGGGAGCTTTAGCCATTTGAACAAAATGAGGGTAGAGATAAGAGGTAGACATATTCCTGGTACAGAGAGTGCCCCTATCCTTCTGCCCCCCCCCCAATTGTCAGTTCCAACTGTATGCACTGTATTTGAGTCTACGTAAAGCTGTCTAGATCCTCATTGGTGTAGGGCCATCCTATGAAGCATGGACACCCTCTCAGGAGCCAAATCCTTAAAGAAAACAATGATGTACTAATGGCACAAAGATTAGGTTTTAAAGGAACTCAGTTAATTAGTTGAGTTTGGGGGGTATGCAAGGCCTGATGGGAAAGATGTTGGGAAGGGTGGGGAAGGATGACTGTGGAGGACCCTTGTCTGAAGCTAGAGCATTTGTTCCTATTTGGTAGACAATGGAAAGGCATTCAGAGTGAGTGAGGGGTTCCTACGATTGCTGGTGGGGCAGGCTTGTCCTGGGGTGCATGGCATTGTCCACACAGGACAAGAAGGAGAGGTGTTCCTAAAGCACGGCCAGAGGAGCCCCTTCATAGAGTAGAATTCTCTTTAAAACTGTGGTAGTTGGTGGGGCTGGAGGGTAACTCAGTCAGTAAAGTGCTTGCTGTGCAAACATGAGGACCTGAGTTTGAATCCCCAGTATCCATGCCCAAGCCAGGTGTGGTAATGTGTTTTTAACCCAATAATGGGTGCAGGTCGGGTATAGAGGTTGTTCCCGAGAACTCGGTGACCAGCTAGCTATTCTACCTAAATCAGTGAACTCTAGGTTAAGGGAGAGCCTTTGTCTCAAAAAGTAGTGTGGAAGGCAAGAGAGATTGGATTAGTGGTTCATGTGCTTGCCACGCAAACGTTCAGGCGCCAACATGCATGTAAAATACTGAGCATGACTGTGAGTAGCTAACCCGGCACTTGGGGGAAGCAGGCATGAGAATCTCAGGGCTTATAGCTCACGTGAGCTCTAGGGTCAGTGAGAAAACCTTGCTTCAGAGAATAAATTCTAATGACACTTGACTTAGACCTCTTTCTTTACAAATGCACCAACAGGCACAGCCTGTGCATGCATAACACACTTGAGCGAGCGCACGAGCTCTCTCTCTCTCTCTCTCTCTCTCTCTCTCTCTCTCTCTCTCTCTCTCTCTCTCTCTCTCCCTCCCTCTCTCTCTCTCTCTTACTGTACTGGCTGGTTTTTGTGTCAACTTGAAACAAGCTAGAGTCATCAGAGAAGGAGCCTCAGCTGTGGAAACATCTCCATGAGATCCAACTGTAAGGCATTTTCTCAATTAGTGTTCTCTAGGGGAGGACCCAGCCCATTGTGAATAGTTCTTTCTCTGGGCTGGTGGTTCTGGGTTCTACAAGAAAGCAGGCCATGAGCAAGCCATAGAGCCATGTGAGCAAGGCAGTAAGCAGCCCTCCACGGCCTCTGCATCAGCTCTTCCCTCCAGGTTGCTGCCCTGCTTGAGTTCCTGTCCTGACTTCCTTTGGTTATGAACTGTGATGTGGAAGTGTAAGTTGAATAAACCCTTTCCTCCTCAACCTGCTCTTTGGTCATGGTGTTTTGTTGTAGCAATAGAAACCCTAAGTAAGACACACATGAAGGTGATAGCTGAAAATATGGAAATGATAAAATTGCCAGGGAGAGAACAGAGAAAGATGGGAGCCCGTTGTTAGAGGACAGGAAGAGGGAACAGTGGCAGAAATGGGACAGGGAATAGCCTTCCTTCTGCAGGGTCAATATGAGGCAATGTTTCAGGATCCAGTCCACCATCAGTGTTGGATGAAGGGGATGGAAAGGAAGAGAGGAACTGGGAAATTCCCTGAATTTGATGATTTGGGCATCATTTGGTCTCCAGTGGCCTTTAGGGTAGAGATGTTGTCCAACTGTGGAGGTGTGGGCTATAATTCCGGGACCTAGCTTGCAAGGATTTTGGTTGTTTGTGAGAAGGAAAGGCATAGGATGGTCAGAAAGGAAGAACAAGGAGCCTGTTGATGAACAACGCCTGGGAGAAGAAGGTAGACAGCGGGTTATGGACAGGAGTGGAAGCTCAACCCCAAGAAAGGAGGAAGCAGTCTGCTTTCAAGCACAGACACAAGCTATCAAAAGATGAGGACGTATGGAGTGGCCTTGCAGGGAGAGCCTGAAGCTTGCCCCCAGGGCCCTCAGGGGGAGCGCTGCGTGTAGGGGACCAGACAGATGGAGTGCAGGCTGAGCTGAGGAGAATGGAGCAGGCAACAGAGGGACTTCTAGGGACATCCAGAGAAGTCACTAAGGCTTCCCAAGTCTCCGAGGGAGCTGGCTTGTGCTAGAGGCCAGCATTTCTAGTGAAAGGCTTTTCAGTGCTGTGTGGCCAAATGAGACAGGTGCTAGCCAGGCCAAATGGGCAGAAGACTCTGGCCCTTCCAGGAGACAGGACAGCTAGAGTCAGCGTTGGAGAATTGGGAGTCTCTGGCCATTTGAAGTGGCTGGTGGAGTGGAGGGTCACAGGACATACCATACAGTGCAGGCAGAGGCTTGGGAGTTTAAGCCATATAGCCTGCCTCTGTTCCCACAGTCAGCCTCTTGACATTCTCTGAGTGAAGGTACGGGATAGGAAGGTTTTTATCAGGAAGCTTAGAACACGAGATGCCAGGCTCCAGCAGCAGGATGGTTTTAGTTTCAGAAGGGTGAGTGTGTAGTCTGAATCCTAACTTCCTCCAAAGGTCCCTATGTTTAAGGCTGATCTCTGGTGGTAATTTAGAGAGGTGGTCCCCTTAAGAGGTAAGGCCTAGTGGGAGGTCTTTAGGTCATTGGGAACATGCCCTCCAAGGGAGTACTGGGCCCCTGACCCAGCTCCTTTTTGACTTCTTGGTAATCAGGCAAGTGGATTTGTGCTGCGAAACACTTCTGAGACTGGTCAAAACTAATGTACCAACCATCCATAGGCTAAAACCTCCACACATCTGTAAACCAATACGAACTTGGGCTGGTTGGTTAAGGGTTGGTTAACTCAGGCATTTGTTCCCGGAACAGCTCATGGGCTCAGTGCGGGGGGGTGGGGGTGGGATGCTGAATAGGTGTGCGTGTGTATGTAAGCATAGACACGCGAAGACGAACCTCGTTGGCTTCATACTTCGGCCTCCCCAGCATCTTCTAGATGCTGAAACCAAGTTAGAGTACATGGCTTGTAGACCTCAGGCTGTGTTCAGTATGCAGAGCGAAGGACACAGGTAACTGGAGAACTGCTGGAGGCGGATGTTAAACTACAGCCATACGATGTCCAGCCAAGTAACAAACATGATATCGTGGGAATGTGGACACAGCTTGCTCTGCTAGCCCCGGTCACAGGAGTCCTGTGTGACAGGAGAGAATAATGTTCCAGCATGGCACGTGGAGAGTGCTATCCTTAGGATCTTCTCCTGGGGACCACTCACCTCCGTCTTTTTGCCAGGAGTTCCCATGTTCCCCATCTACACTGTCCAGGCTTTCAGCCTGAAATATTGGCTCTCTGAAGAGCCCATGTGGTTTTGAAGCCCCATGATTCTATGTCCTTATAATTATTTCAGAGTATCAAATCCTGGGAACAGAACATTTTATTGCTTTTTCTTTATCCTTACCACCTTATAACACTGTAGCCAAGATGTTATGACCATGGGAAAGTCTTGGTTGGACTCCTTAAGCTTTGCAACACTTACATTTCTCTGTAATTGAGAAAAATACATCTGGAGTGATCTGTGAGAAGGTTTGCGTGTTGGATGCCAAGGACAATACTAGAACTCCTTGGATGCCATGGGAATACATTGTGCTGGATGGCTCTGGGCTTCCTCTTTGCAGGAGGGAATTAGTGGCCACGAGGTACCCCTTAGGTCCCTACCCTAGCTCTGAAACGTGTGCAGGGATCTGTGATCGAGAGACTCAGGCCGACATCATTAGTGGGCAGGAAGATGCCTTTCCCAGAAGTTGCAATAAGGGTGGTAGTTCCCAAGGCCCGTACCTCTGAGTTGGGGGAGCTGGTACCCACACTCAACAGGTTCTCTGCACTGGCTAGGGCTGCTGGCTTGAATGGAGGACAGTTTTGTCCTCCTATGATGAGAACTGTTAATTTCTCACCCCAGAGGACAATCCACTTGTGTGCAGTGGTGGCCATTGTGAGAGGCACACAGCCCACCAGACTCGGCACCTTGCTGTTTATCTTGCTTGGTAGGGAGTAGCCATACTTGTCTGACTGCTTTGCTTGGAAGTAGTGTCTTCTGGCAGCCGTCCTAGGAACTGCATGGTCACTGGGCAGCCACCATCTCACCCCGACTGTCTTCATCTGGAATTTTACTTGTGGAGTGTGGCCTTATTCTGGTGAACATCACGGGCAATGACGACCCACCTCTGTCTTATGCTGAGCCTGGGCAGCAAAAACGCACTTTGGGATTGTTCTTTTGCTTTCCCCCTTAAGTAAACTTGGGCAGAATGAAATGTTTTCACCAGAGTGTCTGTTGTGCCATGAACTCAGGGTCCAGATGGGCAGACCTCTCCCATCGCAGTTGCTGTCACACTCTGGGCAACTAACTGGCTTTGACATTTTTTTGGAGTTTGGCTTTCATAAGACAAAGGAGAAAAGGAAATATAGAAGACAACATCCCAAGGAAATCCGTACTTGTGAGGAGAGAAGCAGAGGGATGTGCAGACTCTCAGAAGAGGGGAAGAAAGCAGACTGATGGGCTGGCAGGGGGAAGCAGAAGTATGGGCTGGGTCATGGCAGGCATCTTGGTTGTGCTAGAGTCCTGGCACATCTCAGCCTGCTCTCAGGTCCGTTTGTTGACTGGCACAACTACGCCTGCTAATGGTTACGCTTAGGTCAAGATTGGTTTGGAAGGGGATGTGTCGGATATGGTGGCTTGGGTCTGTAACCACAGCATTTGAGAGTCTAAGACAGGAGAATCAAGAGTCCTAGGGCTGGGTTATTGAGGGAGATTCTGTCTCAAACCAAACTCGGCTGGGCTATCTAGGGAGAGTCGGGGTTAAAAAGCAAGCAGTCAAACAAGCAAAGAAACAAAACAAAAAGAAAGAAAGAGAAACTGAGAGGAGAAAATGGCCGTAATGAAGGTCGTCTACCTTGTGCCTTCCAGGCCTCCAAGTGCTCCAACAGAAATCCTAAACCAGGGATTCTGAGGGACGGGTTCTAAATCCTGGCCCCACCATCGCAAGTTTCTCGATGTGCAGGACTGTGGGCATGCGTGTGCATGGTGCTTGTGTGTCCCTGTGGGTAGGGTTAGCAAAGTGTGTGCGAGAGAAAAGAAGAGGGTGGCTTAGCTTGAAGTCCCAGGAAGCATGGTGTCACAGGTGCAGCCGTGTCTAGAGTAAGGACATTTATGTTTAGAGGGACCTTCACTTCTGTTTTGGTTGTTTTTTTTGTCTTTTTTTCTCCTTTTCTTCTTTCTTTTTTTCTCTTTTCTTTCTTTTCTTTGCCTTCTTAGTTTATTTGGTATTCTTCCTGTCAACAGTCCTGAATCCTCCTTGCCCTGCTTCCCACTAAGAATGTGTTTAATCTTTTAACCCCATTTATAAAGGACAATTTGAGAACGGCAGAAGGATGGATTGGAACACAGGAGGAGAAAACATTGCGCCTGGTTCCTTCTGTATCGTCCGCTGCATTGGGAAACTGTAGAGTGGGCCCGATGCTGAAAGAATACTTCTGAGCTAAGCTCACACTATGTACAAATGTTTTGAGGCCGAGCAGGAAGACTATGAAACCTCCCTCTCTAAGGTGCAGAACAGTGGCAGAGGGCTTGTAGCCTTAAAGGTGTAGGACCTGCGGTGCCTCTGTGGCTCTCTGCCTTATTCCTGTAAGACACGGTCTTTGGTTGAGCCAGACTCTCACCCTTTTGGTCTGACTGCCCCATGCATCTGCCCATCTCTGCCCCACAAGACTGAGGTTATGGACATGTGTGGCCATCCCCAGCTCTTTACATGGTTCCTAGCAGTACCTCAAGCTAGCTCAGCAGACTCTTTACTCACAGAGCCACCTCCCTATCCCCCTGACTCATATTTCTGTAGCTTCATGTATGAAACTACTGAGGGATGTTGATTCAGATATGCAGTAGTGGTGACTAAGAAATCACGCCCACTTCTTAGAAAGTCTTAAGGAGGATGACTTCCTGTATCTTGTCTTTCTTCCTTCTGGGTTCTTATTAATTCTCTGTCTCTCTCCCTCTCTCTCTGTCTCTGTCTCTCTCTCACACACACCCCTTCAATATACCCAATATATGAAGGTTTGTGTGTATGGAGGTATATGTGTGTGTGTGCGCGTGTGTGTATGTGCGTGTGTGTGTGCGTGTGTGTGCGTGTGTGTGTGTGTGCATGTGTGTGTGTGTGCATGTGCTCGTGCGTGTGCGTGTGCGTGTGTGTGTGTGTGTGTGTGCGTGTGTGTGGCTACTACTTCTGAGCTATATCCCCAACATGCCACTCCCCCATATCCCATATCCCTTCATTTTTTTCTCTTTCTTTCTTTCTTTCTTTCTTTCTTTCTTTCTTTCTTTCTTTCTTTCTTTCTTTCTTTCTCTCTCTCTCTCTCTCTCTCTCTCTCTCTCTCTCTCTCTCTCTCTCTCTCTCTCTCTCTCTCTCTCTCTCTCTCTCTCTCTTTCTTTCTTTCTTTCTTTCTTTTGACAGGTTGGGTCTGAACTTGGACCCGGCTTCCTCCTGTCTTAGCCTCCTTAGTAGCTGAGATTACAGGCCTGAACTATCTGGTCCAGGGGCTTATTTACACCGATAATGGTTTAGGCAGGTGTATAACTGTGTCAACAATTATTCTACATCAGTGTAAAGATAGCTACTTTCTGGACCCTGACGTTTACATGAAATGCCTGCTGTCAGTACTATTCTGAAAATGTAAACACAATACTGTCTTTGTCCTCATGGTAGTACAGTCTCATAGTGTCATGTTAGACACATAGACACTGTTAAGAGCCTGCTTGGACTTGCTAAGTGGTAAATTCTACCATTATCTATTTTTCTGATAAAATCTATACTTATTAGTGGGTAAAATATAACATATCCATACCACATATATTGTGGAATGTTTGAATTGGTTTCAGTAATTATCTTATCGAACATTGCCTGCCCTTAGATGGTTTTCTTCTCCTGAAACTGTATGTTGACCGGGTGTGGTGGTGCACACCTGATATCTTGGGTCTCTGGAGGGTGAGAAGGAGGACTATAAACTGCAGGCCAGCCTGGGTTTCACAGCTTTTTTTAGAAACGGCCCTGCTCCGCAATCTCTCCCTTAAACCTACACAAACCTAAACTAAGAAAACAGTCTATAATGACGTCTTTATTTTTCCTTTTTCCTTAAACACTCTTTCATGTTCTGTGTCTCACTGTTTTTCTTTGCTATGACTGTGCCTTCTTCACCTCTGCCTTCTAATTTACCAGTTTTCCCTGCCTTAGAGTAAGTTTTTGTTTTCAATGACATTTTGTTCCTAAAAGGTCTGCTTTCATATTTGTTATGTAGTGTTTCCTCTTTATGCTTCCACTCCGTATTTCCGGTTTTGAATCATTCAGGACACTCTTTTGTGGTCTCTGGCTCTTGGGGAACAGCAGTTTAGATGTTTGTAGCTTATGTGCCATTTCCTTGTGTTATATGAACGTGCCGAGGTGACCCCTCCCACCCTGTTATTTCTGCCCCATAAGAATCCAAGGCACCTTGAAGTTTGAACATATTGTGCTATTGCTGCTTTGCATTAGACTCCACTGGGCATATTTGGTCCTTTCCCCGTCTGGCAACTGTCTTCCAAGTTCACTTCTTGATTTCAGTGCTTAGAGCACACCGGTGCTGTAAGTTTCATGGCACAGGATCCCAGTAAGACCAGGGTCACATGAGTGTGGAATAACCAAGTTCAGAGTATGTCCCCAAGTCGCCTAAGCTTTGATGCTTGTGTTCACGTTAATGCATAGGACCCTTGTTCCCGGTCTTTCTAAGATCTTTGCTGGCTTCACCTCCTACTTACACCGGTCTCATCTCAGTAACTGGGATGCATTTACGGCTAATAGCTCCACTAGTCTGCACAGGTAGAGGCTCTAGCTTCCACCTCAGGCCTTCCTTTTCTGTGGCTTCAGAATTGGGCAGAGGAAAAGGACCAGGACTCTTTACCCCTTCTGCCTCTTTTTTGTGCCAAGGTTTTCCAACTTAGGGAGAGGGGAAAGATGCAGAGAACCAGGGCCCGAGAGCTTTCCCTTGGTGGTGTTTTTTTCTTTTTTTTTTTTGCCTGACCTTGGCTGGCTGCCATCTGTCTGCTGTTAGCCAGCCCACACCAGCACTTCCTCAGGGCATCTTTGTGAGTTCTCCGAAGGCTCCTCCTGGACTCTTTTACATTGATGAGAACCCCCCCACCCCCCCACCCCACCCCCAGATGGTGATGGTGATGCAGTCTCTGGCAGAGCTTGGTTCACTTTTGCAACCTCTTCTTGAGAGGCAGCCTTCTTGGGAAGAACACTTTCCAGTGGCTTGGAGCCAGAGGCTCTTGTATCATCCCCTCGGCCTGGTGGAGGACACCATATTTAGTTAGAACTCGGAGTCAGGCCGCATTTCCCATTGTTACCCTCCCTCTGTGCTCTGCCAGAAGCCCTGTGGAGAATTCTCTAGGCAGAAAATAGGTACCATCTTGGTTTAGATGCCTCCTCCGGCCTTAGCGTGTAAGACGGGAGTGCATCAGGAGGATGCTCTGCTCGGTTACTCTGGGAGGTTACAGGTTCTGTTGCTTGTAGGTGTGACACTGGGCTTGAGAGGTTAGCCCCTTCATCACATCATCTGAGCCCCTAAAGAGGCCCACCTTGCTGCCTTGGGCAGCCAGAGGAAAGGCTGTCTGAGTCCATACTTCGTGCTTTCTGGCTTCCATGTCCCCGGCTCCGTGCTTACATAGATTGTGTGGCTGATAGAGGGATAGTCTTAGGGCCGCTTCAGCTCCTCCAGGTATCTAGCTGGTGTCTCTGTTGTGGGAGGAGCATGCTATTGATGGTTCTTAGGTTTGGAACTCCATCTAGGACTCCGAGATAGCAGGAAAAGGTCCAGGTTAATACCTGTCTGACAATATTTCCTGTTTTTCCCTGGGCAGGCAGGAGGAGGCTTTGGGCCCTTTGTAGTGAATAGAAGTTGCTTTCGGCTCTGGGCTTTATGCCAGAGCTTGGCCCCTGTGCCGTGTGGGACCTCTGACCCAGCCCTGGCCTGTGCTCCTAGGAGCAGGCCTGCACTCTGGCTTTCTCAGCGGTGCCGTCTCAGTGGTCTCCCAAGTGTTACCTTCTCACTTCCTGCCACAGGAGGACTTCCTGTCCTTTGTGCTCAGCTCACACTGCCCAGCGTTCATCTTCATTGCAAATGTTATCACACACTCTCCGTTCCTTCTGGGCATATGCTAGGTATGAGTGTCAGGACCAGAAGGGTGGAGCTGTGCTCCATAGGCCTCTAGCAATACTTAGGTTTCCATCCCAGGGATGCTGCGAGGACAGCAAGACAGTGGCTATGCTTTCAGAGTACTGAAGCATCTCTGGGGATGAGCTTATGGGAGCGACCTCACTTGGTTTGCCAAGCAGTTCTCCCGAAGATCGGATGTTTATAGAAACCGTGTTTATAAGGAGAAACTCAGAGCCCCATTCGATGTGAGGGTTAGTGGTGTGCTTCCTTGACCGGGCTCAGACTCTGAGCTCGGGTCTGCATGACAGAAGGTCCTTGTTTAGAGACGTTTAACCTCGTGGGCTATCAGCTTATTGTTCCTTTCTCAGTCATTTGATATAAAAGGCACATACTAGATCTACATTTAAAATAAGCACTTAGGACATCGGGTGTGTTCATTTGCTTTTTATTACTGTCACAAATATCTGAGATGATAAGCCTATAGAGAAGAAGTTATTTTCATTATAGTTTTGGGAGTTTGAGGTTCAGCGGGTTCTGTGACTCAGCTCTGCCTCTTTTGGCAATTTAGTTTATCATGAGAGCTTGTATTAGAGCAAAAAATGCTCACTTTTGTGGTCAGGAGGGGGAGGAGCTGAGTGGAGAAGGAGAATTAATGGGAGGGGGAAGAAGAGAAATTGGGATCCCAGTGTCCCCTTCAAGGGCATGTTTCTAGTGACCCAAGATCTCCTCCTATGAGGTTTCAATATTTCCTTTACCTCCTGATAGCACTAAGCTGGAGAGAAGACTTGGGCCTTTGGGGGAACATTCAAAACCAAGCTAAGCTGTAGCGTTAGGTAAGCTGTGCATGTCAGGTATATACCATACACCAGGGACGTGGGGTTAACTTACTGTGTGTCTAAGGGAACCAGAGTCGGGCTACTCTAGCAGGCGTCGATTCAGTCTTTTACCAGTGTGGTCCGAGTGTTTCCTTGTGAACCTGTGTAGCCCTGGTGTGTGTGTGGGGGGGGCTATGTAGAAGCATGACCAGTTTTGACAGTCAGGCATTAGGAACCAGCAGGTACTAGACGGGTGCAATGTTGGGCACATTGATGGGTGAAACAGATGGGCACCTGCCACACCAGAGGTGCAGGTCACCGGTGTTCCCTTATTGTAGCTACATAGTTAGAAACGGGCGGCCCTCTGCACTCTGAAGGTCTTCCAGGGCCCTGGGCACCATTCTGATACCCTGAGCTTATCAAGCACAAAAATCCCCAAATCTTTAAACTCAGCTGCTTTCGACAAGGTAGGTGGGACACAATGGGGGGGGGGAATTCTGTGAGTGATGTTGGCAGGTGTCTGTGTGCTGATGGGGTTCCAAGTTTGCTCCTTACCTGCCGATGAGATGCCTGTGGCCATGGAGCTCTCTCATGTTACCCTTTGTAGCCCAGGGCTTTGCCCTTTACCTCTCCCTTCCCACAGCAGAAAGGAAGGAAGGAAGTCCTCACAGCAGGGGGCTCTCTCTTCCTCCCCCTGGCAGTCCTGGGCGTTTCTTGGATGAGCAAGGCTCTCCCTGGAGGTCCACTGTGTAGGGAATGGGCTGTCAGAGGAGAGCTGTCCTTTTAAGGAAGTGGCTAAGACTCCACTGGGAAGGGCTGGGCCACCTGGGCCCTGATCAGAGGATGGCTGGAATCCTCTATTTACGTTTTATATAAGTTTATCATTTTATCCTCTCTCTGAAGTATTTGCATGTTCAGCCTTTTCTCTAATTGTGAAGTGAACAGTTCTGTCTCCTAACCAGAAATTTCTGGCATCAGCAAATAAGTTCAGGGAGAACGAATAATACTCAGAGTCAGGCTAAGGATGATTCTTTTGAGCCAGGGCTTTTCAAAGTAAGGCAGAAGAAATACCTAAGGTGACAAGTAGGTTTCGGATTTGTACTGGTTATAACTATCTGGACTGCTGTGTTGAAAAGAATTTAGGGGGCTGGAGAGATGGCTCAGCGGTTAAGAGCACCGACTGCTCTTCTGAAGGTCCTGAGTTCAAATCCCAGCAACCACATGGTGGCTCACAACCATCTGTAATGGGATCTGGCACCCTCTTCTGGAGTGTCTGAAGACAGCTACAGTGTACTTACATATAATAAATAAATAAATCTTAAAAAAAAAAAAAAAGAATTTAGAACTGCTAGCTAAGTCCACAGGAAAGCCATCGGTGACAGATTAGTGACGTCTGCCAGAGACAAGGTAAAGATAAGACACGTAGCCTGTCTACTATTTGGGCCATTGGCTAGTGATGGCACCGGAGAGGTGGTAGAGTAAGAGATACAGCATGTCTGGTGTTTTGTCAATTCCACACAGTTAGAGAGGCTCTTATGTTGTATTTTGTAGTATTTTGTAGTCTGTTGAATCCATCATATCTGTCAAACAAGTAGCCCATTCAATGAAAGTAAATATCAGTTGGAATATATTTGGTATAATGTATAATAATATTAATAAATAATAATAATAATAATAATAATAATAATAATAATAACCCCCCTCTTTTACCTTTTATTCAGCTAGGTGATAAATATAGACACAGTTTTAAAGGTGAATTACATCCAAGAGCTTCTATTATCTGGTGGGAGTTATTTATAGTTTTAGTGTACTTTCTTTCTCAGTATTTTTCAGACTAGCTCACACGTATTGTCTCAGTTTATTGGCACTTGATCCCTGTGACAGCTTTGTTTCTGGTGGGGACAGGAAACATGCTCAGATAATCTGACTTGCCTTAGGTCACATGGGCGTCAACAGAAGGTAACAGTGACCCTGGTCTTCTTGCTTGCTAGGAACTCTCAGGGACCTCTGGGGAGTCTCCCGGAGGGGTGGAAATTTCCATCGGGTTGGTTCTTGAGGTGCTTTCTCAGTCAGGGCTATATGCTGGTGCTGTGACTCAAAATAGCTGTCTATTCCCTGCTTACTAGGCTGCCCCTTTTTGCAGCAAACTGATGAGTTAGACCCTACTGCTTTGATAACATGCTTTGGGGCTTATAGGATGGAAATTTTTGCTTGGAAATGAAAACAGCCCCTAGCTACTCCTGCCTCGAAGAAGGCAGCTGTGAGTCACTGCTCACTGTCTCTGGCACTCACGGGGGGCCTCTCTGTGGTCCACTTAGAGTGGTCCGAGTCTGGCCATATTTGGCTTTCTCAAGCGCTTAGCTTTGGAAGTGCCTTTCAACCTGCCAACAGCCAAGTGCGACCTGAGCAGGCCATGCATTTAAATGGCAAGACTTCGAAGAGAGCTCAAGTGGAGTGGCCACTGCCTTGGGGCCATTTACTTCACATAAATCAGCTCTCAGGGTGTGATCGCCTTAGTACATTCCTCTGCTTCTAAACAGTTTGGAGACCTGTCAGTCAGCAGTCCCTCACTGGTCTCTTTAGCCTTCACCTTCATTTGGATTTGTTTCTACAGCTGGGGATCTGGGGATTGCAATGCATGGCGAGGGGGGAGGGGGCTCTTTTGAAGAACAAGGTTCTTGGATTCCTTCCTGAGCTGCTCAATGGGACAGACACAGCATGAGCCCGAAGCATCTCTTGGCTGAGTACTTCACACCTTTCCACATGCAACCCTCACTTCTGATTTATGGGGTGATGGATTCATTCTGATCCTATCCACAAATGTACATCAGCTAGGCTGGGGCCCAGAGTTTTAGTCTCCCCACATCCCCAGGTTCCTCTGGGAAGCCGTTGCACCAGGGCTTGTATTCAAGGCTGCCTGCACCACGAATAGCCAGGGAATCCGTTTCTGTATAAACAGGGGAGGGTATATTTAGACACAGTCTCCAGAGACTGTCATATGTGTTTATCTGCATGCTCCAAGATCAAAGTCAGGGAGGGGTCAGGAAGAAAATGCTTGGGTTGACATCTAGTTGACATATGTCTCTTTCTCAGGGACACAGGGCAGCCTGAGACACAGAACCTATTTTAGGGTCTTCCTTTATCAGTTGGGAATTGGCACTGTCTGTTCTGCAGTAAATGACTCCATCGCATCAGCCCTGCCTGACAGAAAGAAAAGACCATGTTGGTTGGCTCTCTCTACCACAGACTTTGCACAATGCGCTCACCAGGTGCAGCTCTAATTCACCCTCCCTGCCAAGCCCACCCACAAGATGTGACTTGATTCACTCTCCAGGGCAGAAACTTGAAGAGCACTGTCACGAGGGTCTGTCTTCAAGGCTGGACAGTATACGCATGTTGAATGTTCTTCCTTTGAATGTGTTCCAAGAGGACACAATAAAACCCCCAAACCAAAACCAACCAACCAACCAAACAAACAAACACCCACCCAACCAACTAACCAACCAACCAAAAGACAAAAAAAGCCAGACCATGCTATCTTAGCGGTCATATTGTTAGCTGCTTGAAGGAAGCCCATTTTTCTCTCTCCCCTCTCCTCCCTCCTTTCCTTCTTTCATTGAGCAAAACACATTGTTGCTCATTAGACTGTTTCTAAGAAATGGAGAACAGGCACAGAGACCTTCCCAGCACTAGGTGTTATGTCTTATAATCATTTGCTTCCCGCTTTTCTTCCACGTTGGTTACCGTTTATCCTGGAGTCAACTACATTTGTATTGGACTATTGCTATTTCCCACGAGGCGACCCAGTTAAGACAATACCGGCTTTGTATGATGCAACTCTTCACTCTGTTTGGAAGGCTCAGAGGCTCAGGGCACCTTCTGCCCTTTGCATGTGCAGTAACTTGTATTTGGGGAGCGCCTGGTTCTGCTGTGCGGTCAGCTTTGTGCTCTGACAAGTGCACCTGGGACAAATGCCCTTGAAGCTACGAGTGGGACGAAGCGCCAGCTGGGGCAGGACAACCTGTCACAGTCAGGATTAGGACTCAGCTGGGCTGTATCTTATGCTTAGTCAAAGTCCACCATGCTAGTCACTGGAGAGATGAGTGGAAAGTTGGAAAATTTAATTTAGGGCCAGCAAATAGCTGGGCATGTGCCTTTTGAATGGTAGATTGCTGAGAGCTTTGTATGTTGTGTTTAACTTGGATGATTAGCTGACCTAAGCAAGAGTTCGACACTGAGATGCCTCACATATTAACATGATACTGCTCTTTAGATGGTGCAGTTGGTTGTAGGTATCTGTAGCCTGACCTTTTCCTTTAACCTCTTCCAAGATTGAGGAAGCTTTTAATATACGGCTAAAATGTGGCTAGACTGTGGGAGCCACATTTCCTTGCCTATATATGTGTAATGATATGCTAGTCCTTAATTAGGAATTTTGTGTGAGTTGTTTCATTTCATTCCAATAACAGTCCATGGTGTGTGTGTGTGTGTGTGTGTGTGTGTGTGTGTGTGTGTGTGTAGAAACATAGTAAAGACTAAGCAAATAAGTAGCCGATGCCAGTTCCCTGATCATCACAGAGGTGTGGATCTTGATATGAGGTGTATGGCTTGAAACTTGGAGGTGGGTCTAAGAGTCTGGCTTCAGGCCTCTGAGGTTAGAGGAATGGGAATGGAGCCCCTGACAAAGGGCAGACCTTAGGAGCTTTCTGGCTAAGGGGGTGAGAAGAGAAGAACTGTCAGCTTCCTTAGCATCAGTAGCAAGGATGCTTACTGTCAGTGGCTTGCCAAATCACCCTAAGAAAGAATCCCTAGGCTGACTGCACTTACCGGTGTAGCGTTTGAGTCTGTAGGCACACGCCACACTGTGGTTGGTACAGGATGGGTCCTAGTGGCCTACTGACTCAGTCTTGCTTGTGTAAACACACTGTGATGTTTTGCGTTGATGAAATCACCTGCCATTGCAGTTCTCAGGACATGACTGAACTTGTACTTCGCAGGAAGCTTATGATAAAAATCCAACGCAACTATATGTATGATGTCAATGAACGGATAAAGAGAATTCAGTGTATGCATATTACTGTGGACTGGATTATGTCTCTTCAAATTCCTGTGCAGGAACCCTAGTCTGTACTGCATTTGGAGATGAGGCCTTGGGCAGGTTATTAGGTTTGTATCGGAGGAGGTTTGTCTTCACTGTCAACTTGACTGGGTTTGAATCACCTAGGAGAAATGTACTTAAGGAAGGACCGCCTTGAACAGGGACCAGTGGGCTGGAGTCTCAGGCTGACTAAAAAGGGAAGGCGGAGAAAGAGCCGATGAGTAGCTTAGGTTCTTATGATAAAACCGTTGTTCTTGTAAGAGGCACCACATAGCCAAACTCAGTGGATCGAAGAACAGAACAAAGAGGTCTGTGGGGAAGGGGACAAGTGTGTAGGGGTAGCAAGGAGCTGAAGGAAGGGGGAAGCAGAGTGGTTGGTATACATCGTGTGCGTGTGTGACATTATCTGAGAGCACGTTTAGTAGAAGTGAAAAACAAACAAAAAACTAAAAATGTGAAGATTTTAAAAAAGGACACACACACACACACACACACACACAAAACTTCTAGAACTGAACATGTTGCAGTAAATAACTTAATGGCTGGGTTAAACATAGCAGAAGATAAAATCAGTGTATTAGAAGGTAGGTCTGAGGAAATTGCCCAGAAAAAAACAGCAAAGAGATAAATGGTGCACTTGTGGGAAAGCAACTGAGAGAGTTTAAGGAAAGAGGGAAAAGATTCATTGTATCTTTCCAAAGACTCCTGAGCAGTATTGGGAGTGATGTAAAGGCATTGCTGTAAAAGCCAGTGCCAAAAATATTTCAAAATTTAGGAAAGGTACCAATTTCTAGATTGTAAGAGTGCGCTGTATATGGAGTGCATGATTAGCAGTATACCTACCAATGTGGAAAACAACTCAGACACTAAAAGGAGGTCATAATAAAATAGGTGTATTCTCTCCCCACAGACAGCAACCCGTTCCCAGCAGAGCAGGGGCCATAGAGTAGGGCATATATTTAAAGTGTTCAAGTGAATTTCAAACCTGAGCTCAGCCGGGTTCTCCTTTATGAGTCAGGATAAAAAGACACTTTTTACATAAAGAACAAATGCAGGACATTTACTTCTCAGCTGACGCTTGTTGAAAGAGCTACCAAGGGACGTGCTTTGTAGAGATGCCTTAATCTTATTTTAAAGAATTGGATTCAGAGTGTTTTAAATATGAACGACAAGGTGGACAATGTGAGACGGGCTAGGTAGATCAGAATTGAATGTATCCCAAGGTCTTGGTATTTTTCCAGAGGGAGAATATCTCATGATTCAAAAGAAAAAAAGGAGAACCTAGACTCTGACTTTGGGCACCGTCATTACCAGTGGAGTAACCACTCACATGCACCGAGCTCTTACCGTGTGCAGTGTGTCTCACTGATGTTATCTTACCTGGTCGCTCAGTGACCACATAGAGAAGGCAACACCTTTCCTTTGAGAGGTAAGAAACGGCACATTTGCCTTTGTACCTCATGCTCAAAATAAGGGCCAGCAATGAGATGTGGCTTTTAAATGTGGGTGGACCAAGTTGAGCCGAGGTTCAAACCCAGTGCGTCCTGTGTTGGTCGAATGATGATGGGGTGGAGGTGTTCTGGTCCAAGCTCGTGTACCGTCAGAGCCCCGGCTGTGCTCTCTGCAGAGCCCTGCTCTTCACTGGTCCTTTCTCTGGGCAGGTGCTTTTCTGAAAACGTCTGATGCTGGCCTTTCACACTCCTGTCTGTGGAATGCCGCCATTCTCCCCTCGCATTCTTGCGAGTATGGAGCTTGTCGTATTCAGACCCAACGCTGTGTTTTTCCATGTGTTCCGTGGACCAGCTGGGTCTCCTCAATCTTTGTTTTGATTTGAACAAGCCTGGGCTTGCTGTCTCCTGAGTTTCTGTGTGGTACTCAGACAATATCTCCAGCATGGTGTTGCTAGGAAATGCGGTAATGATCATGATGCTGGATCAGCCTCTCTTGCCGCCCATACACACCTGCCTTTGCCATCTGCTAAGGATGCTTCTGGCACCTTGACCCTGCCATGCAGAGATGCCCTGCTGGGCTTTGGACTGTGGATATTAGTTTGGCCGAGAAATTTTCAGTGACATAGATCCAGTGCTGGGTGTCAGTTACTAAGCGCTATGGACCCTGTTCTAGTCACACTGTGGAAAAGAGGTGCTAATAATACTCAAGTCTACTTTATACCCTAGATATGTTTATTATCTGTAAGTACACACATGTACACTTAAGTGTGTATGTTCTCATACATGTATATACTGAATTGATTTGTTAAGTCTGTGAAAATAATTTTTGCTGTTTCTTGCCCCCCTCCCCCGGATTTGTTTAATCATGTACTACTTGTTTTTCTGAATAACCAGTTAGTTTTAAGCTGAAGAAAGTTCATTGGTGGCCCCAGCTAACCCGGCTCAAATGCAGAAGGAGAGGAAAGCACCTGTTCCTAGTTTCTCGTGTCATCATTCCTCTGAGATTTTTTTTTTCCTGTGCATTTGGGCAGACCTGAGACCAAATTCATAGCAGCCAGCGGGGCTCCTGATCTCACTCACCAGCACTAGCAGGTCTGGGGACAGATGGTGAGGTAAAGGCAAACAAAGGCTCTTGGCTTGCTGCTAACGGAAGCCGTGGGCATCTCCAATCTCTGCTTTCCCCACAAAGGCCCTGACTGCAAATTCCAGCATTGCTATAGCAGCCCATGCTGTGGGAGGCCTGTGTGTTTGGTTCTGTGTCTAACACAGACCTTTCTGACTTCCCGGAGGTGTAGTGGAGGATCCGGCTGTACCTTTCCTGGGAGACAGCTGAGGTGAACGGAAACAGTGGTCATCCAGCAGTGGAAAGCTGGGTCTATGTTTTTACCCAACCAACCCTCTCCGATCAGCATTGGTAAGGGTGTGGGTCCTTGGCTTCTCCAGTTGGAATTGATGGTATTTTCCATTTTACTGTGAAGGGAACTTGGTGAGAGTATGCAGGAGACAGGCTTTGTAAACCCCAAGACAATACAGACACAAGGCATTGTTTCTCCTAGTCCTCAGAGAGTGGATTGTGGGAAGCCGATGGCCCTTACTGGGCCATGTTTCAGTACCAGGAACAGCCAAAGATGTCAATAACTGTCCATTAATGATGGGGCAGAGAAGCTGTCTGACTCCACGGAAGCCAGGGCTTTATAAATTAAGTGAGCACGCTCATTTGCCATTCATAGGGCAGATATTTATTGAGTGTCTACTAAATGCTGGACCCTGGGACTACAGCAGTGAGTAAGATGGGTGGGGCTGTGATTAATGTCTCCTGTAGCTTTCCAGCGCTGGAAGCCGTAGGTAGTTTTTATAGAGTTCAATTTGTTCGGTTCGTCGTGTTGGTGGTTTCTCTACCTTTTTTGATGATAAGATGCCTGTTCTGGGGCAATGAGAATGATATCTGAGAACTTTATAGGGCAAGTGAGAAGATGTGTTACTGGCCGTTGGAATACGGAAGGTGAGGAGTTGCCGATCCATACAAGGCTGCTTCCTAATGTCGACTGGGCTTTGGCTTGGCATTATACACAGGCCATTTAGTTGGGGACCTTATTGCCTTCCATAAGCAGTCCATCCAGCTTTAAGTAGCATTTATCTTTGGAATGTTCTTCCTTATCCTGAGCAGAAACCCGCCATCCATTATTTCTGCCCATCAGGACTTCCTCTTCCATTTGGAGCGGACAGAAGCAACTGCTTCTTTTAAAAAAGCCACCATTTGTTCTCCCTTCCTCCTTGTTCTTTATGTGTATGGTATAGATGTGAACATGTATGCTTGTTTGCACGCGTGTGGGCACGTGTGTGTATGTGGAGGCCAGAAGTGGACCTTGGTTGTTCCTTTTACTGAACCCTACCTTATTCACAGAGCCTCTCACTGAAACTGTGTTCACCTGGTGTGGCTAGTCTTGCTAGCCAGCTTGCTCCAGGGAGTCCCTGTCCCTGTTGTCTCTGCCTTTTGAGTGCTAGGATTACAGGTGGGTGCCAGGGATAGGAATTCGGGGCTTTATGTGGTCAAGGTGCATCCCCAGCACCCCATATTCCTAGGCACATTTTCCAGTTTCCATGTCCCCTTATTAACCCAGTCTCCTTCATGTCCTCATCCCCATGGTCATCTCTACCCTTCACCCTCCTGCCTCCTCTCTCCTGGTCCCCTGTGCTTGGCCAGGGTTCTCGTTGGAGGCTACCACCTGAGAGGTGCCAGGCTTTAGTGTGCCTGTGCCAAGCGCTCAGCCTGCTCTTTCCATTATTCTGATCTTTGAACACAGAGCGAGGAAGCAAAGGTGGCATTTGCCTTTCTGGCAGATGAGCTATACTGCTGACTCACTGAGCTGGAGTCTTCTAGCTCTCTGAGTCTTTGTTGGATCCATGGCTGCTAAGCTAGTATCCCTCCTACCCTCCGTTTCGACCATGTGCCTTTCTCATGCAAGCACAGGTCTCGACAATCAGCATTTGCCTAGTCCCCTTCATCTTATCAGTTTGGGTTGTGTTCTTAGCATGTTGAGGTTATTTGGATCCTGACCTAACTAACCTTCTAGCATTAGCTGTTCCTCCTAGATTTATTTGGGCTCACTGCACAGTTAAGAGCCCGTTTTCCCTTGAATGTCTTAACTCAGCGGTAACATAGGGAGAGCCAAAGGACGAGCCCTTGGTCACATCAGCAGAAACCTCCTCATTTCAGTGCACCTACTCAGTGCCTTAGCCTCTGTGCACAGAATCAGGTAATCTGTGGATGTGTCGTTTGTCACCAGTGTGGTCTCATATCCACCAATTCCACACCTATCCAGTGCTGGTGTTGGCCATCCTGTGCCTGATGTCTTCTGCCCCATGATGGCAACTGTGCCCATTGTTGAACTCTGTGGTTAGGGATTTTACTGTTCTAGCCCAGGTATCTATGGTATCTATTTCCAGTTCACCTCACTTTTACTGGTTACCAGTTAGTCTAAAATGTTTCCGATTAATCTTCCCTCTTTAGAGACCCCTTCTTCTAGGTCTAGAAATACTACTTCCTAATGTAATCACCACGCTGGCCTAGAGAGGGTCCCAGGAGACATTCTCGACGTTTTTGTTCTCTTCTCATTGTACAGCTAGTTTGGTCTGACGCTAGAGATTCGCCCACCTACTGCCATATATACCTCCCTCAGGCTCTGATTTACCTGCATAGCTCTAACAGCCTCTGGCTACAGTCTTTGTTCTTGGTCCTGCTTCTTCTAGATGCTGCAGACTGTGTTATCAGAAAGCAAAAATCTACATCAGATCTTGTCATTGGTACCAAATCTACCAAGTGCTTTTCTGGCTTGCCTGCTGTCAACGATGGTTGGGTATCCATCATTAGACTGTCTTGCCAACCTCATTTCATACTGTCCTTCATACTATCCCTTCCCTCGAAGTGCCCTTAGCAGCTAGCTCTTCAGGTAGGCAATGTTGACTCATACTGTGCCTGTGTACCCTATACTTGGGGACACTTTGCCACTCTTTCCAGCTGGTTAAGTTTTGCTTCTTCTTCAACACTGTCATGTCTGCTGCCTCTCTTAGCACTCCTGTCCCAACTTCAGCCCACACCGGGTGCCCTTCACTTGGCTGCCTGCTAGATAACTTCTTTCATGGTAGAGTAACTGCTGTCTGTACTTCCTATTGGTTGGAGGGCTTTTGGGAATGAGTGCCACGCTTATCATTTTAGCAGAAACTCCGGGTACATATCAAGCACTCAGAATTTGAAAGAGCACCTAACCTATGTTTTTGTCCAATGAATCTAGACTGAGTGCCCATTAATTTCCCTTTCCTGTAAATCACTGTGCCTCTGTGCCTGTGGCAAATTTTGCTTTATTGGCCTTGGTATCTAGTAGGGAAGGCAAATGGGTATTGCAAAGCATTGAACACTTCTTAAACTGTTCTCAACTTATTCAACTTTGCTGTAACCCTTCGTTATAGGTTTCTCTTGCCCTGTGCTAGTCAGGGAAGTCTATGAGCTGTAACAAGCAGCCCTTAGAGCTCGTTAGCTTCACACAATATATGTTTTTCTTTTTGTCTTTTCTGTAGGTCACAGTCTGGGGCAGGAATTCCTCATCTATGGTCTCCCACATTGGGATTTGGAGACCCTGGTTACTTTTGTCTGTAGTTCTTCCAGCTTAGATGTTCAGAGTCTTTCTTACTAGCTGAAGTGTTGAGATAGAGAAAGGGTTATAGGCGAGCAGATGCAGGGATGGGGATGGGAGTGTCTGGGGCCTCTCCTGGGTACCATGCAATCAGTTCTTACTTTTCATTAGCCGGAATGTTACCACGTGGGCATAGCCAGCTACTCAGGCACCTGCATGTGTGTAGGCCAGCAAAAATCCCAAAACAGGACTAGGAAGATGCCCCTGCCTGCTGTGGCTGTGCCCTACCTACATCTGGCCTGATGTTTCCCAGGCAGATTTTGATTCCCAGGCCTCTTGTTTTTGTTATCTAAACAGAGTTCCAATGCAGGCCCAGGATGGTGAGGGTGCTGGGCAAAGTGGAAGGGTGCTCCTCCATCCTGACAGAACTTGGAAGAGAGTGGGCTGTCACCCCAGCAGCACTCACGATGATGGGAGGGGACTCTAGGGACCTGATGGCCCATTTAGTGATGTGGACAAAGCAAAGAGGACTCTTAGACTGGACTCCAAGACCCTGAGATTTGGTCTTTGCTTCTGTTATCGTAAACCCTCTCCTTGGTTCATACTCACCTCCCCATAGCTTGCCTGAACTTGACTCTTGCTTGGCTCCCCATTGCTTTGTCCACATCACAGGTGCACTGTCAGGTCCTTGGAATCTCCTGTCATTGTCATGGGTGCTTGGAACGACAGCCTGTTCTGGTCCAAGGCCTGGCAGATTGGAGGAGAATCCTTTCACTTTGTCCAGCACCCACAAAGTCCCAGGCCTGGGTTTGAATTCTGTGTTGAGGTAATAATTAAGGAAGTAGAGTTGTAGTGAGAACCTCTGGGAAGCACTGAAGACAAGCCTGAAGGGGTTCCTGATTCTGATGCATATGAGGGATATTGGGGAATGGAGCAGGGAGGATACCAGAAGCCCCCACCTATAAGCCAGGACAGACTAAAACCTTGAGTGAAGGGCAAGCCTATCCTCCATCACAAGGCTGCTTGGTTCCCCCTGGGAGCAAGTCAGTTAATCTCTCTGCCTCAGGCTTCTCATCTGTGACATGGCACAATAACATTACCCATCCCAGGGGATGCTATGGGGAGCAAGGACGTGAGTGCATGCTTAATGGTGGGGAAAGGTTTGGTCCACTGCAACTGTCTGTAAGTGTTGACTGGTATTCTTAGCAAGTACTTCAGAAAGATGCCCTTTCTCAGGCACTGTCTGCTAGGCTACCAGCTTCTCTGGGTATTGCAACGCTCCTGTGGACTCGAAGAACAGAATCATTCACTGTCCTCAGGTTGGCTGAACTGCATGTGGAGAGGACAGCTTTCCAGTTGGTAGGGCTTAGTTGAGGTGTTGGTTCTATGTAGCTGGAGTGTGGAGGGTTTCCTCAGTGTCTGCATGGTACCTGGGGCTCATGTTCTGCTACAGTTAGTGAGTCCGGAGGCTGTAAGTGCTGTGTTCTAGACACACGCCACTGCTTCTGGTGGAGTCTGCTGGCTTGAAGCTTTGCATTCGAGACTAGAAAGAGACTGGAGCTTTTCCTCATACTTGGGAGTCATCTTGCTTTAACCTTGGCTCCCATGATCGGCATTAACTTGATGAATGCGGATGAGGAAAACTGGGCATGGGCTGGATGATGGCACGGTAAGGGCGTACACAGTGAGTGAGACCCTGGTCACTTCTTGTTCTCCTTGCCTGAAATCAGCCATGGCAAGGGTGGGTGGTGGGTCGAATGCCCTTTTGGAGGAATAGGATTTGTTAGTAGGAGACGAAGGTCATCTACTCTTGAAAATTTGAAGCAGCAGGTGTTTATTGGGCTCTGCCATGGGTACAGCTTGCAACTAGCATGAGGTACTTGGAGTGGCATCCATTGCCCCTTGCCCGTACTGGAAGAGCTCCTGGTTGCCTGTGGGAGATGAACACGTCTATAAAGCAGGTGGTGCTACATTTGGGCACAGAGGTCCGGGCAGAGAGTGTCTGGATATGTTGTTGCAGCCTTTGAGTCTTTGGTGCTGCTGGGCTGGGTTTTAGACCCAGAGATGTAATATAATTTCATTTTCAGTCAAGAGCACATAGCATGAACTTTACCATCTGGATAGTTAAGTGTCCAGCTCACTAGTGTTAAGTATGTCTACAGTGTTGGGAAAAACATCACCAGAAAAATGTTAATCTCGAAAACCTGAACCCTAAACCATAATTCTTCGCCACTCTCCCCAGCCCCTGCCCTGGTTCTAGGGGTGTGATGCCTGTAGGCACCTCAGTCTTGTCTGTTTGTGGCTGGTTTGTTTCACCGTCTCTAATGCCCTCCGTTCATCTTTGTGGCAGTCCCCATCGTATCCCATTGCTCTTAAGGCAGAGAACTCTCCCCCACTGTGCGTATAATCACAGGCTGGGCTTGTTCTGTTGACAGACAGTCGGATCATTTTCACCTCCTCACTCTCGTATGAGCACGGGGGTGCAAACACTCCTTTGGAGTCTCTGCTTTCAATTCTTTTGGATTCCTATCCAGCCGTGCGTTTGCTGGATCAGAGAGTCGTTCTATTTTTGTGGTTTTGAGGAACTGCCATCTATTTTTCCACAGCAGTTACACCACTTCACATTCCCACCAACACTGCACAAGGGTTCCAACTCCACCGCAGCCTTCTTAACGCTTGTTTTCTGTCTTTTTGATAGCGGCAGCCACCTTAATGGGTGTGAGGCACTAGCTTTCTGCAGTGTGTTTCTTTGATATTTTATAATGCTGGGTGTTTTTCTATCATATTTTTAAGAAATGCCCTTTTTAAAAGAAAGCATTTTGGGGTTGTGAGGTGGCTTAGCAGATAAAGATGCCCGCCACCAAGCCTCTGGAACTTGTATGGCAGAACGGGAGAGTTTTCTGCGGCGAGTGGTTCTCTGACCCCACCCCCATCGATACATAAATGAATAGGTAAATTAATGTTAAATAAGCGAGTGGCTTTTGTTTGTTGTTTTTATTTCTCAATCATGGGCTGAGCCTAGGACTTTCTGCGTGCTCACGTGTGTAGAGCTTCACCCTGCCTCCTTGGTCCTTTCTAAATCAATAGTGGGAACCTCTTCTTTCTGGACCACATTTCTCAGACTAGGGATTTTTCACTGCAAGGTCGACTGGCCCAGCTCAGTCCCGGCAGAAATGGAGAGTGAGGGCTTCCTGTTCGAAACCAAAGTTAAAGGTACTCATTTGCTCTGGCCGAAAAGCAATCACCTCTTGGAAACAAGAGTCTACCTGCCCTGCTGCCTTTCAGTTTACAGATTTTACCCAGAGAAGAGCAGCGTGTGTCTTTTCCCCATTGCTGTTGTAACAAATCACGGCAGACTTAGCTACTAACAACCATGTACTATCCTTCACTCCCGCAGAGCACGCAAGGGCAGACTTGAGGTCCCTTGGGATGCTGCAGGGACTGAGTTTGTTTTCCACCTCTCTAGCATCTGGAAGGTGCTCCCTCGCTTTCTGCCAGGCTAGCACCATAGGCATCTGCTCCCTGTTCTCCTGACTCCGGGTAAAGATCTAGGTAGTTATAGCAGGCCCATTTGGATAATCAGGACAGCAACTTGGTCGTGGTCTTCATTGGGACCGGAAGGCTATACAGGAATGAATGGCCTTGATCCTGTTTAAGGCAGCCTGATAGCAAGGTCTCTGACTTTGTGCCTTTTAGCCTCAGACTCTACCCTGCATTAATGGAGTAGCATTTATGGATCTGTCGTCCTGGGGTCGAGTGTGGATTTTCCTTGGCCTGCCTAGAGCCTACAGCAAGAGGGTTGATGTATGGGGGGGGTGAGGAGGCAGCTGCTCTCTGGGACCCCCCAGTTCTGCTACACCGGGTCTGCCCCAGTACCTAGCGTCTATTTCTCTTTTGGTGTCTTCATTATGCTTTCTCTCCTAGGCTCATGGAGCAATAAAGCTGCCCAGAGCATGTCAAAAAGGAAGATGAGGCACTGGGAGAATGGCTCCTGGGTACCTGTTAATTAAAGGGAAGGTAGAGAGTGGAAACCAAAGATGGCAAGGCACCTTTTTGTTGCCTGTGCACTTCTTCCAGGTCCTGGGTAAAATCCTTGAGTCAGATGAATGGGGCTGACATTACCCCGTGAGCTGCGTGTGCTGTGGGTTATGTGTAACTTGTGCAGTGGCTTTATGTGAATCTTCAGCTATGCTCCAGTTTATGTCTGATATGGGAAGCTATTGTAAGCTGCTGACCATCTAGATATAGGAGAATGTCCCCGTGCCTGGGATAGTCTGGATGAATTGTGTATGGGGAATGGGATGGAGAGAGAGAGAGAGAGAGAGAGAGAGAGAGAGAGAGAGAGAGAGAGAATTGTATACCAGGATGTGGTAATGGCATTGAGGGGAAGGATCTCCTGAGATGCTCTTTGTTCTACTTGAGGCAGGCGGCCTGACCTTACTGTGCAGGGGCTGTGAGCGGTGACTGGAAGAGAGCTGACATCAGGTAGTGTCTGAGAAGGAGCATGTGATTGGGATTGCATATGTATCATCGGCAGCTTGGGACAGTGTTGCTGCAGAACAACTATCCTTCTATGTGCAGGCATGAGCCAATCTGGTCTTGGCTGCTAATGCTTCATATTTGACCCTTATTAAGTCACGTTGTTCCATTTTACTGAAAAGAATGCTGAGGGGCTAAGAGGTGAAGTCATTTTGGGGATGATCCTGCAGTTGTAGAGAGTTTAAGGATACTGAGTTGAGTCTATATAGATGCTCAATTCCCATACACCTTTACAAATGTCACATGCATCTCCTGAATTATTTTCTACTCAAGTCAGGGCTTTTGGATGTGAGATATACGAGCCATGGATGAAGGGGAGGGAACAACTGTCACTCATGTACCAAATCACAGTATAGAGATGGGATGGCCTGAAATTCTGGCCAGCCAAGTTTCAGAAATTCCAGCTGCCCAAAGCTAACCTTCAGGCCCATCTGGCCTTCGCTGCTTTGACTTTCTGTCTAAAGTAAGCTACAGACTGAAAGAGGAATGTTGCTGGATGGGCAGTCGTGTGTGTGTGTGTGTGTGTGTGTGTGTGTGTGTGTGTGTGTGTGTGAGAGAGAGAGAGAGAGAGAGAGAGAGAGAGAGAGAGACAGAGAGAGAGACACAGAGAGACACAGAGAGAGACAGAGACTGACTGACTCTAAGTGTCTGGATAGGTGACTGCCAGCTGTGGTCAGTCCTTGCCAGTAGGTTGTGGCTCAGGGACTATTTTGTATAGGTACATCCCCCTCAGCTCATGGTGTAAGGGACCCTGGGAGTCACACAGCATTTCTAGGTTCTTTACCTTGTACTTTGGACTGAGGCTATAGTCTGGAAAGGGACCTGGCTCTACTATACATTATACCTGAGCAGGGGTGAGAGTCACAGATGCACTATGTCAGTATAGCAAAGGCCATGGCATACAGAGAGGAGAGCAGCAGTGCTCTGTGCTTCTGTATCCTTCATTGGTGACGTGTGTCGGTGTGTGCACATCTGCTTACGAAGGTCTGTATTCAAGAGTAACTCTGTGGTCATGGGCGGGTCTCGCCTTATTGGCCCCTTTCTTGAGTAGGAAGAAGCAGTGCTCTCTTTCCCATGGGGATCTCTTTACATGGCCATGTGGTCACTGCCCTGAAGTCTGCGTGTTGAGTTTCATAATTCCTTGGCATCACAGAAAGGTTGGGCCAAACACCGACCATCTTGAATGTGAGCCCCACCCACAGTTTTATGAAGCACCCCACGTTTATGTCATGATGCTTAGGGTGCAGAGTCTGCAGTGGGAAACCACAGGAACCAAAGCTGTGGGGGACCCTCTAAGTTTCATGCTGGAACTGGGGTTCCTTCAGCCACCTACTGTGTATGGAGTGGGTGGTCATTATTCTGCTGCCTCCTGATCCTGAGGAAGCCACCAGAGAGGACAAGGTGATCACTGTAAGTCAGTGTCAGTGCCATTTAAAGCTGAGTGCGTAGGGTGTACATGTTGCTCTCCACTCTCAAGGGATTCCGCCTTAGAGATGGGGGAGCATCCTAGGAAGTGCCTATCCAGTAGAGCAGAGCCTGCAGTCCACTTTATGTCAACATTCAAGGAGAAACTTCAGGGGTGGGTGTGGGTGTGTAGGGGCCTCAGGATCCATCTGGGAAGCCGAGTCCTTTTGACAGTGTGTTCCAAACAATAAATTCCTCTACCACCCACATAAAAATTTTAGAATCTGTGACTGCCACCAAAGCATGCAGGACCTTAGAGATCATTTGGTGAACTTTTTCTGTTTGCAGTTGAGGAAACTGCATACAGGAGGGAGGTGATCTTGTTCAGGGTCAAATAGCTACTTACTAGGGGATCGGAGAGGAGATCTGGGTATCCAGCTATGCTAAAAAAAAAAAAAAATGAACCCAAGAGAGAATTCTATCCAGGAAGTGGGGATGGCTGGAATCCCATGCAACTAACTCAGTGTCAATACAGGTATGAGTTTCAGACACTGGACAAGTTCATCCCTGAGCCTTTCCTGAATCTTCCTTTCTTTCTATAGCCCTGAGCCTTAGAAGCCTTCATAATCACAAAACAATGCCAGCAGTACCACAGTGACCTCGGAAGAAGCTGGACCAGGCTGAGTGCTTATGGTGTCTTTAAACGCTCGAGCAGCATGCTGAGGTCATGGAACTAGCAACTGGCAGTTCAGAGCAGGCCTTTTGGGGTGTTTATGACCACCATCTGCGCTTTCCCCCACTAGTCATGCTACTTTGCCTTTGGGAAGGTAGTTGCTGCTATCATTTGCAACCCAGTCCCCTAAACTCCAGGGTTCCCACACGCTGCACTCTGTTCTCTGTTTGCTGTCTTCATAGAACAAGTCCAGATATACTGTGCCTTACAGGTTATAATCTTCCTGATGACCACGAGGACACAGAGGAAAGGAACATAAACAAAGTCACAGGTTAGAGAGCTTTACAGACTTCTCACAAGCTTGTTTCTGCTTTGTGAACCTTGCTGTGAGCTGAAGAGCAGTTGGATATTTGCCTACACGTTGAGGGTGGTGTCTAGACCTTTTGTCCTGGCCTTCTAACGCAGTTGAAGCAGAGGAAGAACTAGGCAGCACTGAAGTGCATTGGCCTGTGCAAAGGACTAGGGTCTCCAGGGACTCGCTACTTGGTGGCGTTCATTACCGCAAGTCTTGGGTACATCCAAAGATGAAGGCATCAGGTACCTCCTCTGCCCTAGACGAAAAGGGAATGTTAGAATAGAGGGACCCCAGGTATAAGTGAGTCACAAAAGTGTCCGAGAAAATGGACAGCTAGGAGCACAGGAAGGATGGGAGAGATACAGGTGGAGAGAACTCAGGGTGTATCTGTACATGGGATTGTCAGCCTGGGCTTAAGATGCCAGAGAAGATGGAAAGTTGGAGGCAGATAAATCAACCCTAACCTGGGTCTCACTGGACAGGGCCACGAGTGTCTCTCTGCCTCAGTGTCCTGTCAGCAAAGGCACTACTGATGCCGTGTCTCCTGCCTCACATTTGTCAGCTTGTAGAACTGAAAAGGCATTGCTTCATCAGTCACCTCTGTCTGTACTCAGTGCGGGCCAGCTCCAGGAGAGGTGCCAGAGTGGCAGAGTGGTTGTACTGTGGTCTACCCTGCAGATGGTACTGGGCAAGACTGAAGCTGGGTCGGTACCCAGCCGAGGTTCTGACATCTGGTATTGAATGGCGCTTGCGATGTATTTAGGCAGGGTCTGGTTTGACTCAGCTGTGAAGGCATGTTTGTGCATCTGCACGTATGATTTATTTGATATTTGAAAGTACTTTATAACCAAGATTCTTTGAACCCTTCTCTGGGCCTGTGTCATTGCTTCCTGGAAGTGTTTGTGGAGGGCGTGGGATTCCCCTCAGTACTGGTCTATACTCTCTTGTTATTCCTGCTGGAAGGACCCTTGGGTGTCTTAGACCACAAAGTCTACCTCCTTATTGAGTTATATGAGCTATTGGGCTACCTCCAGAGTGTTGGTGAAGGATACTAACAGGAGCTTTGATGGCCTCAAAAGGCCACCTGGAGAGTCTACCTACCATGGATGATGGTTTTTCCAAAGCTGCACAGATGGATGGATGCCGTCACACTTGGCTTCCCCAGGCTACTTACCATACACCCTCCCTAAAATCTCATTTGATGAAGATGGAGACAGTTAGATTTAGAGTGTAGGCCTGAATAACCCCGAGGAATTGAATCCTGTTATATCTGCCTTATTTCATGTATCATAGTGTTTTCCTTCTTGTTGGAACGTGCGTCAGAGTATCCTTTCTCTTTAGGGCTGAGAAATATCCCAATGTAGAACACACTTCGCTAACCTGTTGATCCATCGGTGAACACTTGTGCTGTTCCTGTCTTCTGTCTCCTGTGAGAAACGCTGCTGTGAACCCGGGAGTGCAAACATCTGTGAACCCGGGTGTGCACACACCTGTTGGACCTTTTAATTTTTAATAATTTTGACTCTATGCCCACTAGTGGAATTGCTGGGTCATGTAGTCATCGAATATTTCATTTTTGAGGAACTGTCACCCTGCTTTGCGGGTGGCTTGTAGCATGTCACGCTGCTGACAAGACATGCGTGAGGGTTCTGCTCTTCTGTACTGTCACCGACACTTGCTACCTTATAGTGTTAACTGTGGAAATACTGGTTGTGGTGCTGCCTCTCTGGCTTTGTGGACTTCCATGTAACTGTGATGGGGCTGGGATGGACAGGATGAGAGGGAAGAGAAAAGAGACCTCCCGGGGTCTTTCTCACTACCCTTCTCAGATGAATGCTCCTGGGTTACACTTGGTTCTCATGTGTCGCTTTCAGGAGGTCGCGGATCCCTGTGCACAGGCTAACAGGAGGCAGTGAGCCGAGTAGCTGGATGTGATCTCAGGCTTCTTCTGCATTGGAAAGAGTCCAACTGTTGTTTGAGGGAGGGGAGGCTGGGTGATCTTTATTTAGCTCAAATAATGGGCAGGAGAGGCCTTGGGAGGGCCAGGCTAGTTGGTGAGAATGTGAGAGCCCTGTGATGCCTGGTCCAGAGAGCGCTGGGGCCCGAAGTGCTGAGGCAGAGGACTTCTCCCAGTGTTGGCGTTTCATTCTGAAGACTAGGAAGAGGAGAGCTAAGGAGGGGACTTGCAGGGGTGAGCGCAGAGCAGAAAGGGGGGGAGCTGGGAGCAGGGTTCAGAGCTCTGGATTTTTGATCTTGGTACTCTCCACCAAATGTGGGGAAGTCTAGGCCTAGACAGCTGAATATTGACAGCTGAATATCGACAGCTGAATATCGACAACTGAGTATCAATATGGAGCTTATTTTGCCCGTGGCTTTCTTGCTGTTGCTTTCGTTGCCTTCTGCCTTGTTGTTGGCCTGTTGGTAGGGGTTTTGGGGGATTAACAAGACAAATAGGCGTAACCCCCATGGTAAATGAAAGAAATACTATTCTTTTCACACGGCATTATTAAATGTCCGGGGAATATGAAGGAATAAGGAAATGGTGTTTTCTCCTACCTTGGTGAGGATGAGAGACATCCAGGAGTAAGAGTAGCGGGCCGCTGTGACTCTGTTTCTGGACTTCTTTGTTTTCAGTGTGTGACTCTGTGTGTAGCACCTTTCCTCTCTGCCATGCAACCCCAATAGTGGAACAATTTCAGAGCCTTTTCTTGGCGGACTCCTCGGAAAGGGGGCAACATTTTGTGGGATGTCTCTCTCTGTATTTGCAGTTTCCTCTCAGGAACTGACACTTGATCTGTGCATATGGAATGCATCAACTTGAAGATATGGCTGCATCAAACCGAAGAATGTGCATAGGGAGAATATTTAAAATAATAACACACTTTTCCTATTCATGTCTCTTCTTTGAAAGAAGGTAGTCCCGAGGCACTCTGTGTGGGGACCTGGAGCAGTTCTTATTAATAGCTGTTGCTCTATGGGTAGAACTTCCAGACATACAATCTCATTAAGTATTCTTGGTCATCCTGCAAAGAATGCATTGCTAATTCTATTTTTCAGAGCAATTGACTGAGGCCCAGAGAAATGTCTATTTGGTACTTTATAGACTCAGGAGCCTGGGTGTATGTTGTGTGATAAAACTTTCCCTGGGGAGATGCCACACATACATCTACTCACCCCAGATAGAGAACCGACAACAGATGCAGTATGTGTACCACCAAAGCCTGTTTTCAGCTGCCTTTCTATCTTGTTCACCTTCAGGCCACATAGTTTTATTCTGTAGAGTCACTTCTGCAAGTGCCTAGCTGTGTGTGACCTTTTCTAGAGCCTTGGCTGCAGGCAGCACAAAGTCACCAGGAGTTCATGAAGATGGTGTGTGGGAATCCCTGCTCCTCTCTGTGACAGCAGGCAGATACTTGCTAGGTGGGGCTAGGCCCCCTCTAGAGGGACTTTCAGCAGTGGGACAGGAGTCGGGCACTGGCTTGACTGTGGTAATTCTGGTGGTATCTGTAATTTATAAAACAAAATCAGACCTGTCCTTCCTCACCAAAGAATCACTTAATGTACAGCATTTGGGAAATGCAGAAAAAAGTGAAAGTGTGAACTCTCTGGTATTCAGTCAGAGTTTTGGCAAGCTGCTGTGACACTGTCTCCAGATACTAGTTATCCCAAGGACTTCCTCTTTGTCCAGCATGATGTCTGGCCCTGGTCAGAGCCAATTACATCGCTTAACGACAGAGTCTGCAATGCTGACTTTGAGTAGACTCACTCTGAGCTCACTGAATTTACGGGCGCTGTCAGCAAGTGGTGGTGTGAACAGCAGAAATGGCGCCTCCCTGGCCTCTGTGCCGGGGAAGAAGACGTGGAGGGTTTAGTTTACCATCATCATGGTTTGCCCTCGGTGATGCGAGCCGTGATTTAGCTGCATGCAACCAAGAGTTTTCCTCCTTTTATGTCTGCCGATGCTGGCCACCAAAGACAACGCAGCACTATCATTAGTGTCTAGTGGGGAAAGGTTAACCTTGATCAGGAGCAGATGGCTCTTTCCTCAGTAGGACTCTCTATGGAGGTTCCTTTTCCTCTGTCACCTTCTTGACTTGCCACACTGCAGAGAGGCGGTTTCCGTGCTGGTCTGAGAAGGTGCGGGTGCTGTCAGCAGGGCCACCCTCTGGTTACTGTGGCCGCGGAGGGGCTCGGGTTCTCTGCCTTTGGCGGGTCATAAGAGGAAGGTGCTCTATTTAAGGCAGCAGCTGATCTGCTGAGTTGGGGAGAAGCTGCAGATGTCCTTGCCCCTCGCTGCCCCTTCGAGGTGGAACAGATGGGACAACTCTGGGCACGGGACTGCTCTCCGCATCCCTTCTGTTCTGGAAAGGCGAGGAAGAACTGGAACACTGCTGGACTGTGTTCAAGCAGTTCAGTTGCCCAACTCCACAGCAGACACACTCAAGGGAACCGCCCCCTCCCAGCCTGGGGGCAATATCAGGTGTCTATCAGCCCATTGAGGAGAATTGTCCCACACTTAGGTTTTTTGAGTGTCAGACAGGTAAAGATAGTCACAGGCTTATTGTCTGTCAGAGCTGAGAATCTTTATGCTTTGGTAGGTCTTTCTGCAGGCAGTGGTTAGTTCAAGAAAAGCCACCCGTCTATCACATCCAGACCCATTCTTGGTAGCTCCCCTTCCCTGCTTAGAAACCAAGTGCTTCCTTATTCTCTTTCCTACCTCATACCCCAGTCTTCACCATGCTCTGCCCCAAGTGCACAGTAGTACTGTCCAATGTGATAGTCTGTGTCTATTTAGATGGAGATTAATTGAAACAAAATAGAACTTAAAATGTGCTTCCTCCATTGTCCCAGAGACATTACACGTGCTTTACAGACACATTTGACTGACAGCCACCATATTGGATAGTTCGAAATGACATCCCATTTTCACTACCGTAAACATGATGATTGATTGGACTGGGGAACAGTGGCTCATACCTGTAATCCCAGCATTTGGGCGGCTGGGGCAGGAGAATGACCTTTTGTTTGAGATTGGCTTGAGCTATCGAGTGAGTTTGAGGCTCAGCCAGGTCTATAGAGTGAGACTCTGTCTTAGAAAACAAAAATCCAAACCCGAATAACAACAACAGAGCTGTAGTGCATAGCACGGTGCTGTAAGATGACGTGTCTTGAGCAGCTGTGGTGATTTTAAGAAGAAAGGACACAGGAATGGAAGGACTTTAGAGTTCGCTGGAAGAGTTGGGGGAGGAGGCCCTAGGACTGTCTTGTAGGAATGACATCTGAAGAACACTGCAGAACAAGTCAAGGGATCTGCACTTGGTAGGAAGTTAGGGACGTCACGGCCTCCAATGCCCATGGGGTTAGGAAGCTGTTGGCAGGACCTGGAAGTACTGTACCAGTGAACAGATTCCTGCCCTGTCTGGTTTTGTTTTGTTTTGGGTCTTAGTTGTGCAGTCTCAAAGGTGCGTTAGGAATTCTGGCTTCAGGACAACTGAGACTTAGGTCTTTGTCTCTGGTAGGAAGGCAGTAGGAAGATGCTGGAAGAGCATCCATGCCAGCTGTCTGCCTGTCACTCCATGCCACAGGGTGACCCTGTAAGGCCTGCTGGGTTCATCTGTGGATAATAGCCTCTAAGCTGTTGGTGGATAGTCTTGGCTGGCTCAAGACCAGGAGACAGGGTCCTCTTGCTTTCCAGTCACCAGGTGTGTGCTGGCTCAGGCCAGTGCACCATCAGTTTTACTACACTTCTGTGGGTCCCTTGTCACCCATGAGGGCTTGATAGATGCAGAATACATCTTTGTAGATGGCTGCAAAGGTTTTTGGTGACCCCTGACCCAAAAGGAGGCCATTGCTGTGTATTCAGGGACTTAAGTGACAAGGACTGCAGCAGGACAGCCATTGCAGCCTTCTCCTTCCTGGGGCAAGCTGCCTTCTGATCTGCCAGTCACTTAGGCATTCTTCAGGAGTCACCAGGTCTATTTCTGGCAGAAGTCACATGACCACAGGAGGAGGCTATGATGTTTGAAGCTCATACCTTTTTCATGCTGTGGCTCATTAGAGATCCCTTTATGTTGCCCAGGGATCTGAGCCTCTTTACCTAAGGGTAGTGTGGAGGAGGGAGGTGGCAGGAATACTGGATCCTTCTGGTTAGGATCTGTGTCCTTAGATAGACAGATTTTTTATAATATTTCTAATTAATTTATTCTTGCATATATTAATCTTGACCAAGTTATTCCCCCCCCCTCCTCCTGTACACGCCCTCCTCACCTTCACTTTCCCATCCACTCCTCCCCCATTTCCTTTCAGAAAAGTTCAGGCCACCCAGGGATCTCAATCAATTATGGCATCTCAAGTTGTAATAAGACTAGGCACTTACTTCCCTCATAGTAAGGCTGAATGAGGCAACCCAGTGGGAGGAAAAGGGTCCCCAAAGCAAGCAAAGGCATCAGAGATAGCCCCCACTCCCACTGTTGGGAGTTCCACAAAACCACTAAACCACACAAGTACAGCATATCTACAGAGGGTTGAGGTCAGACACAAGCAGGTGGCCTGCTTGTTGGTCCAGTCTCAGTGAGCCCCCGCGAGTTCAATTTGTTGATTCTGTGGGGTTTTTGTGGTGTCCTTGACCCTTTTAGCTCCTACAATCCTTCCCCTCTTCTTCCGTAGGATTCACTGAGCTCTGCCTAATGTTTGACTCTGGGTCAATGCATCTGTTACCATCAGTGGCTGAATGGAGCCTGTCCAGGCAAAACCATTTCTTTACTTCTTTTTTCCCCAGGTGTTCTTGGTTCTATCCTACATCTCTGGGCCATCTGGCCTCTGGCTTCTGGTCCTCCAGGCAGTGTCAAGGATAGGCGTTCTCTCATGGTGTGGGTCTCAAGCTAGACCCGTTGTTGGTTAGCCACGCCCGCAATCTCTCTGCCGCCTTTACTCCAGCATATCTTGCTGGCAGGACAAAGTGTAGGTTGCCGGTTTTGTGGTTGGTGTTCCGATCCCTCCACTGGAAGTCTTGCCTGGTTCTGCGGGATTAGAGGTTTTAAGACAGAGTTGTTTAAAGCCAGGCTTAGAATATGAACAGAAAGCACTAGGGGCTGAGGGAAGAACTTTCTAAGTATACGCAAACGCACATAGTTGACAAGAACCGGACATGTTTGAGGGATGAAAGGAGACCGAGTGCAATACTCCCAGCGAAGTTGGCCTGGGCTGGCATGCACAGGTTTCAAGAAACATGACTGGAGCTTTGGGTTTGAAAATGATTGATGTAGGAGAATTACAGGGTCTGATTTAGTGTTTATATTTCCTAAAAGATCATCATGACTGCTTGTGAGTGAGGCTTGGGTTGGAGAGGGGGAAACCTGGAAATGAGAGAAATCTCAGGGATTCCCGCAGCAGGAAATGAATGGTGGCCTGGACTAGAGTGGTGGCATGGGAAGAGGAAAATGCTGGTCTCCTCTCTCTCCTCAGAGCTCCCCTCCTATCCACAGAGTAAGGGAAAGAACACAGTGCTTACGGTGTAGATAGACAGACTTCATCAGGTGTAGATAGACAGACTTCATCAGGTAAATGCTTAATGTTTATCTGTGGCCTATCTTGTGTCAGTCAGCTCTTTGTCACTAAGACGACACCACACCAGAGGCCACAGCATGTAAGTGGCAACAGTTTACGTTGACTCACAGTTTAGAAGAGTCAGTCCATGGCCCGTTGGCTCAGTACTTTTGGATCTGCGGAGACGGTACATTATGGTCAAGGAGTATGGCTTACACAGACCTTTTACTTCATGGTAGCTGAGAAACCGAAGGACAGGGAGGGGTGGGCTATAATATTCCCTCAAGACCATATCTCCAGTGATTCAAGTTCTTCTCATCTGACCCCTTCTTGTAATGAAGACAGAGTGTGTGAGCCATATGATACAAACTGTGATGACATTCTTGCTTATCAGGACATCATCAGCATTATAGTCACTAGCAATAGATGTTGAACATCCTCTGGGATGGAGAATTTAAACACCACGGTGTCGTTATTGGACATAGTCCTGACTGGGAGATATGCAGCACCAAGCTACTCTAATGTTGACAGTAAGGAAGCTTGTGTTCATTTTCTGACTGGGACTTCTCTCTGGGCCCTTGTAGAGCAGGGCGGTATGAGACTAATAGTTATGTGCTGGGGCCCTGCTGTGTCCTTGCTCTTCTGAGAAGAGTTAACACCTTTGTGAAGTAGGCAGGGATGCTGCTGTCTTCAGGGGAGCCCAGCCATTGGACAAACAGGAATCATTTTTCTTATGTCTGGAAGAGGTTGGTGCTGTGGAGGTCTTACGTGTTTCTATGGGGTCTTGCCTGCTGAGCTGCAGTTCTGGGGTTCTCTTGGGCACAAGAGCATCAGGGGATGTAGCCCAGTATGGCTGGAGCCAGGTCAGACTTAGCTGGTGGCATCAGTTCAGCTGGCAGCTGGGAGGCAAAGCTTTGGATCAGCCTTATAATTTGAAAATTTGTCTTTGCATAGGGTGGTGATTTGGTGCTAACAAAAAGCATCAGAGAAACAATGTGGGTCTGTCCCACCTTCATGGTGTTACTCTGGGTTCAGAACCTTTGCTACAGAGACGGAAGTTTCCCCACTCCTAGGACACATGGAAAGGTGTATTACCCATTGCACCTGTCCTTTAGGCTCTCCTAGAACCTCAGGTCGGGATGGGCAAGCGACTTGGAGAAGCCAAGGCCACAGTGATCTTAAAATGTATCCATCATGGAGACTAACCTTGCAGAATACATTTCTCTCTTTCCTGCATGTGGCCATTTATAGTGAGACCAGCCTTTGCCATTCAAAGGCTATAGCGGTATTTAAGATAGCTGTATTCTTGTCCTTAGGTGAGGGAGGAGGTGATATTCTATTTCTCTGCATACTCAGGCCTCTTATCATGTGCTTTCTCCAGATGGTATGGCCTAGAGGTAACCTCGTGTTCTGGGAATAAGTCTCAATATGGAGTGTGAGGGAGCTCGGGAGTCCATCCAAGTGCCTCTTGGCTTGCTTAGGGAGTCCCTGCCTTATGCCCATGGTGCCCAGGACCCCTTGCTGGTTTTCACACTGGGTTTTTCTGTCATCCCAAAGCTCTGGAACTGCTTGCTTTGTGAACAGGCAACTTATCTGAGAGACATGAAAGCGATGAACTGGCGAGGATAGGGAACTGGGGTATGCCAGGCATGGTAGGGAACATGGCTGCGTTAATAAAAGTAGAGGAAGATAAGTCCAGGAGGTAAAACAGTGTCCACTAAACTTCGTCAATGCCAAATAGAATCTACAAAGTCAAAATTGCATACCACAGACAGAACAGAGCCAGGAAGATTTAAGTTCCAGCCCAATTTGGCAAGCAAAGATGGGACATTTTGGACTTGTTCACTTTGGTGTCAGAAAAAGACAGAGGGATGTTTTCCACTCTCTGTCACCAGGAAGGCTCCCTGGGAAGTCACCATAGGTGTTAGTGTTAGAGCTGCTGATCATTAATATAGATACCACTTTCTGCTCAACCCCAAATCTCAGGAGGAGGTGTGTATGAATGTATGTGCATGCTTGTGTGCACACACATGTGCGTGTGTGGGGTGTTGAAAGAGGTAAGGAGGGAAGGATAGAGTCTGGCAGTTCACCGTGAGCCCTGAGTGCAGCAAAATCTTCCATTGTCTCATTTTGTGACCTTTAATGAGTCACAGGCTCCTTTGTTTGCTTGGGTGTTGAATGGAGACACTTATCTTGCTGCTTAGGCAAGCAGCCCTGCTTCAGCTGCCTTGGCTAATCTAAACCCACACTCTCAGCTCTCTGCTCTGGGGCCTATGTCCCCAGCCTTTGGGACCTTCCTTCCTTTATACTCAGCATCTATATATTGAAAGATGAGCACGTGGTGCTAAGCTGTGAGAGAGGGGACTTCTCACTCGGGGAGAGGTCTAGTCTCCCCAAGCCTGATAGTCTGGTAAACAGATTGTGCTCCTGAGGTGCAGGAGCTGCCTGGTGCCACTGGGCAGAGGAAGGGGAGAGTGTGAAGGGAGTGTGTGGTGAGGTGAGTGTGCCAGGGTAGTGGGCACAACAGAGACACTTTACCAGTTGCCTGTGGCAGGAGGCTGAAGTCTAACGCCACAGATGTCACCCAACAGCTGTGCAGGTGGCTCATGACAGCTGGTGCCGGAGAAGCCCTGATGTGCCTGCCTTGGTAGCCAGTGGGTGGTAATAAGCACATAGCGTCTGTGCATTTCTCTGTTCCTTTCCTCTGTCCATGGGAGGACATGATCGTCTACCACGGTACGATTTGCCGTTGTGCCAGGGAAGGCTCAGGACCCTGTCATCAGCATCTTGGATACTGATGTCAATCATTTGGCTTCTAGTTGACGTTTATTACCTCTGTTGCGGTGGCGATGGGGAGGGCAGAGACCTTGGAAGGCAGCAAGTGTGTTGAGCACTGTGCAAGCACGTCGGTTGGGTCTTTTTGGATTGGGTGAGACAGGTAACTGACTCATCTTAACTGAGAAGGAGCTAGGTTACTGCAGTCACTTAATCATCTCAGTGGTAGAAGAAAATGGCTCAGGGAAGACCCTACCACTAATGTACCTCCCAATGGTGCCTCCCTGGAACTATACTGATATAGTCTTGGAGGAGGGCATTCAACACCCAGATTACTTCACTAGATATTAGCTTCCTTTGGCATAACCCTCTCACCGCAGAGTTTAGAGTTTCCCACGCTGGGGTGCACTGTGTCTTTGCACCATCAGTTTCGGTGCTGGGGTGACCGACTGCTCATGCATTCGTTTCCTTCCTCCTAATTCCCATACTTATCCTCATCTTCTTCCTTTTATTCTTTCCCCATTCTATCTAAACGAATATCCTTTTATTTGTGCGCTCTTATGAATATATATTTTAAGGGTCAGAAGTTGCATTGATGTCACCGGTCCCCATATACTTTCTAACTAGTTCAGTGCTGTGAACGTATGCTTCTTACCTCTGGTCTGCCTAAGTCAGGTCAGTGAGACTAGAGGAGAGAGTGACAGGCCCAAGATCATCTGGCTGAACTCGGTCACACAGAACCTGGAATAGATTTCGGGGCTGTACTTCCTGGAGCATACATATTGGTGCTTTTGTATGTCACCTCCCAAGTTCCTGCAATAGCTTGGGGGGGGGGAGGGAGACTTTTCTTTGTTTATCTAAAATTGTGTCTAGAATCGCAAATGTATCCCCAGTGCTCCTGTATTCACCATAGTAACTGTTGTCTTCTCTCTCCTCGCAGGTTCCAACTATGGGAGCCCACGCCCAGCTCATGCCAACATGAATGCCAATGCAGCTGCAGGACTTGCTCCCGAGCACATCCCTACTCCAGGGGCAGCACTGTCCTGGCAGGCAGCCATCGATGCCGCCCGGCAGGCCAAGCTCATGGGCAGTGCTGGCAACGCAACCATCTCTACCGTCAGTTCCACACAGCGGAAGCGGCAGCAGTATGGGAAACCCAAGAAGCAGGGGGGCACAACCGCCACACGGCCGCCCCGGGCTCTGCTCTGCCTGACTCTGAAGAACCCCATCCGGAGGGCATGCATAAGCATTGTTGAATGGAAATATCCTTTATGCTGTGGGTCGGCTGAGGTGTTCCTTTGACCTGTGCCTAGAGGCTGGCCCTCTGGGGCTTACCAGGCATAGACTAGTGCTGGTCATGTTAAGGCTATCTTCTCCTTACTGCTGCAGTGACAAGATTCCAGACCTCCCCGCTAGACTCCATGAGTCACCAGCTCACAGGACAAGGTCCCAGAATTTGTTGGTCTTACAAGCATCTCTGAACCAAAGATCTGAAATATGAATTCTTCTAAAATCTAAACCTTTTATAGTATCAACATGATGACACAAATGGATCTTATGTGGTGGGTAGCAGTCAGAATGCAGACACTAAAATTTGCCTTGTCTGTAGGGGTAAGGTATACATAAGCTGGGTCCCATTCCCAAGACATCTCATTATGAATCTGCAGAGATTCCAAAATCCAGACAGAATCTAAGTCTAAACACATTCACTCCCAAGCATTTGAGAGAGGGGACAGGCTCTCCTCCTCCTGCAAGTGACCTTAGAGAAGACAGTGTGGAATATGAACTTGCTTTCAAGTCACCTGGGACCCGCTTACGTGGCTATTTGTTGCTTATTGCATGCTGCTTCTTCATAGCTTTCTTTCCTATGTCACTGTGTTGTGGCGGCTCACAGCCTGACCTCTTTCTAGTGTAAATGGGCCAGGAGACACATGAGGACATAGTGGTCAGTGCCTCTAGCACTGGGGACCAGAGGTTCTCAGCCTGGGCACTGCATTGGAATCACCAGGAAAGTTTTAGCAAATTCTAGGTTCCCACAGGTCCCACTACTCCCCAGATATCCTACAGAGTTCAGAGGCAAGGCTATGGTATAGCCAAAACTGAAAACATCATCTCTAATAACATGTATCTACTCTGAACACACAGAAAAGGGCAGAGGGGACTTTAGAAAGCATGTCTTTGAAGGGATGGACTGTTACCATGGACACGAGTCTTAACTTCTGAGCATCATGGAGTTGCATTGGATAAAAAACATCAGCGCTCGACCCTGACTATCACCAGGGATGGAGTAAGTCACATCAAACTCTCCAGGTCACGTGACCCGGAATAGACAGTTCTAGAATCCTGAGACTTAGTGCTGAGTATCTTTTAAAAAAAGCCTCAGCTCATTTACACAAGGTCACATACTTCTTACCCTCCTAGAGTGTTTGGTTTTATTTGTGAGTTTCTAGGAAAAGATGAAAAACTTTTGGAAGTGATTGGAAGGTAAAAGAGGATGACCTAGGGGCAGAGCTGAAGTTCTGTGGAGCCAACAGCACTCCTTCTTGGAATATTTGAGTTCCTTTCCCAAGTGTAACTATAATAGGATATAGTGCTAAGCAAGGGCTGCTGCCAAAATGTCCAGTCTGCAAAACCGCACATAGTCCATGAGTGGGTGAGAAGCTGAGCTAAGGCAGTCCCACCAGGCTGCCTTCAGAGCCACAGGATAAGAGACGTGGGACCCTGTGGATAACCACTGTGAAGGGAGATCAGGGAGACCTTGAGATCCAAAGATCCTCACCCCCCTCTAATTCATACAACAGACGTTGACAAAGTTGGTTTTAAATCCAGATTTCCCACCTTCAAAATCTGTGTATTTCCCAAACTCTCCAAGCTACAGTGCTAGATAGTGTGGCGGAGGGCTAGGCAAGACTGGGTAGTTACTAATAAGTGTTAGTAGATAGTAGGTGGGACCAGATAGACAGTTATTAGTTGGACAGGACAGTTATCAGGTGGGATGAGACGGCTACTTTGTGGTACTAGACAGTAAATTGCTAGGCGGGAATAGATAGTTACTGGGTGGGAATAGAGAGAGCTATCAACTTGATACTTAGGAAGCACACTCCAGTGTAGCTCTTCAGGAGCCTGAATCTGCAGCCCTGGCTGCATGATTAGTGTGCCTGGCCCTCCTGAGAGAAGGTGCTTCCCACCTGGGGAGAAGGAGGGAATGCAGCCGGTAGACGAGCTATGTGCTAGCTCCAGATGGCCTAGGACAGGGAAGGAGAGAGACTGTACTCAGGAGCTCTTGCAAAGGCGGGGCCTGTCATCTGATGGGAAGGTTAAAGGATGGAGAGGTCGTATCAGGCTTGCTGGGCGCTCCTCTGCATCCCCGCTGCAGCTCTCCCAGGCTGCCTGTTTGTCCTCTTGGCATACAGTACCCTCCAGCATCAGCCTGGGGCGTTAGTGTATGGCGATGGGTGGGTTGCTTTTATGTTTCTGTGCGTGGAGCAGGGAAGGTGGGGGCTAGCACTTGAAACATGTCAAGCTTGGCTTCCTGACTGGTACAGTCAGCGAGGACACCTGACGAGTAGATATCCATGGGGCCATGGGGGCCTGGCTCAGGTGTCTTCTGCTGCTCCTTCCTGACAGGGCGCCAGACAATGAGAATGGGACCTTGCAGCTTGGGCTGAGAGTCACTGTCCTGAGCAGGTTCGGGCTTGGTGAAGAAGAAGGGGATGCGGGTTGGGAGAACTAGCTTTCTGAAATGCCCGCATGGCCACCTCAGGCAGATCAGCACAAAGTGGTCCCCAAACTGACTTAGTAACCGACTTTCTGGGTCTGGGCCCCACTCTAGCGGTTAACCCGATGACTTCAGGCACAGCAAAACCTCCATTAGCAGAAGAGATTACTGTCTCTTTTCCGGTGCTTGGGAGTATGGACATCACAGAGCTGGACATGAAGGCTCTGGAGGCTTGCCAGACTTGCCACCACACAGCCCTAATACTAGTTCCTGCCTCCATGGCTATTGCACCCTGGCCCCCTCAGGGCAGCAGGCTGTGAGAACTTATTGCGATGCTTGGGTTCTGGGCCTGGCATTGCTTCTTGCCTCCTGGGGATCTTGGACAGATGTGATAATGGCCACGATTGGTCCTGTGATACCAAGCCACATCTCAACCGTGGCACGTCTTAGGGGGCATCCTCAGCTCTGCCACGGGGCTGCTGGGCAATCCATCGTGAAAGGAGTCACGCAGATTCATGCATTCAAGTTTGAAGACTGTGGCATGAGACAGGCACTGCATATGGTGGTCAGGGGATCTGATTCCAGTGCTGCATGGCCACTAGATTGTTGCTTGGGGGATATTTCTTAGCCTCTTTGGGCCTCAAAAGACTTGGACTAGATAATCTCTAGGGCCTCTTCATGAGTCAGAGTTTGTTACTTCTGTGAGCACAGTTAGTTTTTCTATCCTACAATTTTCATCCAGTCCCTTCCTCTCATTAGGTTCTGTGCCAGTTAGTCTTATCAACTTAGCACAAGCTCAGGTCATCTGAGAAAAAGAAACCTCAATGAAAAGAACTCCTCCATCAGATTGGCCAGTGGGCAAGCCTGTGGGGCATTTACCCGATGAGTGATTGATGTGGGAGGGCCCAGCCTCACTTTGGGCAGTGCTACCCTTTGGCAGGTAGTCCTGGGTTGTATAAGAAAGCAGGCTGAGCAAGCCTGAGAAGCAAGGCTATAACCAGCATCCTCTGGGAGCTCTGCTTCAGTTCCTGCCTCCAGGTTCCTGGCTTGAGTCCCTGTCCTGACTCCCCTTTGTGAGAGGCTACGAGCTGCAAACTGTAATAAACCCTTTCCCTTTCCAAATTGCTTTCGGTCATAGAGTTTTATCATAGCGATAGGAAGCTAATTAGAAGAGGCTCCGAGAAAGAGGCTAGGAACTTGGATGTGGGAACCAAGATTGGGACGTCCTTGCTTTCAGTGGTGGGTGTGGTGTTGTCTCAGTAGACAAGTGCTACCACATTAAATTAGTACTCGCCGTATATTGTCCTGGTGTTTCTATGAAGTGGTCACGGTGAGAGACCATCAGAGTGTACTGTTAATAGCGAGTGGACCCTTGATGGATGCTTTATAGCCCAGGCTGTTATCATGTCCTATGTGGAGCTGAACAGACAAGGGGATACAGTCCCTACCTCTGAGACCACAGCACATATCCTACCAGGCTTTGGGGAGTCCTAAACTCCAGGGAGGTAAAATTCTCCACCTTGCTTCCAAAAACTGAAAAGCAAAGTCTTGTAGGTTTCCATGAAGGGCCACTTGTTTAAAACCCCAGTCCACTGCTCTTCCTTGCATGCTTGGGTCCATTGGTGACAGTTCATAAACCACATGGAAATGGGGTCCTGTGGGGAATCCTTCCTGGGGCAGACAGGGCTCTTTCCCCCAAGCCCACATGAGGGGAAATGAAATCAAATGTAATCTAAATAAATAAAAGAGGAGAAGAAGTTATTTAGAAATCTGTGTTTACTCTGGCACGCGACTGGCCTCCACTGCTCTTGACATATTAGGAAAAGATTTTGGCGGGGGTCCACTAGACGCACTTAAAAGGCATGTGTTTCTCTTCAAAATACATGGGGCCTGGAATGCATTGTTTAAACAGAATTCTTAAGAATCTTTGATTCATTTAAAAAACATATAGAGATGTGTGTTTGTTTCACTTGTGTTAACAGTGCATTGATTTCCTTAACTCCTTTCTCAGACCATTTGAAATAATTATTTTACTGACTATTTTTGCCAATTGTGTGGCCTTAGCAATCTATATTCCCTTTCCGGAAGACGACTCCAACGCCACCAACTCCAACCTGGTAAGTCTCGAGCCTCGGCGTGGCTTATTGCTTGTTAGACAACTGAATGAAGGACACAGATTTGGCGTGCAAGGTGGGAGAGATGTGAGACGTGTGTTTGACAGGTGCCAAGGTTTGACGCTGCTCAGATCTTCCGGTCCATTTTGCTTTTTATTCAAATTGGCACTTGCCTTAATACAGACTACTTTCAGAAGAATATTCCAATCAGGCGGCTGTGAGCTGTGTGTGCGCATATGTGTGTGCGAGTGGTGGGTCTTACAAGCAGTGTGTGTTATAGATGCGCTGCTTAAATCTTGAGTGCAGGTGTTCGCTGGAGTGCGCATTCTTGGATCATCAGTTGTGAGTGTTTTGAGTGCCATTGTTCCATTGTTAGGGTTTGCCTGCTTGATCATTGCATGATTGCATGATAAATAATTTCTAGGAAGCTTTTAGCAAAGTATTTTTTTGTGTGTGTGGCCAAGAGGTATCATTGAGTTAAAAATGGCTTTATTTTCTTGGGAAAGGTGGCTTGCTATTTGGATTTAAGAGAGGCCAACCCTGGCAATTTGAGGTTAGTATTTGTCCATGGAAAAAGCGGAGAGTATGTTTACTTTTGGCTGAGTGTGAAGTCATTGCAAATGCAAAGGCCTTTGCTGGTCTGGGCATGTGAGGCCAGCTCTGGAATGTGCTTGGCAGAGCTGGGGCTGCCCGGAGAGCTCCAGCAAAGCCTGCAGAGAAATCTCCACTTTCTCCTGCCCAGGCCAGGACATTGGTAGTTCTCATGTGATTTTCCCACAGCATGTTTAGTCACCAAGCCCACCGTCTTCCTCTGTCACCGGTGCCTTCTAGTTAGCTGAGATTGGGCTCCTGGCTGGGATTGGTGTAGAAGAAGCAGAGATGTTATGGGACTCTCCTTCTTGTAGCTGTGACTTCAACTGTGGCTGCTGATGCTGTCAAGGGGTGGGGGGTGGGGGAGGGAAGAAATCCCTCTTCTTCCAAACCATTGACATTTCCAAAGAGTCAACTTATGACCACTTTGGGGAGTTGCATATAGGATATCCTGCATATCAAATATTTACATTACGATTCAGAACAGTAGCAAATTTACAGTTCTGATGTAGCAATGAAGTAATTTTACAGTTGGGGTCATCACCACATGAGGGACTGTATTAAAGGGTGGAAGCATTAAAAACTACTAGATTAGATACAGATTTTAGAGTTACGCAGTTTTCTCAGTTTTTACAATTAGTTGCAGACCTGTAGTGGGAAAGTGTTCTGTATATGTGTGTTTGGGGTGAGGTCCTTCAGTGTCTCATGGCTAGTGTGGGGCCACGTATTGGGGATGGCTTCCAAAGGTCCCAGATATAGACACCAAGTTCTGAATAGTGACATGGCTCCAGACATTATGCAGAATGCATTACCTGTAGTCCATGCAGCCAATGGAGATATGACTTTGTTTCTTAAAATAAAGAAATCTTTCCCCTGTCCAGAGTGTCACCCCGAAACAGGAGCTCCTCCCGTTGACTCTAGCTCTTCAAAGTGTTTGCCTCTCTCCCCTGCTGCTCTCCTTTGGAGCTCTGGTCCCATCCCTTACCTTGAAGGAGCTTCAGAAGCAGCTCTGGTTAGGCACAGAAATCAAAGCTGTTCTTAGACCAGTGCATCAGTGGATGGCTAAGCCCTGCATCTGCCTCAGTGTGAGACTGAGAGCCGATAGGTGGTAATAAGGAATCCATGTTGAACTTGTTCTTAGGGTGACTAGCTAGCTTCAGGAGATATTGGGGGGTGGGGTGGGGTTGGTGGTTTGTTTTCAACCACACAATATCCCCCAACTAGAATTTACAAAAAAAAAGAAAAAATCAAACTGGATACTCAGTGAGAGACAGATGTGTCTGAAGCCACGGCTCTCAAACTCTCCTGGAGGTGGTGGCGGCGGGGGACATGTTCCCTAAGCTGCCCCAATTCCCTGAGTCTGGATAGGATCCATGGAGCCTGTGTTTTGGGGGGCCATGCGTTGCTCTTCGAGAACAGTGATGGAGAATGTTCTCTATTGTATGTGTGACTCCACCTTCAGCTCCCTACACAGTCGGCTTCTGTTGCCCCCACAAGTCTCTCTAAGATCCAAACAGAAAGGTGACACATGCCAACTGCTGAGGGGTCTCACACTCTGCCAGGTGCAAGAACAACCTGTGTAGCAAGAGTGTGTCCCCCTCCCCAGTGCAGAGCCTGTAAACTCACACGCGCGCCTGCTCCTGTGCACCATTGCTCTTACCATTCTACCAGCTTCCGTCCGCCCCCAGTTCTCAAGCTTTGCTTACTTTGTTAACAGATGAGAGGCAATCCAGAGTAGAGCTGTATTTTTGTTTGTAAGGCAGCTCTTTCACCTAAGTAAGTTTACGCATCATATGCGGCATCTAGCCTATAGCGTTACACTTACAGTGTCTTGGTTATCTTTTCTTGAGACCAATGAAGCCCAGTGAGGCTGACCTGGCCAGCGACATGATATTTTCTTCTTTACCAATCACTGTCCTGGTGTTGACCATGCCACCCACTATGAAGTACATCATTTATAGCACGGCTACTGTGAGCCCAACCTGCGGACAGCTGTTACTCTGTAGGTAAATTCTCTGGTACCTGGTGAACAGCCTTTGCCAGCTGAGAGAACCTATTGTGCGAGCAGAATGTCCGAGTCTCCCTGAACCCTGAAATTCACAAAGACTTGGCTGGAGTTTGAATGTTAAGAAGATGTGCTGGCATTTGACTGTTTGCGGAGAACATGTGCCATGTACTTTTCTAAGCAGGAGCCAGGCTCTGAGCATCATTAGGGAGGAAGAAAGAGCAAGAGGGGGAATACATGAGCCTGGCCTTTCTTCTCCAGAGTTTGGGCTGACAAACTTGGAACACTATAGTCCCTCATATTGTTATTGTAAATTGGGGTGATGAAATTGTTGCCTGACCTGTTGTGAAGCTTAAATGGGCTGCTGTGGGAGAAGCAGGGAGCAATGCCCTGGTGCCCTGGACCAGCAAACACTTCTGTCCGTTAGAACTAAAGACCATCACCGAGGTTTCTGGGAGTATGTTCAATCTGTTGCACCCCAGGTTGGGGTCTGCTTTAGAAGGATTCAGAGGTGGTCAGAAGTCAGCTTCCAGGCCACCAATCTGGGTATTTGGTATTCTGATGCATAGGAAGGGATCCTTGGAGGGACAGTTCTGTGGACTTCAGTCCCCCTCCTGCTGCCCCTAGACAGTCAGCTCGGGGTCTCTGTTTGTCCTTGGATAGCACTAGGTTGAAGACTGGCCTGTATTTGGACTGCCCCAAGTCCTGAGGTGAGTGTGAGTCCTGCTGGCCAAGTCTGAGGAATGACTGACATTGCAGTGCCTGTGTGGGTTTCTCTACACTCTTCTCAGTGAGCTGCAGTTACTTCCAGAGTCAAGTTTGCCTGAGAGTGAGGTGGTTTTGCATTTGCATAGCTACAACAGCAGCATGACAAATGGGCTTCAATGCTGCCATCTGTGTGTCATCCCAATTCAGCAGGCGCCATTTGTAAGTAAGTGATGTTCGTACTGTGCAGCCATACTGCCCCCGCTCGCCTCTGCATACCTCTTCATTCATGTAGAGAGACAGCACAGGATGGCAGAGGGCAGCCAGCTTTAAGGTGAGAGAAAGCTTAGGCCAGTGCATGTGAAAAGACTTTCAGAGAGCAAACAAGACAGACAGACAGACAACAGCGGCGGCGGCGGCGGGGGCGGCGGCGGCAGCAGCAGCAATGAAACCAGGAGGTGGGTATGAACAGAATCAGAATTGGAGCTGTCTTAAGAGCTGTGCTGTTCAGGAGTCAGAGCAATGGGCAGTGACCCGGGGGAGACCCTCACAGTGGCCTGAGGTCACACATTTAACCAGCTTTTCTGACAGAGAGATTGCAACACCTTTACTGCCTCTCCTCCAGGTGCCAGGGATTTGCATATACTTATAATCCCCCAGTGACACATGGCAATTTTTATTGTCTCCTTACAGTGGGGATTTAGTTCATCTTGTTCAAGCCTGGATCCCCAGAGACTGGCATGTGCCTGGCTCTTGATAAATGGCTGTTGAGTTAATGACCAAATGACCGAATGCCACCAGGCTTGGTGCTTCGCTCTCTGCGGACGAGGACATGGAGGTGTATAGAAGAGACTTGGTGAACAAGTGGCAGAAAGAGAATTGGAGCTAAAGCTGGAACAAAATGTAGCTTGGTCCTTTTGCTCCATTGTTTGAGAAAATGTTTCAAAGACGAAACTGTGACAGTATTAGCAGATATTAAAAAAAAAATCCTACCAACACCAAATCAAGATCAAACTTGTTGTTTTTCAAAAGCAAACTTAATACATTTGAAGTATATGAAGTTAAACAAATTGTTATAGGACTTCACTGAGCCTATCTAAAGTTGTGTGTGTGTGTGTGTGTATGTGTTTGAGTGTGTATGTATGTGTATGCATGTGTATGTGAATGTGTGTGCATATATGTGTGAGTGAGTGAGTGTGTATGTATGGATATGTGTGTGTGTGTGGTGCAGGTTTTGGGAATGAAACATGGGGTCTTATGCCCATGAGGCAAGTGCCCTATACCTGAGCCATGGTGCCAACCCCATCTTCTGCTTTAACACAATAGCCACAGATACAGCTAAGAAATTTATGTTGTAGAAACGTTGGGGTGTTCCACACTGGGTACCATGTGATACTAGAGAAATTGAGATTCCTTCTTGGGCTTTTTAGCCTTCTGAATTAAAGAATTTAAGAATAACTTAGAAGGAAGATTGAAGACAATTTTATTAGAATTTAGAAGGCAACCATAGGCAAGGAAAGCTGTGGCTTCCCCAGAGGAGGGAGGTGGAAAGGAGGAAGAGAGAAAGCCATGACTTTCCAATTTCCATTTCCACGTGGCAGGTCAGCAAGCAGCTGCCTTGCAAAGGGGCAGAGCTTAGCTTTAGAAAGGATGAAAAGTCCCAAGTCTATAGAAAGCATACTTAAGCTCCGGACAACACCCGCAAAAAGGAGAAGGAAGAGCTCTGACTCTAGACTGAGAAAGGACAGAACTAATAGAGCCTCAAGGTAGCTGCAAATCGACTATGCAAGAAGCAGGAGGATCTCTAGGATTTCAAGGCCAGGATGGTCTACAGGGTGTTTTCCATGACAGCCAAGGCTACACAGAGAAGCACTGACTTTAAAAACAAACAAACAAACAAACAAGAAAACAGTGACTATGCAGAGAGCAAAGACTCTTGGAAGGAAAAGCCTGTGATCTCATTAAGGTAATAATTACTCCTCCCACCCACTTCCACCCACTGCCCTGAAGGGTGTTTCTTAGCCAGTCAACCTGGATTAACCTTGTGTTTTGTGTGACTTGGAAAGTTGGGTCTCCATTAGGCCAGAGGCAGACTGTGACCTCCTGCCTATGAAAAACCAGCCTTCCCTCTTCCGGCTTCCAGTGCTACTGTGCATTTATGTGTGCAGTTGGTGTCCTATATGCTTCTGAACACAAATTCATTCAGATATTGTAGATATGACATGGGCTAGATATGACTGTTGCTCCATTTTATTGATTGCACCAATGCTCAGAGGATATTAATTTTTTGCCCATGGACGTGCAAAGTGATAACAGGATATGGAACTGCTGTTTTCAGCTTGTCTGTGTTCTTATCCACTGGGCCACAGGTGTCTGTGTCCCCATGGCTTTTGGAACTCCCATTTCTAGGCCAGGCAGAGGAAGTAGAAGCTCCTGCCGTCACCACAGCTTGAGGAGGAATGGGTTCCTCAGAACATTTCTTGGTAATTTTTATCGCCAAGATGTATTTTGAAGCATAGAGGTTTAAACTGTAGTTTAGGTGCTTAACCCAAGGGCCGTGCATCAGAAGAGCAGAGCTGGGTTTGGTCTGGGACCTGGTAAGATAAGGGTGGGAAAACCCAGCAGAGAGCCTTAGAGTGCTACTTAGAGCATGGCAATTGAAGTGGGTGGTTAATCCACCCTCAGGGTGCCTAGGCTATTGTTCGACTTGGTGTTTGCACACTAAATATTTCAGAGGGAGCAGGCGGTGCCTGCCTTGCATTTGCCCGTGGATAGACACACAGGAGGAAATAGTTTGAAGTCTAAAGATGACGACCCTTGCTCTGTTTTCATCCATACATCTTTCAGTCATTCTTGCTCATCCTCATCCAGTCTAGGGAAACTACTACCTTACGTTGAGTCTTCCTGTGATGGAACCTTTCCTTGGGTACCAAACTCCTTGGAACTTATATTTACATGAAGAAACGCCCTTCTAGAATATAAAATGGCAATCCCTGGGTCCATCAGAAAAGAGCAGTGACATCATTTTGTTCTCCTTTTGGGGACCGCATCATCACTGAGAAACTCAGCTTTTAGACTCACAGTAATACGGTGGGGACGGGGCAGTTTGCAATGTGCCTTTGAAGTGTGTCAGAGTGTGAAAGGTTTTGGGTCCACTGCTCCAGTCCCCACCACCTTCCCTTGCTGCTCCTCTCCTGTGGAAGTTCATCACATGGTCCTTGCTTGTAATGTGCAAAGCAAAGGAAGGAAGGTAGGTAAGTAGATGCTGATGGCCAGCTTACATATGAATGAGCTGTGTTAGTTCTGGGGACTCGGCAGTACTGATTTGGGCTTCTCAGTGCCTTTCTCCCAGTGTTCCCTCTGTTCTCCCTGGTTCCTGTGTGATTGAGACACTTGGATCGGTGCCTCCTGACAACTTTAATGTCGGCACGTACACTGTTGGCACCGTCTGGAGTACATGACATGTGTTAGCTCATTTAGTCTTTCCAGCAACTCCAGCAGACTTCTGCTCTAGTTGTAAGCATCCCTCTACTTATTTATTTATATTTTTACCGACACACAGTATGTGTACGTTATTTGTCGTAGTTGTCCTCTTTTAAAGATGAAGGAGAGGCAGAGGGACACAAGATCACCTGCCTGAGGTCACAGGCTGGGAATCGAAGCCCTAGTTCTGAGGTCCCATCTGAGCAGGTGGCTCCTGAGTCTGTACCCTTGACTGCTGTGTGGCATGACCTCTCTGAGGTGTGGGAAGGAGTGGGCCTCCTTGGGAAAATGGTGCTTTCTCAGAGCCCGTGACTAGTGAGTGTACCATGGGCACTGCTGCCTTTTACCAGGGACACTGAAGGAGGAGCTGCAGTTCCTGTCAGGAGTGGAGCTCCTCAGGGTGTGCTGTGTCTCTGACTGTCCTAGGGTCAGGCCATTTCAAACTCTCATGTGTCCACCAGAGGAGGGTACAGGTCATCCACTGGCTTCTGGGAAGGGTGTGTGGCTTTGAGGTCTGACTTTCCTCTGGACCAGTGGCACTCATATTAACTAAGGTCCTCGGTCACATAGGGCTCTGGGCCTTCTCTGAAGTAAAGCATGTATTATGAACTGGAGTTAGGGGCAGACTTCCTGATACAGGACGAGAGAGAGAGAGAGAGAGAGAGAGAGAGAGAGAGAGAGAGAATGAGAGACAGAGAATTAGAGAGACAGAGAATGAGAGAGACAGAGAGAGAGGGATTGAGCTCAGAAAGCTCCTGGGACCTGTCAATACTTGTGTGGTGGTAGGTTTGGGAGCATCAGGTAGGAGACGGCAAGGGCATCAGCTGTAGGCATGCATCCTAAGGGTATCCTTTCCTTACCTTTCAAGGCCTAAGAGGGCTCCTCTATAGCCCCCTTATACAGTAAGGCTTCGCTGAAGACTTTTGAGCAGCCCAGGCACTGTGGAAATACCACTGAGCTGAGCTAACAGGCTGTGTGCTGGACAATGAGGAAGTTGAACGGGCTCTTATGGTCCTGGGGTGTGTCCCACCTCTGCCACTGACTACCAGTTAGGCCTTGTCACTACACTGCCTTGGACTTGAGATTTCTTAGTTGTGAAGTACAGGTCCTAACTCAGTGAGCTGTGGCACGTCACCTCGGGAGGATGCTTAGGAATCATGGGAAAGGTGCACAACAACTTGCACCTGCGCTCCCTGCTCCTATCAGAGCCACGTGGATATTCCGTCTTTGGAATTTTTACCCTGCTTTTCTGGCGCATTCCTCTGTGAACCTTTTCCCTTAGCCTCAAGATAACTTACAGATATAAAAGAATGAAAAGCTAGGTTCCAAATTTAGCTTCTGACCTTTCTAAGATGGGTGCAGGGTACTATGGCTGTCACCTGCTTGCTGAAGAGCTGGCCGGGCTGCTTCAGTTGGGCAAGTACTTTGGTAGGTGCACAGGCCAGAATGGCTGTCCCTTACTCTGTGGCTGGAGGGCTCACTCATACACTTAGTTCTTTTGGATCCAGCTTAGTTCTCACCCATTGGATCCAGTCTGACCCACTACACTCCAGAATAACTTCATTTTATCCTGATCGGTCCACAAAGGCTATTTTCCAATAAAATCACGTTCCCAGGCTTGAGAATGGGATCATAAGTAGACCTTTCTGAGGGACATAGTTCAGCATCTGCTCACAGGAAATGGGAGCAGGGATCACATGCACACAGAACCTAGTGCAGTGCCTGGAAGCAGTTGGAGCCTCAGGAGTGACTGCCCAACCTTGGCTGTGCTATTGTTGGGATGGTGTGGGATGAGGGTGCACTTCTGCAGGGAGGGTAGGTCTGATGAACATATGCTTTTAGTGTCACTATCAGTTATCTCTGGGCTCCTTCCTTGACCCTTGCTGAGTGACCTCAGGCTAGCATTTGCCTTCTGTGTGTCCAGAAGAGTATAGTTAACTGGTTCTGGACACTTGTGCCTCCTCCTCCCACTCCCCCCACCCCCCCTGCTGACAAGATACTGGTGTTTCATTGTACACATTGATTCAAATACTTATTGGATGGCAGATGTGTTCATGGAATGTGTTGGGACTACAAAGTTGCACAAAGAAGGCTGCCCAGCCTCATGGGGGAAGTCTCTAGTTTCCTCTGGTCACTACCCTAATAGCAGGCTTGATTTTTGTGCTTCTGAAAAAGGAGAATTCATCAGACACACAGTAGTGAGTCAGGAGTCAAGATTACTTCGAGCTGGTAAGGATCCACTCTGTAGGCAGAGTGGGCTGAACTGAGCAGCTCTCCTAGAAGGGTGCTTTATCCCTCTTCCTGTTACCCTCTCCCCCGTGTCTCTCTCAGCAGAGGCACTTGTAGGGAAAGAACTGTTTTTCTGGGAAGCCCACTCTATACAGAATTCTCAGTAAATATATAAAGATGCAAGAGTATGTATAGAGGCGTAAGCGCTCTTAAAGTTGAAGTATCTACTTGGGAAAGGGCAGGGGCACTCTGTGCACACTCACCTGGCTAGGAAGTCTGGAAGTCGCTCGAATTTGACCTAGCTCTTGTGAACTGGGATCACTCATTGCCCCTTGTATCCTGTTTTTGAGGCCCTGAGCTGGCCCATCTAGAATGAATTGTCGTGACTATCTTCACGCCCTGACCGCCATTCAGGGGCCACCATTATGTTTATATTCTGTTTTAGGGTTCTGAGCAGGAGCACCTGTCATCCAGTAGTCTTTTCTTGGGAGGACGTTGGATCGTCCCCAGAGCTAACCTCCTGCCTAACACAAGATCCTTCTGGAGCCTCGTTTGGTGATGTTGCCAGGAACCCAGTAGGCAGAGTTGTAAATAAAATAAGCGCAGAACATCACACACAGCTTGAAAGAGGCAAAGGGAGAGCTGCGTTTAGAGTCGACAGGGAGTAAGCATGGCAGGGCTCCCTGTGGAGGTGTCACAGGAACCAGGGCAAAGAGATAGGAGTGAGGAGCCAGTGGGCAGCAACCTGTGGAGAATCCTGGTGCAGAGCAGAACAGGGCAGGGCAAGGACTCCACGGTGAGAGGAACTCAGAGTGGTTCTCACACTGATAGTCAGCTAGACGACTTGAGCTGGGACAGACTTACCTTGGCCCCGATGAGGCATCTGGAGTTTGTTCCAAGGGAAGGGATGGTGGTTAGTTAGCTGCCGCCAGCCTCCAAAGGAGTGTCCCTGTGGGGCTAGAAGAAGCTCCAGCAACTGAGTGATTGCAGGATCCTTTGCTTTCTATGAGAGTGCTTCTGTGGCTTCCGGTGGGCCTGAGAAGATCTCACTGAGGGAGCACCCTGGGAGGCACAAGAAGGGAAGATCGTCTTAGAAAATGTGCCCCAATGGAGAGGGACATGAAGGTGACCTCCTAGGATGAGAATTCCCATTTCTGTACACTGGGTTTTGGTGACCTAGACCTCATTTGCCTCATTGACAAGGGGACCTCCAAGTATCTGTGTGTCTAGATGCCCTTGGTTGTCATCCATCTGGCTGGAGGGGGAGGGCATTCCTATCCCCAACTCGTTCTTTGCCATTTATAATTGAATAAATGAAAACCAGATGTTCAGTGTGCTTTAGTTCTGAGGGATCCTCTTTGTGATATCCATAGCCACAGCATACCTTTTATTTCAGGCTTATTCATTTGCATCACACTTGTTTTTCAGCATTCGCTGGCCAAGTGTCACTGAATCGGGCGTCTGTCATGTTCTAGTCCCTGGGCCAGGGGCATCCAGTTATAAAAGATATAGCATGCACTGGCCTATGTGCTTTATGAGAACAGCCCAAGAGTCACTCGCAGTGATGTGGAGGTCAGGTATGACCAAGCCAGTGGTTTGGTGGAAAGCATGCGTTTCCTGGCATTTCTCTTTCTTTCCTCAATTTGCTTAATGATCATTTCTTGCTAATGGTGCTTTAAGGAGTCTGGAGAGGCCCCAAATTGCAGAGGAAAGTGCTAACAGGAAAGAAGTGCTGACCTGGCTCTGTGCCCCAGGGCAGGTCTCTTAACCTCCTGAGCCTCAGTTTCCATGTGTTACTTAGGGCTAATTATACCTACTTAACTGCAGGCTTCTGTGAGAAGCATTATCTCATTAGAGATAATGTTCTTAAAAGTGCTTTGAAATTTTGTGTAGCATTTTTCAAATGCTAAGCATTGTCATATTTATAATCGAGTGCTACTAATTCCACACCAGAGGTAGTGAAGAAAGAAGAGGCCGTTGTTATTGCCATGGCTCTGCCACAGCTGGGGTACTGGGATGTGTTTGGATGGATGGACCATGCAGGGAAAGGCCGTGAGTCAGCCTTGGAAGAACTCATGGTCAGACAGGGAGACAAGCAGTAGAAAAGGAGCCATGAATGGGTCTTTGAGAGGCTGTGGGTCTTTCTTGCTCCAACATTCTTTACCTGTTATCAGGTCCTGGGAAAGAGACCCTTGAACTTAGCTGTCACTAACAGGAGAAGAAGAATCAACTTGGGACTATCATTAATCAAATGCATATTTATTGGATAACAAGCAGCGTGTGTCAGGAGATATGTAAATACATTTTGGTTGGGGAATCAAATACTTCCAAAGAGAAGGTAAACGTGGCCACAGTATTTCTTCTTGGCAGCAGAACACAGAAGGGCTAGGTGCCACGGGAGCCAGAGAGGCACCTTGTTTGGGCCTGAGAGTCCCTGGGAAAGGTTCAGAAGGCAGGATGTTCTACCAGAAGAGCCCTCTAGGCTTTTACTGATAGTCATCCTTTGTTAACAGCCTACTCCTAGTGGGCTTGCTTTCCATATTCAGTCATTCAGGTCCACACGCTTAGTAGGAGAAGCCTGAAGAAAGCAACTTTGCAGCCTCCCTGCTATGCCCTTTGTGGGTCAGAGGGCTTTGTAGGGATCTGGCTGTGAATTTTAGCGATCCTGAATCACTCCGGGTACATGCCTCAGAGTTTGTGACCTGAGCCACGGCCAAATGTTGAGGAAGAGGAGCAAGGGAAAGGACTGGCAGGTGGGAGTGTGGCGAGTCTGTGTACATCCTGAGATGGTTTAGGAAAGGGGGTACCACTCTCCGCAGGATCACCGGGTCTTCTTGTTATCACAGATCGGTTCTGCTGAAGACTCAGCTTTATCTTGGCTCTGTCCTTGTTCCCTACCCTTGATCTGTAAAGCACAAAGCCCCAGGGTGAGGACAGCAGTGGGAAATGACAATATCCAGCGCGGCTTCGTGACTGTGCCTGGAGTGCCATGGCCTGCTTCTTTAGTGTTTAGAGGCTTCTAAAGGATCCAACTAACGTGGGGGAGCCAGGCTGACCAGAGAGGAGGGGTTAGAGACAGAACACTGCCCCACTGCAGGAGAGGAGAGGAAAGTGGATGTAAATCCTGCCCTGTGTGCTGGCCTGCCCCATGAGCCAGGCCAGGTACCAGAGAGCCAGTTCACCTGCTTCTGTGTGACCTCAATACAATGGAAGGATTATTACAACAGCTTTAAGCAGCAGAATGCCAATTCCAGCAAAGCAGACTCTTGGCTTGATTGGCACTGGACATCACCAAAACACTCATTTACTAAATACTTCCCAAGGGCATGTCAAACCGTTTTATGGCATGAAGCATGTTATTCTCCACCAACTTAGACAGAATGGTGATCAGAAGAGAGAACCTCAGATGTCACTGGAGAGATGGGGATTAGAGGCAGAAGAGAAAGCGTGTGTCCCAGGATAAGAATGTGTAATAGGGGGCACTGAGAGGAAGCACCCTGACACTGTTAAAGGAGACCACTTCCTGCCATCTCCAACCTCACATGGGCTGAGCTTTGGTAATTAAATAGGCAGAAGGTTTCCTTCCAGGTGAATCATTTAGAAAATTTACTCCCTAATGTGTGCTTTTTTTGTGTTCTTTATCACTGATCATGGAATTAGCACCACAAGTGTGCAAAACCACACTGGAAAACAGCATGCCTGGGTCCATCTGGGAAGAATCAGGAATGATGCCAAGGATGGGGAATTCATGCAACTTCTGGGACGGTGTTATTGTTTGTATGCTTATGTGCATGCACAGACAGTTATGCCCAGACAGGCTGATAGATACACATGCATGCACACATATCTTTATAATACGCATAGAGTCCTGCAAATAAGGAAGCCATTGAAAAGACATGTATGAAGGCGGAGAAAGGGCCACATGCATGGGTCTGCAGCAAACCTGCACAAATCATTGTGACCTGAGCCTGGTAGGTCATCATGGAGGTGTTACCAGCATGTACCATATTACAATACAGCTTTGCAAAGACCTGCCATAAGGACACACTGATTTTAAGAGCCACGCCATACATTTTAAAAAAAAAAATCAGAACTTGTTTTCCAGCAACTGTTCAACAACTGCACATTATCACTTTGTGTATTTTGCTCTTCCCGCCTCTCCCTGCCAGCCCATTTTCCTGATTCTGAGGAGTACATTATAGTCTTAGGCCCTGTGTCACATCTTCTCTTTAGCCCCCAATTACCATTAGTTAGACAAATATCACGTAAAGTATTTGCCAGAAACTTTTCCATTTGTAATTTTGTAATCTTTAATCCCAGTAACTAGTTTGCATCTGAGATGTTTTCAATCAATTCCTCAAAGAATCAATTCAGAGGCAAAGTGGCCTCCCTAGGAGTTTGCTAGGACCACACATCTAGGAGTTGGAGGAACCAAGAATTGAACCAAAATTCTGTTACTCAAATCACACAGGGCTTATTCTTTGCAGGGTATGGAGCCTTCTGCTTCCGTGTCTATCCCAGATAACAGAGTAAAAAGTGTTTGAGGAAGATGTATGTACGTTTTGGTGTCTGTGACTGCAAGAAGGAGTATGAACAGGGTGGCTGGGGATCGTACCTCTGTCTTCTGGCCCTGTGCACCACTCAGGGTGGCTCTCTGGGGACCCTTGCTTTGCATCATGCCTGGATCAGCCTTGTTTCTTTCTTATTCTTCTTCCTCCTCCTTCTCCCCATCCTTCTTCTTTTTTTGCCTTCTGTGATGCACAGGATCAGTTTTTCTTGAGATTATATGCATTGACTTGGGAAGTGATGTTTAGATTTGGGCAGATGTGGTTCTTTTGGCTGGAGGTCACTCAAGCAGCAGCAGAAGCCATACAAGACGACATTTGGAGAAGAAGTCTGTGGTTCCTTAGACGCCCGTTCAGCTTGCTTCATCTAGGACTTGCACAGTGTGCTCGGATGTCTGAGATTCAGGGAGAAAGGATAGCTAAACTGCCTGGAGATTTTGTGCCTTATTCTCTTGACCCTGTCGCAGTGCACACTGATGCACATGTTCAGACCAGTGAAGAATCAGGCAGAGTATTCATCTCTCCCAGGCTCACAGCCAAAGGAATGAGAACGACTTGGCAAGATATCATGGGAAATGTCATGGTCCCTTCTGGACTCACTTAAAAAGCCCAAGACCCATTTACTTTTGATTTCAAGACATTTCTATTTATAGTGTTTCGGGAAGCTGGAGTCTAGGAAGATCCTGGCTGTAGGAGTTGTCAGTTGCATACAGCAGGCTTCTGCCTTTTCAGGTTTCACAGTGCCATAGCCTTGACCTTAAATGCTCTCTAACGCCCACATGTTAAAGGCGTGGTCCCAGGGTGGCCCTTCGGGAAAGTATTGGGACCTGTGAGAAATATGGCTCAGTGGGACATCATGTAGTTATTGTGAGTGTGCCCTTGAGGGGGGACAGTGAGTCTGAGGCACACCCCCCTTTTTGATGTGTTTTCATTCATCTATATACTTAACACTATGACACGCTCCTGACCACATCTCAGAGTCATGGGCTAACATACTATGGGTTGGGACCTCCAAAAATTATGAGCTGAAGTGAACCCTCTGTCTTTCGTATCTTAGTTATCTTCTATGTTTGTTAGAGTGACAGAGAACACCGAATGTTAGTTTTCCCAACTGCTTTATGAACGACTTCGTCAGAATGTTTTACATCAGGACTCTTTGAGAAGAGATGGTACCTGGAACATATGAGAGGAGAATTTACTTCCGCTCGGGGCAGGGAATGGGGCCTGGCTAGGAGAAAGCCAGTCCTAACTGGAGAGGGAAGTTCTTCTTAGGCGTGTGCCCAGGCTAGTGCAAACCCCAAAGCAGGACTGCCAAGGAGCCAGAGGCTGCTGAATGGAATGTCAGCAAGCCAGAAGCTCAAGAATGTGGACAGTGGGCAGGGCTCGAAATGAAGCTAGCTTTCTGAGTGAGGGCAAGGCAGCCAGCAGGAAGCAAGATGAGGACCCAGATGTGACCCAGTGACATAAGTAAGAACACAGACTATATAAGTAGCAGTCAGAGGTCCTGCAAGAAGCCCAGGCCACAGATGTGCTCGTGGAATCTGGGGGTGGGGGCATGGGGACAGTGTCACAGACTTCAGAAAGGAGCTGGCAGTCTTGCTCACCAGCCTGGGAACTTTCCATGTTTGCAAGGAGGGGATTTGGGTAGGATGGGAGCTTGCAGATTAAGGTAGGGCAAGGTAGGCTGGAGTATTAAAGAGAAGCAGAAATTCATCTCTCTCCTTAGAAGACTTAGACAAAGCCAGTTTTATTCTCTCTAAAGCTTGATGTGGAAAGCTTTGGAGAAAACTCTGGGGCCTGAGCTGGAGTAGATGTTTGTTTAAGTGGTTGGCACACATCTTTAATCTGGCACTTGTGAGTCAGAGACAGGCAGGCCTCTGAATTTGAGGCTAGCCTGAGCTACATAGTGAACTTCAGGCCAGCCAAGTTTCTACAATGTCTGTCTCAGCGCGCGCGCGCACACACACACACACACACACACACACACACACAAAACAGTGATATCAGGAACTTAAGCTTTAATTTTCTTCTTTTAGGAGTAGAGGTGGCAACTCTGTTTCCATCTTGTTTCCTGTTCTGTCAATCGCTTAGACAGTATTTGCATAGTGTGCCCTGAAGAGTAGAACACTTGGGTAAACCTCTTGGGAGGAAGGTGTGTAAAACTCAGTGGTGACTGTTACCTCTGGGCAGGTGCCAAGGGCCCGAGGCAGCATGCCTTCTTGTCTCCTGTATGTTCTTTGTGTTGAATGGCTCCTCTGGCTGCCTTCACTATGCCATTTTTTGACAGGTATGGAGGAGGATTAAAAAACTCAAAAGATTTTGAGTTCTCTTAGATCTTGTGTTTCACTCACGGCAAACTCTACCAGTGGTGTGGGCTTTGTTGCTCACAGCCAATCTCCTCTGTGGCAGGAAGCAACAACATTCATGGGTGGCTCAAGCTAAGAAAAATTACAACAATCCAATTTAGTTTTCTGATTGTACAGAATGAGAAAACTGAGGCTAAGTTATATTTTGTTCAAGTCCAAGTAAAACTGAAGCCAAATTTACTATAACCCGTGTACTTTGTACACATTCCTGGCTGACTGGCTGTGGAGTTTGGGATTTCTGACCACCATCTTTTTTTTTTTTTTTTTTTTGGAGGTGAAAGCTCCATTCATCACTCTTGAGACCTTTGCACAGACTTTGAGTAGCAGAACCCAAAATAGACATTCCTCTTCCAGGAGCAACTCTCCATAGAAGAGTCGCTGGCTTTGGACTAGGTTCCTGTCACATCCCTGGCAGTAGCCAGACCAAGGGACCTGGCCAGGAAGTTGGGTACGTCCCAGACTGAGAACAAACACTTGTCATAGAATGAGTCGTGTCATTGGGTGGCAAGCCAAGTTTGCAGAATTGGCTTTGTAGTGATGAAGAAGGGAGCTTTGTGCTTTTTCTTGACCGATGTTGTGAGATAGCAGAGAAGGCACCAGGACTCTGTGGGAGAGCTTTAAGCTTATCTCCTAGCCTAAATACATGGTAAGCAAACCCTCTGAAAATAGAGGTGAGTGTCACCAGAACAAAGAAAGCATACAGCGTACAAGAAGACATACTGCCCTCGGGCCCTTGGCACCCATTCAGAGGTAACATTCATCAGTGAATTTTCGCCTTGCTGTTGAGGGTATGGGCCAAAGTTTGGACAGAGATGCATTTCAATGGCTTGTTATCTGTCAGCTAACCTAACCTGTGCTGCCCAGGGTTATCACAGAAATGTGAATGCAGCAGGGATTTGGCAACACACGAGGGACTTACACTGACCCTTCCTGTATAGTCTTGAACCTATCTGAACTCAGTACCCTGTTGCATGTGGAGAAGAACTTAGTCTTTCCTTGCTAACTGTGGTGTTGTCTGAAAATAACACCAGCTATATAGCTCCCTAGAGAATCATGTGCCAGTGGACTCTGCTAAGACACATATGTTATAGTGGAGTTGTTCATGCTAAAGAGCAGACTGCTTATTAAGTCTGGTCTCTATAATCTTCCACAGGAGTGGTGTTTCCGCTAAGCACAAGATTGTCTAGAATAGACTGTTTCAGCTCTTATCCTCTCTTGGAACTGACTGCTCTTGTATAACCAAGATCTACCCGGGGACAAATCATTAGGAGTGATATGCTTAGCTTCCTGGTTGTACCTTTGTAGGGAAGCCATGGGCCTTTTTCCTTCTTCCTTGCATGAATACAGTCACAAGATGTGCTGTGTCAGATGATGTAGATTAAAGCAGCACCCTGGGATACAGAGCAACAACATGGAAGGGACCTGGGACACTGACCATGAATAGAGAGATTTCGTGTGTGTCTCCTGTGTAAGACCAATCATTTTGGTCTCCATCAGCCATAGCTCAACTTATGATTTAAGTTATACATAATTTATTAGGAGCTTTTACTTTGGAATAATAAAACAAGATAGCAATTGGTTATAATGGTAAATCCAAGAGACATGGAAAACAGGAAACCGGACTAAAGAAAGGGAGCATCCTTTCTCTAAGAAGCCCTCTTTTTTGGCTTCTGTCTCATATACTGGGCTTGTGTGACCCTAGGAAATATAGGTAGAGACTACTGATATGGGTGTCCAGGGGATTTTTGTATTAGGTAATTTTATGACTTGATTTTCTTGGAGACTGCAGGCAGTGATGAAAACATCAAAGTGGAAACAGAGGCTGTGAAATTAGTTTTGGAAAAAGCATCAACTGACTGGTGTTGGGCAACAAGCTGTCTGTCAGTGTGCAGCTAGGGTCGTAAGATTAGCAGGCTATGGGGTTAGGAGAAGGTCTCAGAGATGACCAACTCCAATCATCAGCTTTAGTGTCTAAGAGTCAGTGCACTGGGTGCTTTAGCCCTTTAATTCTTGAGTCCGAAGTTGCTCAAAGAGTCACTGTAACTTGCCTGACCTGGCCTTCTTTGAGAGCAGCGACAGAGTTTCACAGTGACATTGTTCTTATGCAACTCTTCATTTTAGGATGGAGGCCACTTTTTTGTTATTGTACTAAAATATACATGTGGTAAGACTTGTTGTTTTAACCATTTGCGGGTACGTATTTAATGGTTTTCAATGTAATAAAGTGTTGTATAACCATTACCAAATCCCATCTCTGAACTGTGAATCTTGTAAAACAGAACCCTGGTGGTTCCCACTATGCCCTCCCTCCTCTCCACTTCAGACTCCACTGTGCCTTCTGTCTTTTTTGGATGTGCTACGCCAGGACTGCACAGTGCAGGAGTCATGCAGCCTTTTTGTGAGAGGAGGTGGATGAATGCCTTGCTAGTCAGAAGGAGCCAGGGGTCTGTGATGAGCAGGGGTGGGAGAAACTCCTGCGTGGTCAGATGCAGTGGCCTCGTGTCAAAATGCCGCCTGCCACTTCACTTTTAACTTACGTTATGGGAGATGTGACACACAGGCATAGGTCCTGAATAAGTTATCTGGAATATGCTTGTCAGGACATTGAGAGGTAGGTGACACAGTAGTGGAGCATTTACTGGCATCTGGGAGGCCTGGGTTCACCACCCAGCACTGTAATTTAAATAATGTCTGAGGAAAACTTAAGGATGGTGGCAGCAATGTTCCCTGCAACCTGCCTGGCTCCAGGCTAATCACATGACCTGCCCAGTGCCAGGCTAATCACATGACCTGTCCAGCTCCAGGCTAATCACATGACCTGCCCAGCTCCAGGCTAATCACATGACCTGCCCAGTGCCAGGCTAATCACATGACCTGTCCAGCTCCAGGCTAATCACATGACCTGTCCAGCTCCAGGCTAATCACATGACCTGCTCAGCTCCAGGCTAATCACATGACCTGCTCAGCTCCAGGCTAATCACATGACCTGTCCATTGTCAGGCTAATCACATGACCTGTCCAGCTCCAGGCTAATCACATGACCTGCCCAATGCCAGGTTAATCACATGACCTGCCCAGCGCCAGGCTAATCACATGACCTGCCCAGCGCCAGGCTAATCACATGACCTGTCCAGCGCCAGGCTAATCACATGACTTGTCCAGCGCCAGGCTAATCACATGACCTGCCCAGTGCCAGGCTAATCACATTCTCAGCAGACCTTGGTGCTTGTCTTGTTCTGGCTCTTCCTTTTCTCCCTGGCTCCTAACATCCCATGTTGAAGTTCTTTTTAAATTAAGAAAACAGTAAGACTTTGCCACTCAGTGCAGAGATGTCCTCTCTCAACTCAACAATAGGCCCCAAGTCCTCTGATGCTGCATCTGGCGCCCCTGGTATGCAGGTGTCCCCTATTCTTATGGATGCCAGGAGAGTAATACTGTTCTTGGGTGGCATTGTGGGATACACACCCAGGCCTGGTGCCCACACCCAGTCAGACTGATGTGTAACGACGTTGTTCTGCAGCAACAATGCAGAGCCCGAGGTCTGTGTCCTGTGGCTGGAGAGACTGATTTGCAGTCAGCAGGAATTAGGGTGTCAGTATTGTTTGGGACCATCAGCTTCGTGGTACCATTCCCCACTAGGAGCCTTGAGCCCGCTGGCTTTATGGCTTGTATAAATTTTGTGTTGTTGTTTCTTTGTGGTGCTGAGGATTGAACCCAGTTGTTTACTAACTGAGCACTTAGCACCCCAAGTCTACAAGTCACACCCAAGCTTTTCACTTCTTTTCCTGTATATTTGAAAAAATTAGAATTACCCTAGTGCATCTTTTTATTTTCTCTTTCTCTTTCTCACTCTCTCTCTCCCCCTCCCCACTCTCTCTCTCACACACACACACACACACACACACACACACACACACACACCCCATCTGCTTGTTTTTNAAGAGGAGGGGAAAGATAAAAGTTCCCAACAGGAAAATAAACAATTTAAAAGGAACAAATGGGAACTTATAAACAAGAGAGAGAGAGAGAGAGAGAGAGAGAGAGAGAGAGAGAGAGAGAGAGAGAGAGAGAGAGAGAGAGTTTGATTCCTCAGGGCCTGTGGGACAACAAAATAAATCCAAACAAATCAGAACCAAAATTCTGAATACCAGAGACAAAGGCAAACACAAACCACAGCAGAGTGAAGAGGAAAGACAGGTGACTCGGGACTTCAGCTCTGCCCCCTATGACTGGCTCCCTCAATGTGCTGCACACTGTTCAACTCTCTTCACGAGAGAGTTAAAAGTTAAGGCATAAAGCGTTAAGTCATAAGAGTAGTGTGGCTTAACTTCACATCACTCCTGGGTTGACTATGAATGTTGGGGAGATATACAGACCTTAGCTGCCACTTACAAAGCATTCTGTGGCCTTATAGTTCATCCCTCCCCACTCTCCCTCCTCACTCTCTCTCCCTCCCCACTCTCTCCCTTTCCCCATCCCCAATCTTTTCTCCTCCTCACTCTCTCCCCCTCCCTACTCTCTCCCTCCCCACTCTCTCCCCCTCCCCACTCTCTTCCTCACACACACACACACACACACACACACACACACACACACACCCCATCTGCTTGTTTTTCTTCTTCTTCTCCTTTGGAGACAGGACCTTTCATGGGACTGGAACTTTCCGTTGGTCAGTCCAAGCAATCCTGTCTCTACTGCCACAGCACTGGGATTCCAAGCAAGTGCTACTGTCCTGAGCTTTTGCTATAGGTGCCAGGAATTGAACTCAGGTCCTCCTGTTTGGAGGCCAAGCGCTTTACTGAATGCTATCTTCCTAGTTCCCATTCAATGTGTTTTTATGACCATTCATCTGTCATTGACCTTTGGTGCTTGTGGAACTGTCTAGAATGACTAGACTGTTGAGACATTTCTGACCATAATCTACTTTTCCTGTAGAATGAGTTACTCCTCTGAGGAGACCAATGTTGTGGGGTCCCGGCTCCCTGAAGAGTATTGTATGTGAATGCTGGGGGGAGATCGTCGTCGCCACTTTGGGAGGCATTACCAACCAGAACCAGCCTGTGCCTTTTTCTTTCTAGCAAAGTTGGGGAGGTGTTGTTTAGACTAATGTGAGCATGCCCTTGGTGGGGGAATGAGCCAGACTCCCCTAGAAAGTAACTTGAGGGGAGGGGCTTTTCTTTTGCTGTGAAATATGAAACCATGTTTCACTCTTAAGAGAAAATATTCGGGAATGTAATTTTTTCTCTCAAACGTAGAGCAAATTTTTCTTTTCTTTTTTTTTTTCACACACTTCCTCCATATCTTCCCAGACCTTTCATTTTATCATTAATGTTGTAAAGTGTTTCTCTTAACATGGAAAATTCTAAAAGCTTACACAGAACATTAGTAATGCTGACTAGCACACAGTTAAGTGAAAGAAGACAAAGAGAATATGTCCAGGGGGATTCCACTTATAGCATATGAAAACAGACAGGGCTGTAAAGTCACAAATGGTTAGTGAATGCTTAGGAGATGGAGGCAGGAGGATTGCAATCTTCAAGGACTGCCTGGGCTACAGAGTGAGTTCAAGGTCAGCCTAAGCAACTTGGTGAACTATAACTCACGGTATAAAAGGAAAAATAAGATAAGAAAGCAAATAAATGATGAAAAAGACTGGGGATTCACCTTGGTAGTAGGGCACTTGCAGAGCACTTAAGAGGCCCCAGATCATAAGTGCTGTTCCCAAGTGGTTATAGTAAAGGGTGGTAGCATTGGTTGGCATGTCATGGGGAAGGGCACACAGAAACGGGCCCCTTAGAGGTTGACAGTGTTGTATTCCTGGATCTGGGCAGTGCTTTGATTGAGACTTTATTTCATTATTATTTATTAAATAGTAAAATATGTTCCATCTCTTTTTCTAAATGCATGATATGTTTTGTATAAATATAACAAAGAATTCAGAAATCAGAAAACGTCCCAGTACTTATGAAATGGAGATAAATGTATCATATTGAATGGTTTTTTCCTAAACACCACTAGAACTATCGTCAAGAAATCTTTAAAAAATGCGTAAACTACAAAAACAAAATGCAATGTGAAGAAGACAGTAACCATACTTACACACTCACACACATAGTCCCATACTCACACACACTTTTATACACACACATATACATATACAGTCATACACATACATACACACATTCACACACACTCACACTCACATATATATTCTTACACATACACAATCACATACCTCCACACTCTCACATACACTCCCACATACACCACCCTACTCACACATGCACACACTCTCACACACACTCACACTCACACACACTCACACACTCACACTCACTCACACACTCACACACACTCACACACACTCACACACTCACCCATACTTTCTACAGGGCTTGGCTTTTACTTGTTCTACTTTCTCACTTGGTGTTCATTTTTTGGTATCTGGAATATATCCATTATAATTTTATCACGTTTTGTTTCTGTATGTATTGGCGCATTGTATGTGAGTGTGTGGGCTCATGTGCCAATGGCAGGTGTGGACTGTAGAGGACAGCTTAGAAGTTGGTTCTCTCCTTCCATCATGTGGGTATCAGAGACTGAACTCACCTTCCAGATCAAGCATGCTTTTGCATTGAAACCATCTTGATGACCCCTGAACTATTCTTTGATAACATATTTTGCCTGAAAATGTTTGTGATGACATTTAACAATCAAGCAGCTGTACCAATCACTGCTTTACTGGGAACGGATTTTCTGTTACTTCACAGAAGACTACTAACCCTCTAGTTTTCTCTTTTGATTGACTTCTCTTAGGTCTATTTGGTCTTTGGCACTTAAGTTTTTCTACAGAGTCACATGCACAGAAAGTCCTCAAGCAGGCTGAGTAGTGGTTGGTTTTCCAGCGCTTCATTTAAATGGATGCCTGTGTCCATTTTACCCCACATCAAGACCTTCCTTGGCCCTGATCACAAGTAAAGGTTAGAGCTGAGTCTGGAACTCACCAGAGATTCTCCTTTTGCATGCATTAGAGAAAGATGCAACTATGCTTTGAGAGCAGGAGAGTTGATGGGAAATTCACAATGGATTTTGTGTACATAAAGTAGCTGAACCCTAAGTGGCAAAGGAGAAAATTCAGATGTTTAAAATATAACTCATCACTTCTCCATGCTTTGGAAATGGATGTCATCAAGCAGTTTTGGAAATGGTGGCTGAAAATGTGGCTAAAATTTGGAGAATTGGCTTAAGAAATAATTGGACAGTAAGTATCCCCCCCCTTTCTCTTTCTTTCTGTCTTTTCCCCCAGCTAGTTTCTTTCTTTACACTAGCTGGATACTGGATGCTCTCCTGTGAGCAGTGAGCCAAGCCCTCTTGACTGGGGAGGATATGACTGGAGCCCATCCGAGGTGCCTTTTCTAGCTGCTTTTCCAGGTGACCGAGTACAAACCTTTAACCTTTAAGTAGAAGGCTTGAACTTCTCTTAAACCAGAGAAGCTCAGTCTGCAGGAGGAGGCCTCAGAGGTTCAGAAAGGTCAATCCAGCTAAGCCATCCACAGTAAGACCTAGGAAACCAGTCCCACCTGTCATTCAGAACACTGTCCTGAGTCTTTGCTATTTCACTCTAAATATGAAGGCATCTAAGAACGCATTTAAGGTGAAATCAGAGACCAAAGTTAAATATCGATTTAAAGCAGGATCTTAGGGAAGAAACTTTAAAAAAAAAAAGAAAGAAAATAGAGATCTCCCTTAACCCTTCTTTAGAGAGATAGAAATGGGAGCTAATTGCTCTATAGAAGAAACAGTCAGAAGACATGAAAAAATTGAAAATAAAATAATATGATCACTGAGGGCTGTGAATGGTTGCAAATCAAAACTTAAGAGTCTCTAGGAAAGGGCAAAACAAAATCAGAGAGGGGAACTAGAAGGAAAACCATGACAATTAGACAATCAGAATAAGTCTCACATCTGAATGCTAAGTATCTTAGTGAGGGTTTTACTGCTGTGAACAGACACCATAACCAAGGCAACTCTTACAAGGACAACATTTAATTGGGGATATATAGGTTCAGAGGTTCAGTACATTATTGTCAAGGCAGGAACATGGCAGTGTCCAGGCAGGCATGATGCCGGAGAGTTCTACATCTTCATTTGAAGGCTGCTAGGAGAAGACTGGTTTCCACATGGTTAGGAGGAGGGTCTCATTGCCCAGGCACACAGTGACACACTTCCTCGAACAAGGTCATACCTAACCCAATAAAGCCACACCTCCTAAAAGTGCCACTCCCTGGGCCAATCAGTTTCAAACCACCACACTAGGGATTCCAGAAAGGGATAAGTGAAATAGGAGAGGAGAGAAAACATGGCGTTGACATTAGGCAGAATGGGTTTTGAGGCAGAATTACCAACGCCTTTCCCGTCCCCTAAGTACTTAACAGTTTTGCTTTCTGGGATATAATTATTGAGGTTTAATACTTGGAGTTTTGAAGGATATTTTGAATTTTAAGAAAGTACAAGTGCCTCAGAGAGGAAACACACTATGCATCATTATGATAATTTCTAATCCAGAGTTCCCACACCCCGGTGTCTCATAAAGGGCAGGATGGTGTCTAGAGAACTTAATATTTTAAACTACCTAAGTGGAAATTGCCCTTTTATGCCAGACAAAGCTACAAAGAGTATAACTGCAATGCCAACTTCCTTTGATTCCAGATGAAAACGTGTCTTCCCATTCTGTAACCATCTATCTTTGGTAAATACAAGGGCAGGCAGGACATCATCTTTCGTGGTTTATTTGGCTGACAACATCTTGTAAATTGCGCCGTTGATACAGTGGTCTGTGAACAGGGCCTTTGGGAGTGAATAGATGTGGAACCCTGGAGGCTACTCACTCAACTCTGTGAGAAGGGGTACAGAGACCAGGGGTGGTACAGAACAGGGGGGCTGCCCAGAGCTGTATAAGAGCATCAGAGATGGGTTTCACTGGCCTGCGTCATCATTTTGCTCAGGGCTGGCCTGAGGTGCCAGTGTTCTTATACCTCTGTGTGCAGTCCAGATCCTGCTACGTAGCTGCCTGGCTGCAGTGATAAATGCTCCAGCAAGGCAGATGAACCCACGGGGAATTGGAGCCTCAAACCATGAAAAATGATGGAGATTATAGCCTACTTTTTTTTCCTTTGTAAAAGTCACTTGCACTTTTCTGGGACATTGCCTGCCCTGTAGAAAGATTTGCAAGAATGCTGTTTGGAAAACAAAGGGCTCTCTCTGGCGTCTGGTGGCTCAGCTTCTGAGCACCAACAAAGGAGGACCGAGCTAGGAACCCTACAACTTGAGGAGCCATTTACCTCCTGCGTAGCTGAGAGCAGGAACTTGGAACTTAGGTTTTGTGTTGTTGATTATTAAATGAAGAAGTACTCAATTACTACACCCAACCTCCAAGACCATTTCCTCCTTGGTGGAGGGGTTTGGCTCTCAGCTCCCCCTCCCTTTGTTTGCTGTGTTCTAATTCTGTTGCCAGCCAGATTGTGAGGTCACCGACTTAAGTGTATTTACAAGCAAGCTACAGTTTCCTGGTCTGTGAGATCAGGATGAAAATGTCTGTTTTGTAGGCTTGCTGCAAGTGCTAGAGGTTGAGGAGTTTAATTTTGGTTGTAAATCTCCCCATCCCTTCTTCTAGGGTTCTTGGGAAAAGACCTTACTTTTAGAGAACAATATCCAGCAAATACCTGAACAGGAATTGGGTGCTCATGTTCTCTGTTGTTTGTTTTTTTGAGACAGGGTCTCACTATGGAGCCCTAGTTAGTCTCGGGCTTGCTATGTTGTCCAGGCTGGCTTTAAACTATAGGTCTGCCTACCTCTTCTCCCTGAGTACTGGCAACGGTATGTGCCTCCACACCAGTTGGTTCTCTTCGTAACAAAATGCACCCACCACTTTCTAAGTTAGTGCTCTGTCCACTGAGTCCCAGCAAGTATGGATAGTGATGGGTCACCCTTTGGTCCAGCCTAGATGAAGATTCTGATTTTTGCCTCTGTGGGGAAATGGGCCCTGGCCAGTTTGCTTCCTGCAAAGAGGCTGGAAGCAGGCCATTATAGAGGGAAATGGTCCATTGCTTCTTATTATCTACAAAATAAAATCCAAACAAAACAGTGAAAAGGGGAAGGACCCATCTCCGAGACCCCTTCCTAATACACAGTAAATGTCCATGGGAGTGAAAGCAAGAGCTGCTCTCTACATATGGAGTCCTGGAGACAAGGTAGAAAGCAGGAAGCTGTACTCACCCTCCATTAGTGGACAAGGGAAGTTTGAAGGAGACCTTTCTTACAGGAAAGTGAGGATGCACAGAAGACTCCTGGTATTCTGCCTGCCCTTTGAGGGCACTTTCCTGAGGGCAGCTGCCATTAGCCATGTGCCTTTATCCTTAGCATTGCTGAATGTGTGGTAAACAGGGCCTTGGCTCAGATGAAAGCCCACTGCCTTTGTGCTTCATTGGAAGCCAACACAACACCAGGGCCTTCTGGTTGCTGCCATCCCTAAGCCCTTGCAAGTGGAAGACTTATGGCTATGTCTCTCCCATTTAAAAATAGGATGGCTCAAATTGTTATAATGTTTCAAACTGACAGCAAAGTTTCTCAGAAGCCAAATGGCAGGCCTGTGTTGTGTGGCTGGTCCGTGGAAGAGCTCTTTTAGGAGAAAGGAATCAAAGGTGACGTGATAAGTGCAAAAAATTAGATGGCTAGTGTGTGTATGTGTGTGTGTGTGTGTGTGTGTGTGTATGTGTGTGTCTGTGTGTGTGTGTCTGTGTGTCCATCCATCCACCGTCTGTCCATCTGTCTGAACTCCACATGCACCGTTCTTTTATTGTCATGCTGCGCTGACACCATTGTTGACAGCCTAGAAATAGTCTTGTCTTCATCGTCTCTTGATGGGAGATGTCACGTCAGATAAAGCTTTTCTGTTTCCTAAGTGGCAAAGAAAATGGCTTCTAGTTCGTGGTGAAGGTTCACAGAGAAAATAGGGCCCAGAAACACTTTCCAACCTGGTCCCAGTGCCAGGAGAGTTTGTAAGGCATGTTTGCCGTGGCTAGGGCTGAATCCCTCACCATTGCTTGGAGTTAGGTTGGTTTTCGAGGACTCTTGTGGCTATCTGTGTATTTCCCGTGGCCCCAGAATACCCTAGTGATGACGATGGCCTGTCAGGGTCATGGCCCCCGTGAAAGCACAGGCTATTTGTGGCTGATCTCAAATATAACTGGCGCCACCTTCGCCCAAGGGTAGACCACAGTGAAGTGACATGTACCCTATGTGGTGGATATCAAGAACAGCATCTTTTTCTCTGTGTTTGCCCAAGAGATTGGAAAAACAAACCATCTCCTGCCATATTGGGTTCCGTCAAGCTGCCTGGTTTTTGTCCCCTCCCTGGGACACAGCTCCGCATGCTTTAAAGATCTGACTTCCCCCATAGAGGTTCAGTGGTCTTCTGATTCATCATTCAGTTAGTTCTTTGGTAAAGCTGTTTTGTGACTGCCATAATGACAGTAATCCTGGCTACTTTTTTTTTTTTTTTTGACTTTTTTTTTTAAATAGCTAAACAATTTCTGGAAACCCAGAGGTCTGGCTTTGTCACCTAAGGTTAATAATCCCTTCCCTTTAATTGGCTAGATAGCCCTTGTTGGTGAAATGAAAGAGGTGGCCTGGTGTGGTGCTGAAAACCTATAATCCCAGAGCTTGGGAGACAGAGGCCAGTAGATCTTTGAGTTTGAGGCTAGCCTGGTCTCCACAGTGAGTTACTGTCCAGCTGGGGCTACATGGTGTTACTCAGTGTCAAGGAGAAGGAAGAAGTGAACTGGGTTGGTCTCTGGGGTCCACTCCAAATTTAAATGCTAGAACTAATTATAGACTAACCAGGAATCGTCACTGTCCTTACCTCTCTCTCTATTTCTCCACATGACAGTCTGTTAAGCTGTCTTTGTCTTTCATCTGTACCATGACTTTGGCTTTATGGGACTTAAAAAAAAACCACTTATCTGTGTTATCAGATGGATGTCACAGAAGATACCAAGTAAGAATCAAGGAATGCTTAAATTTATTGAGACTCGGGAGTCAGACGAGCCAGGGTTATGCCTTAAGCCCTAGCACACAGTTGTGTTATCCTGACCAAGTTATCATGTATCACCCCCATCATCACAGGTAGGGTTAAGTGTGATAACACATGTAAGGTGCACACACACTGTAAGTGCTCATCAGTAGTGGTGGTAGTCATAATTGTCACAACTGGGAAGGGGCAGGAAGCACAGGGGTGTGTCTTCCAATACGCCTATGGAATTTACTGATTTGTACACTGTATTATAAGACCATGCCTTTATCATTTCAACAAGTAAGTAATGACTTGAGGAAATCAGTTCTAATTGAACAGGAGCATTGCTAATTATGTACACGATAGCGCTTTTAATAGAGTTCTATGATTTATGGAATTGGGAGAGATAAACAAGGGTTGACGCTGGAGCCTCCAGTTACTCGTGAGTGATTCCGTCACCTGTGCACCCTGCCAGCACAAATAAACCACACTCAAGCCTTAGCTTCTTAATCAAACACTGAAAAATGGAACATATTCTGTGGTAAGAAAGAGTTTTAACAAGATGCAATGTTCTTCAGGTGTCTGCTAAGGAAGGATCTCAAATGATGTTGTTCCAGCTGTGCAGTATCTAGACCAATGGTTCTCAACCTGTGGGTATAGACCCCTTTTTTGGGGGTCACATATCAGATATCCTGCATTTCAGATATTTATATAACGATTCATAACAGTAAAATTCATGTTATAAAGTAGCAAAGAACTAATTTTATGGTTGGAGGGAACTGTATTAAAGGGTCACAGCATCAGGAATGGTGAGAACCTCTGCCCTAGACTTTCTGCTTTGAAGCACCCCAAATCCATCAAGTATTAACAGTGGAGGGAAGTTCAGTGATAGAAGCAATTAAGAGGAAGGAGACTTTGAATTTGAGGCAGGAGTTTATAAGTTCTTTGCTCTGAGATGTTGGGCGTGTCACTACACTTGATACTTAGACCTTGCCAGTTGAAATTAAGTGTTGAGAACAGGGTGGACATCACCTGGGCGTTAGCAAAGAACTGACACTTTCGTCATCTTTTAAGTGAAAACGTTATGTTTGGTGAATGTTACCTTTTGGATAAGTTCTGGACAGATTCCAGAGTGGTGTGCATGTGTGTGTGTGTGTGTGTGTGTGTGTGTGTGTGTGTGTGTGTACATGTGTGTGCACCCAGAGTTTAAGTACTTAAAAGAGTGCCAAGTGCAGTGTCCTCTGTACAGAGACCGAAGTCTGATAAAAGTTGCACTTTTTGTTGCCGATGGGTGAGTTAAACACAGGAGGACTTCCAGATCTCCTGTCTTCTATCTTGACACGTGGAATTTAAGTTTGTCATTGACTCTTAGAGTCAGGAAGGTTGGGAGAAGAAAAACTGAGGACCATAGTAGGAGTTCAGAGGGCAAGAAAACCGAATAACTTGGTCTCTAATATGAGGATACACCGCTAGTGAAGAAACAACTCTTGGTAAAGCAGGGCCCGGGGCCTGGGAGGCTTCTCAAGTTGTAGTTCCATCTCCAGCACCCTATAATTCTGCAATGATGGTGTATACCTGCAGTGCCAGGACTCAGGGGGTGGGAACTGGAGAGTTAGAGGTTCGAGGTTATCCTTGGCTACAGGGAGGGGGGGAAGGAGAGAGAGAGAGAGGGATGGAAGGAGGAAGGGAGGAATGGATAGAGGGAAGGGGAGAGAGAGTTAAAGACCAGCCTGTGCTTCATGAGATCCATGTCTCAACCAATCAACCAACCCTAAGCAGGACAGGATGAAACTTGAAGGAAGTGTCCTTTACCTACCAATACCATAAGTGTTCCAGTGATTTCTAAAGTTTATTGTTATGATTTCATTGTTTGCTGTGCACGGATGTTTCTCCTGCATATATGTGTCCGTGTTACACCCATTCCTGGTGCCTGTGCAGGCCAGAAGATGGTGTCAGATCTCCTGCAATCTAGAGTTACAGACCATTGTGAGACCCTTGTGGGTGTTGGGAGTCAAACTTCTGTGCTCTGGAAGAAGAGCCTATGCTCTGGATCCCTGAGCCATCTCTCCAGACCCTCTAGTCACTTCTCAGATACTCCCTCTCTAGGAAATGGGTCACCCTGTGAGACCAGAACCTTTTGCACTGTTGAGTGATGAACCTTTGTGGCACACTTAACAGTGTTTTGGTAGCCGCCTGTCTCCCGCCTTTCTTTGTCCCATTGAAGAGCAGGGGCTGTCTGCACTTTGATGTGGCCAGTCTTTGGGGTGCGCACTTGGACTGTGTAGGTGACAGAAAATGACATTGAACAGACAACAAGCTCTCAGCTTATCTTCATGTGGTGGACCAAGTCTTCACATTGCTTCTGCTTTTAATGGCAGTTTGGCACATTGTTTCCATATAAAGTGCCTCTTTAGATTACAAGTGACATGCTTATGTTAAAAAGGGAATAAAAAGGCTGCTCTGGAGCCCTTTTCTTTTCCTCCTCCTCCTCCTCCTCCTCCTCCTCCTCCTCCTCCTCCTCCTCTCTCCCTCCTCCCCTTTATCCTCATTTGTCTGTCTGTCTGTCTGTCTGTCTGTCTGCCTGCCTGCCTGCCTATCTATCTATCTATCTATCTATCTATCTATCTATCTATCTATCTATCTATCTATCTATCTATCTATCTATCTATTTTTGGCCTGTTATGATGGGCAAACTAGTTACTAATACCAGTTACTAATCTTGAGAATAGCCTGCCTCCTTCCTTCCTTCCTTCCTTCCTTCCTTCCTTCCTTCCTTCCTTCCTTCCTTCCTTTACTTCCTCTGTCTCTGTTTCTCTCTGTGTGTGGGGGTGTGTTTGTGTGTGTGTCTGTGCGTGTGTGTGTGTGTGTGTGCGTGTGTGTGGTGTATGTGCGCGTGTGTGCTTAGTTCACACAAATGCACACAAACAGTTCTCTAGCTCTACCCTGTGGGCTCAGAGGACCAAGCTCAGGTTGTCAGGCTTAGTGGCATAGGCTTTTCCCAGAGGAGCCATCTTTCCAACCCTGACTTCTGTAATCTCAGCTGTATTGCTTGGAGAGCACCTTGTAGATTTCTCTGTAGCTCAGGAGTTAGCCAGCCATGTGGATGCTGGTTCTATGCAGGATTTGGAATTCCCTCTCTCTTTGTTCTTTGTTACACCTCTTATTCTCCAGCTCTAAATTCTGTCTATTGATTTTGCAGGTTTCTTTGTAATTTCAGCCTTTGCATAGAGTGCAGCTGCTACTTGTTCTTGAGGGGGAAAAAAAACCCAAACCTTTGAAACCTAAAAAAACTTATTCAGTACTCTCTTCTCCCAGATTTTGCCTGAATTTATTATCAACAAACAGGTATTTGTTATATATATATATATATATATATATATATATATATATATATATATATATATTCATATATATATATATGAATAACAGTTACATATATGGGGTAGGTCAAGTGTAAGCTACTTCATGGCACTGGGGACAAAGCCCCTAGGGGAATAATTTAGACACTGCAAGTGCTTTTGTGGTTGAAGGGGAGCATTTGTGTATTACAGGGGACTGAAGGACACACAGCTTACAGGGAGGTAGAGGTCAGGCCATCCGGAACCCTGAGCGTGATACCAACCACCCTGAGTGAGATGATGAAGAGGTGACTCATAACAGGAAAGCAATCAGGAATGGGCCTCAGAGTCTTTCCTTGGAGGCTGTGTGAAGGATACGTAACAAGAGATGAAAAGATGGTTGGGGATTCAGATGTAAAGCAGAGCACACATTGCTCCTCTGTAAGCTGATGATTAATGTCTGTTATGGCCTGAATCACTTGGCTTTCCTGGAGCTTAGAATTCTTGCAAGGCTGTTTTTTTTTGCAGAGCCCCAAACACAGACCTTTCAGGCTAAGCTTTAACTGTTGCCATTAGCAAAAAAGAAAAGAGAATGTTTGTTGGTATTGTAGTGGCTTATGAATAAATTAAGGAAGTAGGCAAAAGACAACACATATGAATTCACCATTTCACAGCCTTTGAATTCACCTGGCTTTTGCTTCACAGCTCTGGTGTCACTGTTGGTGTCTGTGCCGTGACTAGTATTAACTGCTTCCTTCAGTCCTACTGGAGGATATGGCCCTTTTGGAACTTGGAATGCACAGTAGTGACTCTTTATACTACTGTGTTGGAATTGGAGAGGGAGGGGTGCGTTCCCCTCTGGTCCCTGGAAAACCCCAGGCAGTACTCATGGTAGTAGCAAGGCATATCCATTTGTTGGCTCTTAACCCAATAGGAAATTCTTGGCTCTAAATCGATAAAGTAGATTTGCCCAGTCAGGAGCCCCAGGTAGGCTTCCTGGAGAGCAGAGAGTGTAGGGCTCTCTGAGTCAGGGTGGGCTAATGCTCTGATGATCTACGGGCTGTGTCTCAGGGAAGGATGCCTCGAGGGTCAGCAGCTGTCTTTGATACTCTGGTCTTCTCCACCTTGGTGACGACGGTTCAGGCTTTGGTTGCTCAAAGAGCTGGGATGCTGCCTTGGAAAGTAGCAGCTCATGCTTCTGTGGGGGACTGTGGGGCAGCGACGCAATCCCTCTGAACTGCTGCTAACACACATGTAAGCCAGCATTTCCCTCCATGAAGGCAAGGCCCAGGGCGGTGTCCTGCGAATTACCTTTTTGTGTTTTTATGTCCACAAATGTCGTCTTTTTTTCAGAGCTGACTAAGTGAGCCCTTACATGGTTTGAAAATGTATCTCCGATATCCATCCAGTTTGACCTAGGTACCATGGTCCTGTTCTTTACAAGGCAGCTGGCTGGGTAGGATAGGCTCCTTATTCTTGGGAGGCCTGAGGCTAAGTATTTTCCGTCTGCCTTTCTACACAGTCTGCTGAGCGGATAGACAGACTACGTGTTTCCATATTGACCATTTTCTTAGATTTTTTTTTTTTGTGTGTGAAAATAACCAAGACGTGGGAGAATGGGCCCATGGTGTAGGATGTTCAAGTTCACTCACACCACACATTTGCTAACCTGTTGGTTCTGGAGGAATCAGACCTCTGCTTGGACCACCCTCTCCTTGTGCTCTGGGGTCTCTTCCAAGTTGCTCTCTTGTTCCCTTGCCTTCGCATCTGCCCTTTCAGAGCCTGTATAGATCCAGGCACTGCTTCCTGGCTCTGACGACTGCTCAGTATACTGGGGGAAGGGCACTGAGGAAACAGACACATGTTACGGTGCCCCATGTGTGTGGGTTCCTGGGACCAGGGAGAGAGACCCTGAAGAATGCTAGGATTGGCAGTCAGGTCTCTGGTTCTGCATGACTTTGGTCTGTGCAAGGCTGAATCATTTCAGGAGTCTTTTCATTCTTGGAGCTGGCTCTTTTGCTCAGTCTCAGCCTTTTCAACACGGCTTCAGAAAAAGGGCCTTTGCAAAGGAGTTTCTTCTTCATATGGGGGCCGAGCCCTCAGGAGAAACACTCACTTTAGAGAGAGCACGCTTGGGACTGAAGCACAACTTATAGAGAGGATAGGCCTGGCTGCCCCGCCCTGTGTTCCCTTAAGTAAGCCAAGCTTGCCTCAGTGCTGGGTCTTGGCCCAGGATGGAGAGTATCCACTAATGAGGCAAGTGACTTCAAGAAGATCAAAATAATTAGTCAGTTCTCACTGCAAACATGAGTCACCACTTAAAGACACCGTGTTCTGGTTGGCGAGCTAGGGGGTTGAGATAGAAGACTCCTGGCTCCTACTCCCCAGGGGTGCCGAGTGTGCCTGAGAAGCCTGTAGATAATGGACTCAAACTCTAGTTCTACTCGGCCTGCTCTTGGTTTTCTCTCCTTCCATAGCCAGTGGGGAGGGAGCTGAGGGCCTGGATGCCCATACAGTCCATGGTCTGGAGGCTCGATCAGGTGACCTGGGTGCAGATGGGTATCCTGGCATAGAGAGAGCTAGCACTGTTTGCCAGGCCCCTCTGGTTCTGGAGAGCTTGACAGGCATGCAGGGGCTTCCAGGGAGCATTTGGTGGCCTCTTTCTAGCCAGAGTGACACCAATTCCAGCTCAGGGACAGGGATCTCTCGGATAGTCCTGTCTTGCAGAGGGAGATTCCCTTGGCCTTGGGGGGCAAGTTCACATCCCACAGCTTTTCCCTCGCGTATCTCAAGTGGGTGAGTCTGGGGAACTGGTTGGCCTCTTCTCCAAAGGCTGGCTGGAGTAGGAGGACCTGATGAGGTCATAAGTTCTGCCTCTGTCTGGCCAAAGTCAGAGGTGGGTCTGATGGAATAGAACTTATTTTAGAAACCTGGGCCCGGAGAGACTGAGCCTGGGACCTCTGTTCTCATGAGTAGCCATTCCAACCAGATATCAAATGGGATGGCACAGCTGGTACCACATCACTTGAGCAAGCATGTGCTCTCTAGTGTATCTGGCCTGGGCTGGATGAGTGAGGGCTGGCCAATGAAGAAAGTGTGCAGGCTCCTCTAGTGGGGAAATCCCACAACAGGGTCCTCTGCTGTCACTTTCTGAGTAGGTGACCGCAGGAATATCACTTAAATTCCTTGAGCTTCTCTCACTCTCTCTCCTTTCCCCACTCCCCTGTGGATGTCTTTTGCATGCTCATTGGGATGTAACTGCTAGACATGTTGTGGGGAGCAATATAGAGAAGGTGGATATTTACAGTGAAGAAAAAGAGAAAGAAGTAAAGCAAACATCCTAAGACAACTTCAAATCCCCCTAAGCGCCATAAGGAAGACAGGGTTATGGGTGGGACATGTGTAGGTATGTGAGAACCTTAGACCACATAGAGGAGAGAGGTCTCTAAGAGGGAGTTCTGTGTGGACTTGGTGGGCCTGGGAGAAAGTCATAGTGTAGGGGAATTGGGAAGACAATGGCCCTCAGGTGAGCAAGCCCAACCTGCAGGCAGCCATAATACTTTTGCTTGCCCGTAAGAAAAGAGCTATTGTTGTGTCGTAACACATAAATGCCAGTGTCATTTGCTAGTGTTTAGCAGTGCCCTAACTGATAGCACGTGGATCATTGTAATAGTGCAGAGCTGAAGCAGATGTGGGACAGACTTCAGCATGGAAGAGTAAGTGTGCTGTCTGCCTCCACATGGGAGCTCGTAGAATAGCCAAAGGGATGCTTGCCTCCACCCAGGCTTAATGCTACGGTGATTTCAGCTCTTCTAGCTGTGAGCCAGAGGTCCTGTCTCATGTAATGTTAGCTCTGAGGAGCATTTCCAGATTCTTGTCACCGGGAGCACTTGGTCCTCTAATTAAGTAGTAATGTGCTTGTCCAATAAGGACCATATGGTTGCAATGAATCAAGACCGGATTATCTTAGCTGTAAAAATTAATATTAGTATTGATGACAGTAACACTAACGATTGTATGTTTATTTTTTCTTCTTAAGAGCTCAGAATACAATTATTAAAAATGAATGTCCAGATATTCCACCAGTTTAACCTAAAGGGTAAAGAAATATCTGGAGAGAAGGCAGAGAATTGGCTTAAGACTCCAAGAAGAGACTCAAACCCTCCCATTTTATTTTATTTTATTTCATTAGAAAAACTCCAACCATGTGAAGATAGCTGTTCCTCTCTGGCAATAATTGGGACAGTGACAGGATCAGGAAAGCACGCTTATCAATGCCACAGAGAAGGGATGTGACACAAATAAAAGACTAAAGATAATTGTGCACAGCCTGACAAGAGGGGAGAAAATCAGAATAGACTTGCACTAGTGAACCTTGTCTGGAGGGAGGACATGGTGGAAAGAGAAAGAATTGTACCCACTGGGCAGGGCAGGCGAAGGCAGAGGGGACAGGGAGAAGATTCATCAGGAAGTAATGAACTGTGAGCGACAGGGGCAGTTCTGGTTAAGAGACTGGCATTAATTCAGGAGAGAGCAGGATGTAATATGAGAGGTGTTAGGAGTGAGGTGACATCCAAGTGAGGGATGGGATGACTGGGCACGCAGATGAAAGGTCAGGTGATAATCTGCCCACACAAAGGGTAGGGTGACAATGACCAAGGGAAGGGTGGGTGACAGTTACCCAAGTGAGGGCGCATGGCAGGGTTGCCTGGGTTAAAGGTGTGGTGAGTGTTGCTTCAGGGAAGCTTGCCCTGGTGAAGGCGGTGGGCGTTTTGTACAGGACTGTCCTGCTTAGGAGTGGTCTCAGAAAGCACAAACATTTCCGTTCATCACTTGACCCTAATATACGTTTCCACTGAGCAGAGAGCGATGCTGGTCGGCTGGCTGGCATGCATAGGCAGGTAAGAGTTTGCTTTGCGGCTTTAAAGGACAGTAGGAAATAGTTGCGAGGGCACAGACTTCCACACAGTTCCTAAGAAAAGTGGAGTCAGCCCCTCCATTTCTAGAAAGGTCCATCGCCAGAAAGATTTTTTTTTTTTAAATCTATCTGGTTTTAGTGAGTTGGCTGTTCAGTGCTGATCTCAGCCCATCAGAGCTTGGATTTAGGGTGATCCTTCCATGCATCAGCTTTCTCTTTTGAGACAGTATTAATAACAACGTAGGAATAACAGGAATAGACCTGTTGGCTTGGATAAGCCAGAACCTTTTGCCCCCTTGTGTGATCTCTGAGACGCACAGCACACCGTTGGCGAGCAGGCACTGTAAACTGAACATTACATGCTAGGCATCTTCTGCCAAGAGTGGGACTCCCTTCCTCTCTTCCTGAGAGCATTGTCCTTGTCACAAGGTCCGTCACCCCTACCCTATTGGATTAGGTTTCTAACTCAGTTTCTCAGCAAAGTGGGAGGGGGCGATGGACAGTTGTCTGTCCCTTGCAGTTGTCATCACACTGAGAAAAAGGGCTGGCTGAGGCTTTGCTAGACAGAGTGAGCACACGCGCTCTCAGCAGGATTCTCCCAGTGACTTGCTACTTTGTTTCCTCATCTGGAAGCAGGGGCAATCCTACGTGCCTTTTAAGGGCCTGGAATTCAATGAAACTTACCTCTCTACTCCAGGAAACCCAATACCAGACATCAAAGGATGGCTTTAATACCTTCCATGCAAGTTTGCAGATTTATTGCACAATTTATTTAGATGTGGAATACCTCTCCATTGTGGCAAAGGAACTGCCCGAGGGGAAGGCGACAAATGAGAGCAATATGTGTCCTTACATGGGAAAGGAGGAGCAGGGTCCCAGAGTGACAGAGCCAGACTCCTTGGTACCCTCAGGCAGTGAAACTCCCAGCACCGCGAGAGCAGGTGGCCTTTCTTTGGGGATGGAAAGCAGAGGGGCTTTCTTTCTCATCTAATTATTAGCCAGGCTGACCCTGCTTGGCCTCCAAGATCAGATTGGATGTTGAGTGGGCATTAGGGTGGGGTGGGCGTACACCAGATGGGCTTTCTCCAAACCAAGGAAGACATGCTTTGGGACCTATCTATGCTCATAAGGCGGCTGGCTCCTTTACTGCTAGAATTAGACCTCGTCCAGAAACAATGGACACCGAAACCTCTTCTGTGTATTTTGAATATGATTTTTACTTCATTAAGTAAAAATCGCTATAGGGTAGCAGTCATTTAAAACTGTTTCTGTAATGGAAAGTTTCCAATATAATTAAAGTGTGGAGATTCACCAGTGGAGTCTCCTGGTCTCTACCTCCTGGTTCCAGCAATTAGCAACACTTGCCAATTCAGTTTTAAGCATTTCCATCTAGGTTTTGTTTCTCTCTCTCTCTCTCTCTCTCTCTCTCTCTCTCTCTCCCTCTCCCTCTCCCTCTCCCTCTCCCTCTCCCTCTCCCTCTCCTCTCTCTCCTCTCTCCTCTCCCCCCTCTCTCTTTCTTTCTTACATTGAATGTTTGAAAACAAAATTCAACCATTATATAATTTCACCTGTAAGTACGTCAGTTTGCATTGTAACAGAAAATAGTGTTTTTTAAAATATCTGTATTACTCCAGACAACAATAACAGCCAAGTTCCTTAATATCATTTGATTCTCAGGCACATCTATTTTTCTTTTGTTGAAAATATATTTTTCTCATATAAACTATCCTGATTATTTTTTTTCTCCTTCTACAGTTCCCAGTTCTTCCTTACCCTGCTCTCCAATCCAGATCCAGTCCCTTTCTGTCTCATTAGAAAACAAACAGGTTTCTAAGGGATAATAATAAAATAAAATATAATAAGATAAAACAAAAACAAACACACCAGAATAGAAAAAAAAAAGAAGGAAAGAGCCCAAGAAAAAGCACAAGAAACAGATAGAGACACAGAGAACCGCTCGTTTGAATACTCAGGAATCCTATAAAAGCACAACACTGGATGCTATAATATATACACAAAGGACCTGGAGGATTAAAAACAAGAAAAAAAGATTTAAAAAACAATCCCTTATACAACACTGTGAGACAAGGGACCTCTGAAAATGGCTGTAAGTACATTTCTGATGGGCATTTACTGTTAGGCAGGCAACTACCCTGAAGGGGATTTATTTCCCGATGGGACCATGTTGGCAGGAACTAAACTCTATCAGTGTATATCAGTTGGAGACAGCTCTGGGTTAGGGATGGGGTCATGTGTCCACTTCTCCTTGCAGTCTTGGGCCCCATCTGATGCAGACCCATCCAGGGCCTGTGCATGCTGCTCTGTGAGTGAGCTCATACGTGCATAGATCCTGTTGATTTAGAACGCCTGCTTTCCTTGTTGTTCTCCTCTCTCTCTGGCTCTGAGACTATTTCTGTCTCCTTCTGTGGGGTTCCCTGAGCCCCGAGGGAAGGGATTTGATGGGGTCACCCCATATAGGGCTGAGTGTTCAAAGGTCTCTCAATCTCTGCATGATGTCTGGCTCTGTATTTGTTCCCATCTGCCACAGGAGGATGACTGCTGTTGCTGCTGATGAAGGCATGGATCTCCGGGTATAGAAGGACATAATTAGGAGTTACTTTATTGCTATACTCTTTTAGTAAAACATTAGTAGTTGGGTAATTTCGGACCTTCTCTCTCCACCTTCTAGTTAATTTGGATAAGGATTTGTCGTTCTTACTGACTTTCTCCAAGGACCATCTCTTCGACTTCTTTGATTTATTGTATTTTCTGTTTCTATTTTATTGATATTTATCCCCAAGTTTGATTATGTCTTACCATCTGCTTTTTGATGGGCTTTCTTCTTTTTTTTTTCAAGAGTTTTCAGGTGGGTCAAGTTGCTAGTTGTTATGAGACCTCTCTAATAATTATTTATTTATTTATGTATGTGAGCACACTGTCGATGTCTTCAGACACACCAGAAGAAGGCATCAGATCCCATTACAGATGGTTGTGAGTCACCATGTGGTTGCTGGGAATTGAATTCAAGACCTCTGAAAGAGCAGACAGTACTTTTAACCATGGAGCCATTTCTCCAGCCCTCTAGGTTTTTCTTTCTTTCTTTCTTTCTTTCTTTCTTTCTTTCTTTCTTTCTTTCTTTCTTTCTTTCTTTCTTTCTTTCTTCTTCTTCTTTTTTTTTAAATGTGACCAACTCTATTCTCTCCCATAAGTTTGGGTACACTTTGTGTCCATTTTCATTCATTCTAGAAAGTCTTTAATTTCTTAATCTCTGTCTTGATCCAGTTTTCATCAATTATTCAGATTCCATGAGTTTGTTAAGCTTTCTGTTCTTCCCATTATTCTTTTTTTGTTGTTTTTTCGAGACAGGGTTTTTCTGTATAGCTCTGGCTGTCCTG
>NC_034591.1:134531584-134544508 GCF_900095145.1 Mus pahari | reverse complement strand
TCTTCAATTCTATTCCATTGATCTACATGTCTGTCGCTGTACTAGTACCATGCAGTTTTTAATCACAATTGCTCTGTAGTACAGCTTAAGGTCAGGCATGGTGATTCCACCGGAAGTATTTTTTATTGTTGAGAATGGTTAGTCTGTGTCTTTTTATTGGGGAATAAGTCCACTGATAATGAGAATTACCGATAAGCAGTGTTTGTTGATTCCTGTTATTATTAATTCATTCTCTCTCTCTCTCTCTCTCTCTCTCTCTCTCTCTCTCTCTCTCTCTCTCTCTTTCTCTCCCTCCCTCCCTTCCTCCCTCCCTCCACCCCCCTCTCTCTGTGTATGTATGTATCTCTGTGTGTGTGTGTGCCTGCGTGTGTGTCTATGTTTCTTCCCCTCTTCTAATTCACTGGTTTGAGATTTTTCTTGGCTGTCGTTAACTTTTTCAGGTTAAAGTTTTCCTTCTAGGACCTTATATACAGCTGGATTTGTAGATATATATTGTTTAAACTTTATTTTATCATGAAGTGTCCTTTTCCCCCCTCCATTTGTTGTGATTGAAAGTTTCTCAGGATAGAGTAATGTGGGATGGCATCTATGGTCTCTAAGGATTTGTAGACCATCTGGCTTTTGTAGTCTCACGGAGAAGTCGTGTGTTATCCTACTAGGTCTCTCTCCCTATGTTACTTGGCCTTCTCCCCTTGCAGTTTTAATATTCTCTCCTTGTTCTGCACATTTAGTGTTTCGATTATTATCTGCTGAGGGGAATTCTTTTCTGGTCCAGTCTATTTGGTGTTCTCCATGCTTCTTGTACCTTAATAGGAATCTCCTTCTTTGGGTTAAAGAAATTTTCCTTTATCATTTTGTTGAAATTTTTTGCATCTTTGACTTAAGTTTCTTCTCCTTTCCCTATTTCTAATATTTTGTAGACCTGGTCTTCTCATAGCATGTCAGATTTCTTACATGTTTTGTGCTAGGATGGTTTTTTAAAAAGATTTAACATTTTTTTCGACCAATGTATCTATTTTTTCTATAATGTGTCTTCAGTGCCTGATATTCCCTCTTCCATCTCTTGTGTTTTACTGGTGAGGCGTGGCCTGTGGCTCCTGTTCCAGTTCCAGATTTCCCTCTGTTTGGATTTTCTTTATTGTGTTTATTTCCCTCCTTCAGGTCTGGAGGTATTTTCTTAATTTCCTTCAGTTGTTTATGTTCTTGTAGATTTCTTTATGGGTTTTATTAATTTCCTCTTTAAGGACATCTTCATAAAGGTTATTTTAGGGGACTTATTTTGTGCTTCAGCCAGCTCGCACCTCTCAGGGCCTAGTGTAGCAGTGCTGCTGGATTCTATTAGACACAGACTGCCCTGGCTATGCTTGTGATTCTACGCTGGCATCTAGGTGGGCATCTTGGCTTGGGGTAATTGTAATTCTAGGTGCTGATGCCTGGCTTTGTTTTCTGGGGTGTGTTCTGTTCTTTGGTTTTGGTTGTTGTCACTGGTACATTGGATGTGTGTGGCCTGCTAGGTGATTCTTCTGGGACCCTGCTAGGTTTGGCCACTTGGGTTTCTGGGTAAAAAGGGGTTTTTATGGGTTGATAGCTGACACTTATTAATGGTGATGGGCTGGAGGGAGGAAAGCAGGGTGTTCCATCAGATCGGATGTGTTTCCTGGAAATGGAGGCAGAACCTGAGGAGAGCCTCCATGAGAGACATGGAGTCTACTACAGAGCTGGGGATGAGGGTAAGGGCCTGGATTTGGAGGAGAGGGGGGAGAGTGGGAGTCTGACCCCACCTGCTCTGCTGGCCTACCTGCACACTGTGACCTACTGGCTTCTCTGGAAGACTTGGCTGGCTGGGACCCAGGGAATGCCTGCTGGAGTCTGAGGCTGGGATAACAGGATGCATTGAGAGGAAGACTGGAGAGGACCTGTGTGCTCTGCTGGAGATGTGGACAGGGAGGAGGCAGGAGCTGCAGCAGGTTAGAATTGCCCCCATTTTGATTTGGTTGGTTACTTCTTCATTTTGTTCTGTAGTTTGTTACTTTGTGTCCATGTTTTCTCCCGCAAGAAGATAGGTTCAAGCTCTTGTGCTCTGAGGGATGGTGTGTGATGCGGGCTGTATTCTACTAGCCAGCACTCTTCCGCCAGGGTGGACTCCAGGATAACATGCATATGTATGTATACAGTGTGCTGTATGCAGAAGGGAGTGCCTGGTACTCTTCCCTCTCTGCCTGTATCTGCAGAGGACTGTCACCCAGGCCCACCATTTCCTCAGTGCCTTTTGACTCTCTTACCCCTCTCACTGTCTAATAGCTGAATTTGCCATAAAGAATTCACCCGCCAGTCATTTGACAGACAATGCAGGGCAAAAGCCTCCCCATTGTTTATCAGTTTCAAGAGCAAAGGGTTTGCCTCCTGGCAAAGGAGGAAGGATTTTATTTATTGAGTTCTGGCTGTATTCTGGGCATTGTTCTAAATCCCAGCAGCTCAGCAGTCAACAACATGACACAGATCCACTGCTTCCCTGAAACTTGCGTTCTAGTGGGGGAAGATGGGAGACAGACAAGTGAGCTTACATCTGAGCCAGGAGGTGACAATGGTTGTGAAGAAGAGCATGGAAAGCAAGTGGTGTAGGGGTTGTCGCAGTGGGGGATTCCGGCTGGAAGTTTGGAATGGGCCAGGGACCATCCCGAGTAGCTACCTCCTGAAGCAGAAGTCAAACTGCTAGAGCAGAGTTTGGAGTGGGAGCATGGGTGTATGTGTGTGTGTGCTTGGAGTGGGGGTGGTCTCATGGAGGCTCTGCTAGGGGCTAGCCTGGCTGGTACGAGGGGAGCCAGGGTGGAAGTTCCATTTCTTGTTCCCTTTCAGAACCACCGTCCACCAAGAACCTAACAGAGTCTGGTCATAGCAAGTTGATGGAGCCCTTCTGCCTGGCAGGGAATGAGATGTCCCTGCAGGATGAGTCAGTGGAGGCTGGGACCAGGGAGTGAATCACTAGGGGAGATGCTTAGCATCTTCTCTGTGCAGATATTTAGGCCTTACTAGGCTTCTTCTTGCTGATGTGATTTACATGTAAGTCAGGGTGTCTGATTTCTGTGTATAACTTCTCAGGTTGAATTCAAAGTTCTCCCTTGTACTATCCAGAGTACTGCCTTCTAGAATGTCCTACAGAGAGGGAGGCAGCATTGAAGGGCCAGTTGTATAGCTGCAAACTGAGTTCCAACGCAGCACCTCCCCCAAGCTGCTGATGGGTCCCATGAGGCTGTCAAGTGAGATTGTGGACTTGCTTAATAAAGATGTTCTACTGAAGACCTACTGTGTGTGACCAGGGTTGGGTGCAGAGTGAGTATGATGACAATTATTTAGGTTAGAGAAACAGCTTTTGGAAGCTAGAAAGTTTCTTTGCATCAGTTTCGTCATCTATAAAGTGTACAGCTGAAAACAGATCATGCCAGAGAGGGAGGGAGCCTCCAGGCTTCGGGATCTGGACTTGTTCATCAAGTTACTAAGGCCTTGGTTCACCACAGGTCATCACTAGTATGAACACAGCAGACCAGGGTGCTAAGGAGATCACTGGAGCCTCACATTTAGGCTTCCAAGCGCTGTTGCCCAAGTTGATGACGGGGACAATCCGTTTGAAGAAGAGCACATGGGGAAGCAAGCGCAGGAATATTTTATTTTCCTCTTATGATCAGCATGGCTAAAATATGGTGCAATCCCAAGCTGCGGCCACAGACGAATAGTGACTAAACTGGAGACAGAGAAGTAAGACTACTAATAGCCAAGGTCTTGAAGTTGTTATGGGATAAGTGACAGATGCACATGGCATCATTTAACTGCAGCTTGTTCTCACCTCCATCACGGTCCCCTGGGGTGGACATGGTTGGTGTTATCATTGAGTACATGAGAAACCCGTTGTAGGGACACAGTGCCCAGGGCCCATGTTGAACAGCTGAGGACCCAGGTAAGAGGATACATTTCCAGAGGGTCCTATAGGGAGGAAGTAAGCTGAGACTGAGTTATTGTTGATGGAGAGTTGGCCTATATAGGTTACATATTAGTCCTGTGATAGGCTGTTTGGAAATGGATCATATGAAGAGACCATGGGTCCTCCCCTCCCCCCGAAAGCATTCAAGCAAAGACTAGGTGGCTGGCTGCAATATCAGAAAGGAGAATTTAATAGCAGGAAGAAATTGGCCAGATGATGTGGTAGTTTCTGCATGAAAAAAGAAAAAAAGGAATGGGGGTCCTTGCCTTGAAGTCACATACTATTACTTAATAATACCCCCCCCCCAATGAGAAACTCCCCACTTGAGGTCATGTGAGCTGGTGAGGCAGCGATGATCAGATCTGGTCATCACCCTTCCCATGCTATTAGGTCCTGTCTCGGGCTCTCTGTCTTGTTTCTTCTGCTGGGTTCTTCCTGATGTCTTTTCATAGTCTTTCTTCTTACTGGGAATTCCCCTCCTATGTCACCTCAACTTGAAGTTGGCTCGTATTTCCTGAGATTTTACAATTTTGGCATATTGGCGAGGCATGGCAATGTCACCGGTGTCTAATGTGACCAAGGTCACAAAACTGGAGTTCATTCTGGGGAAATGGCTCACCCACTGAAGCTTCTATAGGGGAGGTGGCCAGCTCAGCCCTTTGCTTTGCAGCCTTGTGTCTCGAATCTGCCCAGGGGGGCTTTGTCCAGATACCACTGTGCAACAGAATATGCCAGGGGCTGATTCCTGTACCCGACTCTAAGGTAACAGGAGGACATTAGGACGCATTGATGACACAATACAAAGAGCCTTGTGACTAAGACATATGAATCCCTGTGGCAGCTTAGGAGACCACTTACCAGAAATCACAAGCCCTAGTAGGGTGGGATTTTATGGTACCTCCTTTCAAGGAAAGACTTGGGAATCAGGTACTCCTGGTTCATCCTACCATATGCCAGTAAGCTCTCAAGTCCTCAGACCAACTTCCATGCCATACTGGTTAAGTGTTCAAAGGGGAAATACTCCCTCACATGTCTGTGAGGATCAGTTTAAATGAACTAACGGAAGGAAACAAAGCAAAGCTTCCTCCTCGTCCTGACTTTGGAGAAACACAAAGATTCTTGCCCTGGGGTCCAATGAGTCTCTATCTCAGAAGTTCCTAAAGACTTGGTCTCAGGCTGATGTCCAGCCACCAAGACCTGCTTCCCAGCTTCTGAACTGCAAAGTCCCACGTGTTGGTAGGTTATGGCGAGGGACTGCATAGAACTAGATAAGCTGTGCATGTGATTCTCCTCTGAAGCGGGGTTGGAAGACATGTTGAAATTATCTAGGTGTTCTCTAACGTGGGCTTTCGATGCTGAAGTCCTTGACATTTGACATTGACTATCTCAGTTGAAATGCATCCATCCGACACACCAGGCTGACCAGGCCGCTCCCCACCACTCTGCCCACCCACTGTTGGTAATTTCTCTTTCTGGTCTTGGAGCTGGCAGCAAAAGGTCACATGGTGATACTACCCAGCATCTTGAGGATTTTACTAACCTAGAAAAGATCACAATTAAAAGTTTGAAGTGTGTTTTCTTCTGAATACAGATTATTTCTGTATCATCAGGTTAAAGAATTCAGGGCCAGAGAGCTAGCTGTGGGTTAAGGATGCTAACTTCGCAGAGGACAGAGACGTTGAGCTCTCCACAATCCTCTCCGTCTCTAACTCCAGGGGATTGGACATCCAGCTTTCATGCACCTTCACTCGGATGCAGACATCCCCTTCCCATATGTGTACTTAATTAAAAACAAAATAAACCTTTTAAAAATTACATTACGATTCCTGACTCAAACCAGTGTAAGTAGGGACTACCAATGCAGAAAGAGCTCCTGCCCCATGTGCGAATGCGTTTTTTTTATAAAGAGAGTCCTCCAAATTTCCATTTGTTCTTGTGGGTCTAGGCAATGAAGTGATGTGGCCCTTTCTTCATGGCATCCCTGGGTTGGGACTCTAGCAAGCAGCTAGGGAAATAGAGGACTGTCAACACTTGTCCTCAGAAGTTCTTAGAATGCTTAGTTGTAGGCTGTGAGAAAAGTTGACATGGAAACTGTCTCAGCCTGCTTCTGGTGAGTGTTAAAACTGCGGACGAACACGGTCCTAGTGAAAAGGAGGCAGGAAGGCAGATCCAGCCTGTGCCTGCTTTGAAAGCTTTTCTAATTTTTCTAATTGGCTCATTCCTTATCTGAAAGGAATGTCCTCCCCACTCTGTCCCCCACTGCCAGCTGTTCCTGATTTCCTGGCACTCAAATGCCAGAGCGGATGTAGCTGCTTTGAAGGATTTTCAGGTGTGTGTGTGTGTGTGTGTGTGTGTGTGTGTGTGTGTGTGTGTGCTCATATGCACATATGTGCATGTATGTGTATGTGTGTACATGCCTGTATGTGCATGAATGTGTATGCATGTGCATTTGTGTGTGTGTGTGTGTGTGTGTGTGTGTGTGTGTGTGTATCAGGTAGTTATATCAGCTCCGTGTTTGTAGCTGAGAGAGCTGGTTCTTCAGCAGGTCTCTTGAGCTGGGAGACCTGGAAGTTTTTGACTTTTGTCTTTATTCTTAGTATGTCTCCCCAAATACTTACCGTGAGTGAGAGACCCCCACCTTTTCTTAACCAAGCTTTTGTTGGCTCACTGACAAGGGCACAGAGATTTCCAGCTATTTCTGATTACTGTGAATGGCTGCCCCCTAGCATGCATGTGTAAATTTGTCTTGGGTTAAGACTCAAGGGCATAGGTTGCTGTTTGTAGCCAGAGTTAAATGTAGACCACACTGCCCTGAGACTGAAGTTTGTCTCTGTTACATCTATGATATGGGAGAGTCAGTGGTTGCCTTGAGTACCTTTCTACACGTTGGTTAATTTATGTAGCAAGCATTTCCTGCTGGTCTCCTGAGCACCAGGCATGGTTGTGGACTCTGATAGCCCAGTGGAAGCAAAGCTAAATCCTGCTCTCCTGGAAGACAGGAGGATAAAGTGACTTGGTGAGGCAATGCAGAGAATCTTATATTTAAGCTGTTGCTGTCGGAAGCACTGTGTCTTCATTCCTCTTTGTCCTGTATTCCCCAGAGGATTCATTACTATTAGGCTCTAAGTGACTCAAAGAACCGAATGTCTCCTTTCTCCAATTAGCTGCTTCTTAGCTGAGGTGAAAGTCTTCAAGAGAGGGGTCCTGAGCAGACTTCCTTAGGGAGTCTGACACCAGCAGAAACCTTGGGCTTTCAGGACCAGTGACTCATTTCTCCTGGGCCAAGCCGTACTTAGAACTCGACAAAACTGTAGGTCATCCATTATGTCTTGCCAAGCAGTAAATTCAAGTGTCACCATCTCAGCCACCTTCCAAGTTTCCTGTCACTTGAGTCCTCTGGTTTTGTCACTGACACCTTATTGGTTACAGTCCAAATTACTCCCTGGGTGAATGTGCGGCAGACAGGATAGAGCTAGGACAGGGGATCCCACAGCATGATGGGGCCCCTCCTTCTGGCCTGTTGTACCTCCTCTCTTCCCCCCTCCAGTCCCCCTTCTCCTCATGTAAGAGCCAGCTGAGCCTCTGAAGCTCACTTGTGCGTGACCACGCAAGCTCCACGGGTGAGTTCTGTCTTCCCAGATTCACATCTTGGACTCAGATACTCAGAATGTGGCAGTATTTAGGGACAGGGTTTTGAAAGGTAATTACGTTGCAGTGAGGTTAGTAGGGTTGGCTCTAATGCAATGTGAGGAACATCTCTATGAGAAGAAGAGACTAGGACAGGGGAATGGGAAGAGAGACCATGGTAGGATGCAGAGAGAGACACCTTGAAAAGCCAAGGAGAGAAAGCCTCAGCGTTAGAAGTAGTCGGTGCTGACTTGTCCCGACTCAGACCTCGAGTCTACGGAAAGCAAGGAAATCCATTTTTGCAACTGAAGCCATTTTTTTTTTGTCACAACTAACCAGGGCACTACCACGAACCTTATTTGTGACCCCAGAAGTGCTTTGCATCTCTTGTGTCTATGATCTTGGTCTGGTTGGTTTCCAGCTTACTCCTTGGGAACTAGCCTGACTTCTGGCAGCATCGGAAACTCTGGCCTTAATGAGAGGAGTGTCCACAAATGCCTGCAGGCTGATGGAGGTGACAGGCTACCAGTTGTTTCCTGAACATAGACTGGCTTCCATTCCAAGCACTTGCCTTGACCCTGCTCTCAGGGAGCAGTGAGCAAATTCATGTCAACAGCTGCTCCTGGTGTGTCTGTGATCTATCTATCTATCTATCTATCTATCTATCTATCTATCTATCTATCTATCTATCTATCTATCTATCTGTCTGTGGTTTCTGCTGAGCTGCTCTTAAGGCCTTACCTTCTGATGAGATAGCTGCCCAGATAAAGACTGGTTAGAATGTGATGGTCACAATCGAGATTTCCCTTTCTAGAGTGTGCAGAGCATGTAGCCTTGCTTGCTTTTCTCTGAGCCCTCTAGTCACTGCCTCAGCCACCTCATAGACTAGAGGTAAAGGTTGTTCCTGTGTCCTGGCCAGGGCAGGTAGATGGGGCAAGGGGAGAGCTGATTGATGGGCAAAGGGGATTCAGGAGTGACAACCAGCCATAGACAGACACCTCTGTTGGAGAGGGTACCCTGGAGTGCTTGTTATGGCCTCTACCCAGAAGACTTTGCATATCTATCTATCTATCTATCTATCTATCTATCTATCTATCTATCTATCTATCTATCTATCTATCTATCTATCTATCTATCAATCATCTATCTATCTATCATCTATCTATCTATCTATCTATCACCTATCTATCTATCTATCTATCTATCTATCTATCTATCTATCTATCTATCTATCTGATGGTAAATCAAAATCCTTGTATATGGACCCAGTCTAGCTGTTTTGTTTTCAGTGTTTGAGGGTTTCACAGGACAACGAGAAGCTTGTTCATACCAGGGTTGAGCCTGTTGCATGAATGGATTCATTGGATGGATTAAATCTTATCTGTCCCAGTTATCCCTGTTTTCAGAGAAGGAGGGAGAAAGAAACTCTAGTTTAGCCACTCGATGCTCAGTTTCTAGCCTAGATTCTATGCGATTCACAGGCCCTATAATGTTTGATGTTTTATTTGTAACTATCAAATGTAAGTAGCTGTCATAGTTTGGATATGAAATGAAACTCAGAGGCTCATGCTTTGAGGGCGTGGCTCAAGAGTGTCAGGCTGAGTGGGAGGAAGGTAAGGTATATCTTTGGAAGCTACGGGGATGCCTGGCCTCTCCAGGTTTCTCTGCTTTCCAGGAACTGGAACATGGCTTCTGCCATGGTGTCCTGCTTCACCACAGACCCAACTGAGCATAGGTTCTGAAACCACGAGGCCCAATAAAACTTAACCCTTTAAGTTGTTGAGTGTTTTGTCATAGCAATGGAAAGCTAACTAGTACAATCTCTGAGGACTATGCAACGTGTTCCACACAGGTGACACCAAATCAGTTGCCTCAAGTTCATTAAAAGAAGAGAGCTGGTTCTTCTTGAGCCTCGCTCTGCCTGATGGAGGTGTGAGTTCCCCTTTGCCCCATGAAAGAGCCTCATTCGGATGCAGCCATGAAAGAGCCTCATTCGGATGCAGCGAGGACAGAGTCACTTTTTAGAGGGATACAGCTGCTCAGCACCACTGGTGAGCACAGGAACAGAGGAAGGACTCGCTCGGGATGAGAAGCAGGCTGGAGCTGCCTCTGCAGCGATGTTCCTCTCATGAATTCATTATTTCCCAAGGCTTCTGTGATCATGCGCTCCCCTCCTGCCCATCCTCCGTACCTACAGAGTTGTATTCCAGCTTCAAAACACAAATGCCCATTTTCCATCAGATTATATTCTCTAAAAAGGGAATAGTATTATCCTTACCCTATATGCCTCCCATTTAAGACACCTAACATGAATGGGTGACAGAGTCAAGCTAAGCCATCATGAGCTGCCAAACTCCAATAATAATAATAATAATAATAATAATAATAATAATAATAATAATACAGGCCCGGCAACAACAGATAGCCCCGGCTGGACTCAAGACCTGTTAAACCCTGGATGGAGAAGATGGAAAGGTTCGGACAACTCTGTCGGCTGGGAAGAGGCACATGCTAAGTGCCAAAGCATACTTAGGAGAACACTGCCTGGCAGGAGTTTCTCCTACTTCTTCATCTTTCAGTGTTTTCAAGTCTTTTGTTTCAATCGATTGGCAATGTTTAAATGGCACATTTCATACAGAAGTACAATATTACTAATGAGGCAATAAGAAGTAAGACATTTTACAGTAATTTATTATGCTCAAGAAAGATATCCTTTCAAGTAAGTTTTAAAGGGTTTCATTTATACCGTCTCTCTCTCTCTCTCTCTCTCTCTCTCTCTCTCTCTCTCTCTCTCTCTCTTTTTTTTAGTGTAAAAGACAATCTTATTTCACTAATGAAAGTAAGTTCTAATGAGGTGTGCTCTACCCTTCCTAGAATAACCTAACAGGTACTTCAAGTGCCCTTGACACTTGGGTACAGGATCCCAGTCTGAGCATGCACAGACTGTTCACTATCTCTGCCATCTTGCTGGTGATTTCCGGTCACTGAGTTTCCTGTAATAAGTTGCCCCAGGTATTCTTAGCGGGCCTTCTCTACTTCCCCTCTGTTTCTTTAGAAACAGCATCACTAGCAGAGTCCTTCATGAGTATGTCATTTTAGCAGGGGCTGTCACACTCTCATGCTGGTTTATTTGAACTTGTCTTATGTCAGGTGAGTCACTGTGGCTGAGGCAAGCCAAATGATCCCTCTCCCCTACTGGTTCCTTCTCAGGGTATGATAATTTCGCAGATGGATAACAGTCCTTGATCTTGAAGCAGCCTTTGAAAGCTAGACATGAGCTTCTTGGCTTAGACAACACAGCCAGATTTCAACATCAGTCCCCAAATAAGGAGTCACGAAGTCCCCGTGCAGCAGTGACTTCCTTCCTTCGTGGACTAGATCCTTCCACATGTTTAGCTGAGGCATAGATTTCTTCAGGGGACACTGTAACCTTGGGCTTTCTGTCATGGCTGGCTTTGTTACATTATTTTTTAAGGTATGATGGCTTGGGTTGGCTCAGCTGGACTTCGTCGTCTGCTGCTGTCTTATTATTCATGTTATGAAAGCATGGGTTAAGTGTTTCAGATGAGGAGCATAATCAGAAGGAAGCAGGACAAGGACAATGCTGTGCCCTTCCCAGAGTAGATGGTCTGATGGGAAATGGGTACCACTGTTTCAAAATTGACCAACAACTGTGTATGCCAGGTGGGTGGGCAGGAGATAAGCCGAAGGCCATGGAAGCCTTGGGAAATACATTAATCAGAAGAGCCTCACTGAAGTAACAAATACCATCAATTCGTGGAGTCTTCACAGGAGAAACGTTTATAGGTTGCTCCTATAGCAACCCAGGTGTATTATTGGGATGCCAGAGGGGTAACATGGGTTCAAGGCTCCTGCCTTACTGCACTGTCCACTTGGGTCTTAACAGCTTTCTCTGGATGCTCTTCAGCTTACAGATACGGGACAGGGAGGATGTAGGAAGTTGCAAGCAAGTTTTAGGGCACAGGTAGAGAATTGACTCCTGGCTTTCTACATCAGTCCATGGCCCCATCTCCTCCAGGAAATTGGAATGGAGTTTAGCTGGGAGCCCAGAATGTTTGGTGGATAGCAGTAGGACATTTGCTACAAGAAGCTGTTTGCCCACCTGGGAAGGTCAGGGGAGGCATAAGGCTAATGACAGTGCCGAGGGATGAGTGGATCTTGACTGTGGAAGAAGTAGGGTACTGTGTGCATGATGACCGAGAGCCACCATGGGTGGTTTGGATTGTGCCTTCATATAGAACTGTGCTCTGGCCCTCTGTCTGTAATGGCACATGACCTGGCTCTGGCCTGCAGAGTCCAAGATGTCTACTTTTGCCCTGAGATCATATCCCTTTTTTGAAATGTTTTAGTTTGGGTTTTACTGAAGTGAACAGACACCACGACCAAGGCAACTCTTATAAGGACAACATTTAATTAGGTTACAGGTTCAGAGATTCAGTCCATTATCATTATGACAAGAAGCATGGCAGCATCCAGGCAGGCATGGTGCAGGAGGAGTTGAGAGTTCTACATCTTCATCTGAAGGCTGCTACTGACTTCCAGGCAGCTCGGATGAGGGAGGGTCTTAAGCCCACACCCACAGTGACACACCTACTCGAACAAGGCCACACCTCCTGATGTTGCCACTCCCTGGACCAAGCATATACAAACCATCACAGATGTTGTCTGGGAATGTGTCTTCCATGAGCACTACAAGTCCCATTAGGATTCTCTCTGCCCTGAAAAGTTTGATTCCTTTCTATTCTTGGCTTGTTCCTTCTCCTGGATGTATTTTTAAAAGATATTTTTTATGGATTCTTTGTGAATTTTATTTTTATCATATGCACCTCTAGGTCTTCTTATCTCCTCTCAGACCCCCTCCCCACCTCCCCACCTTTCACTTTGGCCCCCCGCCTTTTTTTTTTCTAAAAATGTAGCAGCTCATTGACTCGAGTTTGTGCCATGTGTATGCTTCTGGGTGAGGGGTCACTCACTAGAGCACTGTCAACCTGCCAGGGGCCATGCCTGTAAAGAAGAAATGGCTCTCCCTCCCCAGGAGCCACGGTGTTCATGCCTCCTCGGTCAGGTCCGTTCCCACTCCGTGCTGGGATGCTGACTGCCTTGATCTTGTGCAGGTCTTGTGCAGGTGACCACAGCTGCTGTGCTTTTGTGGGTGCCGAGGTCCTGCCATATGCAGAGAACATGGTTTTGCTGCTGTCCTCCCCATCCTCTGGCTTGTGCAGTCTTTGCACCTACTCTCCCGCCTTGGCTACTGAGCCTTGGGGATGGGGCGTGACAAAATATCCCATCTGTGGCTGACC
>NC_034591.1:134518529-134531166 GCF_900095145.1 Mus pahari | reverse complement strand
TGTCTATCTGTGTGTGTGTGTGTGTGTGTGTGTGTGTGTGTGGTGTTTAAGATCCCTGATAAGAGCAGCCAGTGTACAATGACCATTCATCATCATTATGAGCTGTGCACTGTGACAGTTGTTCTGCACACCTTTGTCCTTTGGTTCATTCAGGTGACACATGGTGAGGAGGAGGTGCTCTTAGCCTCCTGAGTCCTCAGAGAGGTCACAGAATCTGCCCTGTCGCATACTTGGAGGGCAGAGAGCTAGGGTGAGTCCTAGGACCTTACCGCATGTTTCCGTTTAGAAGTAGCCACTTATAATAAAGAAATCCTATTTTCCAACCCATACAGTGGACGTTTCTGCTGTGATACAGGTTTAAAAGTGCCTATAGACTTTTCAGGCTCCACATCCACAATTCAAAGTTCCTATATGGTGTGTGTATGTGTGTGTAGGGGAATATTATTGTCACAAGGAAAGCAAAACCTCTATTAAAATACCAGGTATTGGTATTGGACAAATTTATTAAGGTTAAGTGAGCATTCCTTGAGAAACTGAGGTGGGTGAGGGCAAGGGGACAGAATCTTCAATAACACACAGTCATGAATTTCCTTGACTTTTTTAGGGAGCCACAAAATCGTACAGTTTTGAGTATGTACTCTGTCCTGTGTGCTTAGGACAGGAATGTCTGAATCGATGGGGTCTTCCCGCTGGCAGTCTGGGCCTGGAAAGGGATGTAATAACTAGTAAGACTAGGTTTTCACTTGATTTCTACATCACCAGGAAGACCCAACCCTGGGAAGAAAGAGACTTCTTAGGATGTGTGGTCCGAGCTCTTGGGGCATCAACTCTGAGTCCGTGGCCACCAAGAGCACCATCCCTGCTGTGTCTTCCAGGGCTAGGCTGGGCAGAGCAGGGCACGTTTCAGGAATGCCTAACTTAGGAGGACCTGCTGGCCTCTCCCAGTAATTTTGACTTTAGCAGTTGCGGTGACATTTTTCTCCAGACACTCTGTGCGGGAAGTGGACAAGGCTGCTTTACTCAATACACCTGGACCAGGGATCTGGAACTTTCTGAAGGTTTGAGAAGCTCCTCTGGTCTCTCTCATTTGGGTTCCTGCAATCTGTCAGCTCGCTCTTTCTTCTTCCTCCTCCTCCTCCTCCTTCTTCATTGAGATGGAGTCTTTCTGTTTCCATGGCTGTCATAGAGTTTTTACTCTGTGGTCCAGGCTAGCCTGGAACCAGCAGAGATCCACCTGCCTCTGCCTCCCACGTGCTGGGATTAAAGGAGTGAGCCACCACACCTGGCTGCCAGCTCTCTCTTTAACAGTTAACAGCCTTCTTAGCAAGAGAAATGGCCTAGGGTTCCCTGCTTCTTCTCAGGTGTTATGTTGTGATAAAATTCAGTCAGGATTTCCGAGCCTAGGTGTGACAAAGCTCTGAATGGGTTTGATTGCTAAGATGGTTTGAGTTTTTACACATAAAAGTAATTTATGTAGTCCTCAGCTTTTGAACTGCTCTCATTCATTATTAAGTGGATGTTTCTAACAGAGAAAACTGTGACTGGCATTTAGTTTCCCAGGCTGGCCTGTCTAGCTGTAACTCCGCGGAAACATATATAGTTGCTATGAATCATAATGGGAGAGAATGTTTTTTGCAAATGAATAATGTGGAATTGTAGCTACAGACTCCCTCCACGCTAAACTCACCTTGAGAAGAGAGGCTGGCAGCAGTAATTTCAGAGATTGGGCGCATCTCAGGCCCTGATGGAAGATATGAAAAGACCAGGAGGGAGGCCTTTGTGGTTGTAGGGCTGGGGTGTGAATGGTCAGAGCTGCAGGTTCTGTGTTCTGATAGGAAGTAAAAGCTTTGGGGGAGGGGTGACTCTGGATTCAAGCAGGCCAGAGCATGTCAGCCATTTCTCTTCTATTCAGAAGCTGCTCAGCAAAGGCTATTTTGACCCATTGCAGGTTAATAATTAATCCCATGCCCAGCATTGCTTCCACAGCTCGCTATCCATCAGACACAGCTCGCTCCAGGTACAGCTGCCACCATCTGCATCTGAGGTTGGGGCTCAGGCTGTCAGAGCCAGGAGCAGGCAGCAGGGTGCCTGACTCGGGCTCAGGTATCACATAACATACACTGAAGACCTCTAAATCCCGTGCAGCCTCACTGTCTCCATGGAGCCTGGGATGCCACACCCGAGAGTTTATTTGTCACCTCTGGGATGAGCATGGTGTTCCCTGCCCTACCCCTTCTGCCTTTTTGTATCTTGGGCCACTGGAAGCTCTCATGGGCCATTGAGAACAGCCAATTAAACCTAGAGTGCTGTGCAGTTTAAATCCAAATTATACCCCAGGAAATCTGTCACAGTGTGGGTTTCCCATTGAATTAAGACTCAGTGATATAATGTAATTATTTATTATGTAATAAAAACCTATTATGGATAGCAATTTTTCAGTGACTAATTTAATTTTACTTATTAGTGTTCATTTAGGCCTTAGCTTATGATATGTTTGATACAGGTACTGAAACCATTTGTTTTTGTTAAAATTCAGCAATTTGAAAAATTTCAAGGCTAAGGCCTGCCATCCCTGAAAAGCATTTTGGTAAGTGAGGTTTTTCTGTGTTTAAGTCAGTGACCGAATAGAGCAAGTGGGGCATCGTAAGCTTTGTCCAGAAGCATCAGACTAAAATGAATTTTATTAATTTCTAAATCTGGAAGCCTTAAGGATGCCTTTAAAAGCAATTAGCCTCTTTTAACAATGTTGTACAAACTAGTCCAGTTCAAGAGAGCCCGGTGTGTGAGGACTGGCAGTGTCGTGATTCTTGGGTCGAGTTGCCAGTTCATCAGGAGTCTGCCCTTGATTTACACTTGGTCGGTTTGATTCATATTTATTTCTTCTTTAATGAAGTTTTAGAACCCAGAAGCCCTCACTTGGAAATGGACTTCTGTTCTTGGAGGGACAGCCCCCAGGCTACAGTACTGGCCAGGCTTGTTGAGTGGTGGGCTCCTATCAAGGCTGTCAGCAGCGGAGGCAGAGGCAAAGCTGACTTGGAGGGGCCAGCGCTCCAGTGCACACCTCTGTCTCCGCTGCTTCAGTTTTGCATCTACCAGCCTGGACGCTGTGGTAAGGCCGATCACTTGGTGCTCTGGAGGCTCTCTTGGTGCCTCTGCCACTCATGCTTCCCGAAGAGACATGGAGAAGCCATGGAGCTTGCTGTTTGTGCGGCCAGGAGCATTCCTTGGCTCCCTGGAACCAGAGGCTTCCCTTTCTAGCTATTTAAATGTGTTCCCTCGCCTTAGTGATGAATCAGCATTTAACAGTTAATTACAGCTCCATAGATCATATAGTTGCCGCACATATGCGGGGGTGTGATCTCAGCGTTGTAGGATGTTAACCAGTTTCTCCACATTTCCAGACTGTAAAGACTGGAACCAGGTTTGAAGGAAAAGACAACTCCAACAGCATCTTTGACTTGTCATCTTCTGCTTTCTTCCTGGTGTCTTCCAGGTCCTACTAGGGTGAGGCAGGGGGGCAGTGGAAAGTGGACAGAGCTGGCAGGTTGTCCTGGGGACGGGGACATGAAGGGTTTGGGGAAACTGCTCACAAAATGTCATCACTAGTGGCTGCCGGGGTTGGCGTTTATTGTCACAAACTCGTGGGGATGTGACAAGCTTTAAGGGCGTGCCTTTACAGCTTGTCATTTGATTTTAAGGAATGCTTTCACAGCGAGGATGGGTTTTATTAACTTTTTAATCCAATGCTATGATCTCTTCCCTCTGACCTCTCTTCTAAGCCTTTCGTGCTTTATGTTAGCCTGTGTAGTATGTGTACTGGCCACTTGCATGTGGTATTCCAGGATGAATGTGCCCTTTCTGAGCCACGGGGTGGCTGAGTAGTCATGGAATTCCTTTGTCTCCATAGGGTGCTAGGCAGAATTCTCCAGAATCCCCTACAGTCTTGCTCCCCTCATCCCCCACCCCACCCCTTCTCACTAAGTTTCAGCTCAATTGATGTTTTCCATGCTTACACACTGCTCCTGCAGGTGTGAAGCACGGGCAGGGGTGTTGTCCATTGGTCACTTCCTCTGTCAGCTCTCCGTGCAAACGTGACCACCGCAGGGCGTTCTTCAGTGACCTGTAGCACATGGCCATTGTCCTACTCGCTTCTTAACTCATGGGAGTCACTCCATTATCTTATTTATCATAGCACTTAGGAAAAGACTGGTGACTTATTGTCCTACTCGCTTCTTAACTCATGGGAGTCACTCCATTATCTTATTTATCATAGCACTTGGGAAAAGACTGGTGACTTATTTAGCCAACTTTGTCCTTGTCTTCTACCTCCATGGGTGCTATAGTAGGCCCACACCAAGAATATACCACCTATAGAAAGATAGTGTGAGTGAGTGGGTGGCTCCAGATTTCCCGTTGTTTGATATTAAAAATCCAGGGCACATTTCACCAGGTATGTATCGGCATATTTACAAAGAAGAGTGCTAACACATTACAAAACACTCTTTGTTAATATACTGTCCTTTAAAAATATATGGTTTGCAATTTTCACATTCAATTAACTGAAGATTCAAAGAAAAATGGAAAATATTGGGCCTGTACCAACCAGGTTTGAGAATAATTTTTTGCCATTATTCCCTAAACTACAATGATGTCAACTCTTTGTGTGCCTTTTGCATGGTAGCACATGTTTTAAGCCAGTTGAAGATGTTAAAGGTCAGTTACATGCAAAGGTGACAGGACCTGAATATCTCTGGGGTTGGATAATAAGTGGGATTAAGAAGCCAGTTCCCCAGTAGATATTGAAGGGTGACTAATGTCATTCAATGTTCTTACAGTGCTTACCTTATTCTATGAGGGAATAAATCCTAGTGGACATTTATGAGATGCCTGCAGACTGCTAGGGACCATTTTGAGCAGTGGTTATCAGGGATGGGTTTTTGTCCACCAGACGACAGTGTCAGAGTCTAGAATTATTTTGAATGGTCAGCATGGTCGGCAGGTGTGCCAACAGCATCAATTAGGTGGTGGTCCTGATGCTGCTGTCCACCCTGATTGGCACAGGGCATCCCTGTGATGAAGAGACATCTGGCCTGAAGGGTCCCTAAGGAGGGTCTTGGAAATCAGGGGTGTGGCAGTGAAGAGTCGAGGCCCCTCCTCTTACAAAGCTTTGTTCCTGTTGGGGAACTAGTGTTGATAGACACTAAATAAGTATGGCCATTTCTCACCTTTTCCTGTTTTCTCCTTCTTTTCCTTTCCCTTCTCTTAGCCTTCTCCCTCTCCTCTTCCCTCATTAACTCTTTCTCCACCACCTTCCTTTTTTTGTGATAGAGTATCACTATGTAGCCCAGGCTGGCCTTGAACTCTTTATTTTATAGCCTTAGACTCTGGAGTGCCAGTGTTACAGGCATGTGCCACAAGACTCTTCCAGCCTCTTCCCCCTCCACACTGGGATGTTGATGTATCTGTCACCTAGATACTGTGGCAGGATGGGCTACAATAGTGGATAAAGATGGAGCTTCATTTGGGTTTTCGGTGACTGGGGCTGAGTGATCATTTTCACGGTTTCCTTGATAGCAGCTTGACATCCTATTAGTTTAAAGAGTGCCTAAAGCATAGCGCCTTTGGAATACAGGGGATGCCTGCGCATGCGAGGTCTCACTGCTCCCTGTAGTACCACGTGAGTAGTTCATAACCAATACTTTCCCCTTCCTCCTCCATCGTCTCCCAGACTGATCAGAAGACGAGATTGCCTTTGCTGCTAAGCGTAGACATGTGAAAGGAATCCAGCCTCTAAAGAAGCCTTTCGAATTGATTTAACTTTCATATAAGTGGAGTATTTCTGCCTCTTGTTGGTGGGTCAGGTGGGTTCTTGTGGCTTTACCTGTTCTCATTAGCACTGAGTCAGCAGGCCAGGAGTCAGTCAGCAAGTCAGGAGCGGGCTTTCCAGGCCTGGGTAACATGCAGGCCAACTTTGTCCCCAGGGTCTTGCCTCTCTGTTGGTATTCTGCCACCTTCTGTGGGGAGGTTCGACCCTTGGGAATCAGATAGCTGTCACAGTGTCTGAGGCATCAGCCATGACAGTGGGGTGGAAGAAATAGGAGGAAGGACATCTTGTCTTTGAGAGTCTTTTAGGAGTAGGAACCCGTTCCAAGTGTTCCACAGCAGACTGTACTGTGGTTTACTTTCTAAGTGGCTATCACACACCTCTCTGATGTGGAGAATGGAGGCTTTTCTTGCTTCACTTGGTTGCCTGAGAAGTTATAGCGTCAACGGTGGGAAAGGGTTGGATACCTGGATGCTATCTGGACCCTTCACCAGGGGAGAACCTGTGCTTGTTCCATGGCACCCATGCCTCCGATGTTTTACTTTTTCTTAGTAGAGTGGATATGGAACTCAGAGAATTGAATCAAAGCATTCTTCACATATTCAAAACATGGACGGGCTCTTTCGTAAGTTGTCACCCAAGGAATGGCAAGGCTGACCTCGGGCCACATGTCCCTCATTGACGAGGGTGACAAATGACATTGACTTACAGAGTTTGAGAGTTGACAGGCCTTAGTGACCGGCCAGCTCAACCTCGGGGACACAGAGGCACAGCCTGCTGAGGTCTGATCAGTGCTTTCTAGCCCGTCGTTGAAGCCTGAACACTCTTGGTACTCATGGAGCTCTGATCAGTGCTTTCTAGCCCGTCGTTGAAGCCTGAACTCTCCGGAGCTCTGTTGGCCTCTCCCTTCTCCTTCCACAGTCTCAATTCTTTTTCCCTCCGGTAATCAATACTGGTGTGCACTTTGAATTTTTTTTTATCTGAGCTAAAACCAGAAGAACTAAGTCAGTACAACAAGAAGCTGTAGCTCAGAGCATTCATAGCTCAGCATATTGGCTCATTATATTAGATAGCTTATATTTTGTGTCTGCTTCACTTGGGTCCTTGAAAGACAGTTTCCGTATTTATTAGCATGTGTAGGTGTTATTTTGACCTAGAGGGTCTTCAGTGTGCTTATTGGACATTCATAGTTATCGTGTCTGGGCATCACTTCTTCCCGCTCTAAGGTAAACCTTGCCTAACCTCTTACAGTCCCAGTAGAGAGGAGAAAGAGGCACACCTTCCTGTAGGAAAGCATCCCGCTTGCCATGATTCCTGGAGCCCTCCTTTCATTTGAAGTTTTTCTGGGTGTGAATTCCAAACTTTGTGTCTCAACCACCAACAGGGCATGAGTGAGTCCCTGAGGAGGTTGCCGCCTGCGGGTCAGGTGTCTGCCGCCTGTGAAGATGCCAAGCTCCAGAATACCTTGTGCCTGCTAACAGACCAAGAGAGTAGCTGGACACAGCATCATCATGAGATCCTATCAGCATTTCCTGGAACAAGAGAAAGAAACCGGATTTCCACGCTGGGATTATTTCTCTTGTCTGAAGTGAAACACATATGCTGGGGCTACCAGGCCATAGAAGCAGCAAACCAGCCGCAGGGGAGTGGTGCAGAGCTCTCTGTCCCACTCCCATGCTCAGTGCATCCCCTCCAATGGCACAGGCACAGCTGTCGGTATGGGCTTCTTGCAGTATTTCTGAGTTGGGGTGATGTTTAAGTATCGTATCTATCAGGTGGGCTTCTGGTGGGCTCTCTCAGTTAGGGTACTGTTAGGGTACCGTGCTTCTCAGGTATGGAGTTTTGTTGCCCTTTTACCTCAGTTGCCCACCCAGGTATCATGACATTCAGAAGTGGGCCCATTTGATTCTTGCTGTCTGCTGGGGGTCCAGATAGTCCTCATGAAGAACGAGTTAGACAGAGCTGAGTCATAGTCCTGGGGGCCACGTGGCCTTGTGCTCAGCTGGCCTCCTTGCTTCCACCAATCCTCAGGAACTGGAGGTAGCACATATTTGGGGACATCTCCATTGTGTTCATCCGTTGCCAGTATGTCCTGGCTTCCTTCAGCGTGCTAGTGGCATGGACTGGGCTAAGCCGCCTCTCCTTCTTCTCCCCGCATGCTGCGGTCTATTTGGATATGTAATTGGGAAAATTTATTTATTTATTTATTTGCACCGGAGAGCTTGCTAAACAGAACCCAGGAGGCCAGAATGGGATGTTGTGACTTCAAGGGTCTGCTTCTTGTCAAACCTCAGGGCCAGAGCCCCGGGCTCAGTTCTTCAGTACCATGCAGGCTCTGTGACGTCCGCACAGCTGCCACTTCAAAGGGGGAAAACAGGGTTAGGGAGGCTGGGCAGTTTCTTGAACATCAAATGGTGATTGCAAAACAATAATTTGGTGAGTTATGAATGAATCAGAAACAGACTGGTTACATTTCTCCCAGAGTGCTTATTTAAAACAGACACACATACACACTCATACTTACACTCTGCCCCAAAGAACATTCATTCCTTCCCGGGGGAGAGGGGTCTTAGCCACATGTTTTGGAAGATTATAAAACTGGAGTGCTTTCCCGCCCAGCAAAGCTTCCGGGCCCACTTCCTCCTTTCCTTTCTGCCTGCCATTCTTCCCAAATGAACCCATTCCTTTCAGCCTTTTAAAGGATAAGGTAAAACCACAGGGCAGGAGTGTTGTACACTGGGCTTAACAGGTTCTTTGTGCAGTGTACTGAGTGTCCCCTGCCTCCTTGGGAGGGTAGGTTCTTGCATTGCCACATGGGAGCTCGACTGGTAGTGGAGGACTTTGGGAAGTGGCAGGTAGCCGGGTTACAGAGAGGAGGTGGGCTGTCTGGGGACACACACTCCCCTGTTTTGTTCCTTTCAGGTTAGGTGCGTGTCCCTTCACTTGAGAAGCCTTTCTGCCCTGAACGGCGTTCCCTTTGTCTTGCTGTGCTGTACACTAGTCTCTGGCAGGACATAGAACAGTTTGTATCTGTGTTATTGACGATTCTCACAGTGTCCCCAGTTCTTAGCCCAGTACTAGCAGTTGATGCTGAGCGGCCGACTGGTGGTTGTGTTGGGTGTGTTTTTGTAACAGGAAGCAGATTTGGTGCACTCAGTCTGTTCAGACACCTGTGATGGAACACTGTAGACCAGGTGGCCTACAAACAACAGAAGTCCATCCCCCACAGTTTTGGATCTTGGGGGAGTCCAAGATCAAGGTGCTGGATCTGAACTATTTCTTAGATCACAGAGGCTGAATCCTCATTGACCTTTACATAGATATGAAGTGAGACGACCTGAGTGTTCTTTCTTATACATAACAACATCCCCCAGAGGGGCCCAGTGTTACGAGCCCTTCACTCTCTTCAAGGGCCAGTTTCACCTTTCTTAAGCTTTGTGATCTGGGTTGGTTAGTCCTGCCAATCATGATGCAGCCTACCCTCTTAGTCCATCATTTTGTTATGCAAGTAAAGGTTTACCCTGCGACATGGTTCCTACACCTTGGTTTTAAATTCCCCAGCTTCATATTTTATATGCATCTCTGAATAAAATGACTTAGCTTGATGGTTTTATTAGAAAAATTAAAATTACAGCCCCCAAAGCTCAGTAGAACTTTGCAAAGATATATCTGGAATTATATTTCGAATGGGGAGGAGTATTCCCGAGCTGTGGCTAAGATCTGGGAAACTGTCCCAGCACTCAGGGTCCTTGCCTCGAGGGCCAGAGGGTTTGCAAATCCAGAAAGGCAAGCATCCAGCCTGCACTGTCTGCAGCTTCTCTTTCCTTTCCTTCTGCCCGCTGCTTCTCCTAGAAACAGCTTGTCTCTTGGGTCCTCGTAAAGGACCAATGAAGCCAGTGGGAAGGATTTCACGCATTAAACCGAGGGATTAGCAAGCCCCTTCTGAGTCCTTTCCATGCAGTGTGAGCCTCCAAGTGATGATTTCTAGGGTACTGTGTAACAGGCACCGCTCTCCACGTTTGTTACATTTTAGGGAATGTATTGTTAAGTGGATTTTCTTGATGCTCAAGAAATGGTTTGAGGTTGAAGTATAATGCTTGGTACGTTTTCCCTTCTATTTAGAATAATAAGATAGGTCATTATTCCCAGAATGGCAGAAAGGAGTGTGGATGTGCCACACCCCGCCCAGGAGTAGTTCAGAACAAACTTTCTTACACAGGAAATTAGCAAATTACACAAGGCAGTCAGGTCAGGGTGTTAGAGTAGACCGTGTAGTCTACTGATTTATGAAGTTAGAAAGAAAACTGATGAGGGAAGGGGTTAGCCAGAGGGTTGTATGAAGGGAACCAGCCCTTGCCAGGCCTAGAAGGCCTGAACAGTGCCGTGGGTACCTGACTTCCAAACCTAAGTTTCTTCTAGTGAGTGTTCTGAGGGACCTAGCGTGCACCGTGTTCTGTGTGAACTCTTAACTGATCAGTAAAGAAGCATAAGACACAGTAGGAGGCCTACTCGCATTTTCTCTAAGTGTACATTGAATGAGGGAGTACAGACACACACACACACACACACACACACACACACACACACACACACACGCAGGCAGGAAAGTTACAGCGTGCTGAGGAAGGGGATGGCTCAGGGGAGAGGAGAGGAGGTTCTGGGCGTCCTGAGAGGCTTCCCTGGCTTTGGCTGCATGGTTATGTTGACTGAGATTGTCTTAGGGAAGGTCCTGATGGGGACCTGTGTAGTAATGCCTGGTGCTGCCGTGGTCCTCCGGGGCCCCTTCCTCCTTCCATGCAGGGAAACCTGATGTTGCAGCTTTCCCTCTTCCCCCACCCCCTCACCTTCACCTTCCTTAGGAGAGATGCATTTATACCTAGCCTTGGCAGCAGGTGGCTGGGGACCCTTGAGAGTTAGGGGAATGGCTGTTTACCATCCAGCAAAGAAGAGGTGACTCTTTAATGGCCATGATACCATAACTGTATACAGCAGCTAAGGTATAAGTCATATTTGGGTCCTGGAGTGGGCAGTCTAGTGAAGCTCAAGTGTATGTTGTTACCCACTTCCATCTACCTGGAGAAGCCTGTTACCTGAACTTGGTTACTAAGCCACATGCAACTCACTCCGTCCCTTGCTTACAAACTAGAAAATATCATGCTGAGTGAGGTAACCCAGATACAAAATAACACACATGGTATGCATTCACTAATAAGTGGATACTATCCCAAAAGCTCACGATGCATATGATACAACATACAGGCCATATGGAGCATAGAAATAAGGAAGATCAGGGTGTGGATGCTTCAGACCTGCATTGAGGGGTCGTTCACCTGGTCAGAGGGTGTGCACTGGATGGGAGCTAGCCACAGTGGACGTCAGCAGTGGGTATTACATATCCTGGTACCTCTTGTTCTCAAGTCTTCTCCTTCCCCAGTTTCTGACAAAAAGTGTCAGTGTCTGAGACCCATTGACATCTGGGCTTTCCACGTGCATGGCCACTCCTTAAAAACAATACTCAAATATCTCAAAGATTTTGCAAATATCCCTTCTATAAATCTCTGTGGTTGGACAGCCAACCAAAATTAAATCGACACCAGTGAGCCCCTCCACAGCAGGCCTGGAGTGTGCGCTTGAAAGTTATAATAATGAGAAATCCACCGAGAGGAGCTGTCATGATCTGAGATTGGATGATTCTCAGAAGACAAATTGTTCCGTGGTGTTCGTGTGCACGTGCACGTATGTGGGCATGCTTTTGTGTGCGCACGTATGTGAAGCAGACTGGGGGCTTCTCTGCAAACCGTGTGCCACTTTGAACAGTTAGCAGCTGGCTTATGGTGGTTGTCAACTGTATTTCACACAGCTCCCTGTTGGCAGTTGTTTGGCTAAGGGTAAAGACTGTAGTTTAGAAATACAGCAAAAGGAGGTGGGGTCTAAAATCACTGTCTCGAGCTTCAGAAACCTCCTCTGAGAAAACTGCATGGAAGGGTGTTTGTATTCCACAGGAGAACCCGATGGGCAGAAAGCAAGTCTGGTTCTTTTTTATCTTTAGCCATCAGTTCCTTAAAAATTATTCACACATTTCTTCAAAATAGCCGTTTCTTTGTTTTCTTAAGAGCCCGAATCTCTCTAGTCCTCAAATCAAATTCTCAACTAAAATCAGGAGGTTTAAAATTCAGTTATTTTAAGTGATACATACTCTTAAAATGTGTGTGTCTGCTAAGTTGCTTGTATTGGAGATGCATAAAGTCACACTCCATAAAATACAGTAACAAGTTAGAAGAGGGGAGGGGAGGGAAGGGAAGCAGAAGGGAGGGGAAGGGAGGGAAAAGCAGGGGAGGGGAGGGGAGGGGAGGGGAGGGGAGGGGTGGACACTGAGGAGGAAGAGGAGAGAAGATTTAAGTTTTATTTTAACCCCCAAATGGCAGACGCAGAGTAAGGAGGCAGCTTGCTCTGTGCAGGAGGAGGAAGGCAGGGTTAGCAGGGGGTCCTTCTGGGACCTGCAGTTCCTGTGACTTCCTTAGGGCCACTGTGTGTGCTTTCATGGGAGCCAGAACTGGACATAGGAACTTACAATGTCATCGGGAGTTCAGGGTAAGCTGGGCTGATGGAATGACCCCCAAATAGTGAGTACTGTTGTGGTAAGGTGGGAAGATGGCTGCTTTCAATGGTGTTGGGGAGATAATACTTCCTTTGACTGTATTAAAGCGGCTTGCCTTGTCTCCCTTTCCTGTGAGGAAGCCTGGGTTTGACAGTAGCACCTTCACCCTGAAGCCTAGGAAATTGGTAGTGTGTGTGTGTGTGTGTGTGTGTGTG
>NC_034591.1:134506923-134518519 GCF_900095145.1 Mus pahari | reverse complement strand
AGAGAGAGAGAGAGAGAGAGAGAGAGTCGAGGGCTACACATACTGAGCCCAGGTCACCCGAGCTTCTGCTAGCATCGCCCCTGTGTGCTAGGTGACCTGGGAGTTAGGAACAAGGCAGTGTGATAAGGTTAACGTTCTCATCAGTCATCTGTCTGAGGCATATTTGCGCACATCACATGGATGACATTTTGACTGACTAGAGCCAAGTTCAATGAGTCCTTTGCATCTTAGCTTACAGTTGTAACTGGGCTTTGGTGGCATCAAACAGGGAAGTACATGGTTAGGTTGTAGCTCCTGCACACTAAGGTGGTGGCTTCCTAAGGAAGAGAGCTTTAAAGTTAGGGTGCATTTTTACCATAGGCCATCTAAGAATGACCTTTTCTCTGAGTAGTGTCAGACCCACTTCCCTGTGCTCTGCAGTCAAGCGCATGCCCTGCAGAGAACCTGTGGGTCAGGGCAGGTGTTGGCATGATGGGAGGCAGCATTCATTGGCAACCCTACTTCCCAGGGCTTCAGCTCAAGGCCCGCATGATCAGGGAGTTTGTGGTTAACCAGTCACTACTTCCTTTCTGAACATGCGTCAGTGAAGAGCACAGTACCCAGTACTTGACTGGTAGGTCAAGCACTGGGTACAGGACCATCGGCTTTGTGAATGCATGGCCTCCTTAGCAGAGGTCTGGAGTGTCGTCCTTGGCGAAGTGTCTGCGCAGTGTCTGGAAATTTGCTGTGTGTGTTTGTAAAGCTGTGAGCAGCTCTGCAATCTTCTTATTGACAGCAGTCTTACCCATCTTCATAGCTTAGCTAGTTGGGCTAATTTGAGGCTAGAGGCCTCAGCAGGGAGTGGGGCTGGATTCTTAGAACGTAGAGCTTAGACTCCCAGAGAGAACGCCTTCTCTTAGACCAGATGGCACTGTTGCCCGTGCCTTTCGGTTTGTGCCTGCCCTGTTTTGAGTCAGGTGCCTCTCCCTCTGCCCCTTCCCTTCAACCTATTCATCATGTTCTCATGATGTGCACAGAGTGACACCAGGTGCTGAGGCCAGAAAGTTGTCCAGCTAAATGCCATTTCTGCCCTCTTGCAACTGAGTCTGGTGAGAGGGACAACGGATCAAAGTCATGACTGGTCCTTGAGGCTTTGCAACCCAAACCAAATCATCGGGGTTCAGATACAGTGTCTCAAAGATATTTTACCAGTCACCGATTTTGATTGTCCGTATGTTCTGCCCTTTCCACTATGACAACAGTAATCTCCACGTGGTCTCGAGATTACAAGCGCCTGACTCTATGGTTGTCACTGGGAAGTGGCTCCATCTGAGCATTTCTGGAGAGGAATGTATTGTGCAGGGGAGAAGAACATTAGCCCTTTCCCGCCTCTCAGAGTACAGGGGTTAGCTGTTGCTGATCCAGCCAAGAACTGAGGCTAGCACTCCAGGCTGAGGAAGGAAGCAAGTCCCCCCACCCCCGGGTTTGCTCAGTGCTCTGGGATGTGGCCTTTGCCTCTGTCAGGTTCTGTCCCTGTATCAGATCCTCTTGCTCGGAGGTGGGCGCTGTCTGTCCTGTGTGCTCCATGGTCAGGCCGCTGTGGGGGCTGGCTGGAGAGAGGCTGGGTAGAGAGGAGGAGGCAAGCTTACTGCCTGCTAACCACGGACATCTAGATGGGGAAGAAACAACAGCTTTATTTTTAGGCTTTGCTAATTCTCACTCTTCTAGTTCACTGCTACCTGGCAACAGCTTATTGTCATGGCAACACCAATGTTAATGAGTGAAGCTCTCCCGTGTCTGCCCTACCCAGTGCTCTGTGACAGATACTCAGAGCAGAACTCTCTCTGGCCCTGCAGGGCTCAAACACTATAGTCCCCACTCCTCCACAGGTCTCCCAGACCCTGTCTTAAAGAAAGGGAATGGAGTCATTGCCAACAATGGGGCCTGTGGCTCTGTTTACTGTCTCCATTTACTAATGTGCCCAAGGGCTCCCTACGCACTGCCCCGCCTCCCTGTAGCCCGTCCCCCTCGCATCTTAGTGGCAGCCACAGGCTAAGGGATAGAAACTGGTTTCTCTTTCTGGGATCCTGAGGTTATGCTGGTTTTCAAGGGCAGTTCCTCACAAGACCCCTATGTCCTTTGGTGCTGCTGTTTAAGGGACAGGTGCCCACAGTGTGATGACCTGTGCTATGCCTGGGTTGAGAGTCAGTGACCCAGCCCACTGGCCTGTTCCCTTTCCTGCCACCAGCTGCTGTCCTTCACTCGCTGTCCTTGATGGCTCTCACTGTCTAGAAGGGATGTGTAAAGTATTCTGCACTCTCCCCCCACCCCTTTTTTCACTACAAATCCTGGATAACAATAGTCCTGCCTCCTGAACCTTATTACAAGGCCTCTACCAGGACAGTGTATGTATAGTGCTTGAGGCAGGATCTAGAATGAAATGACAGTTCCACAAGTATTAGCTCTTGTTATGTCAGCCTACTAATTAACTTGCAGTCTAATTTTGTGAACTAAATATTGTTATTATTCTGAACTACAAAGACGGAAACCCAGGCAAACTAGTTTGACACCTGCCAGGGTCACTGGGGAAGATGGAAAGGTTATGACGCAGAACCTAGGTGTATCCATACATGTGTGTGATGTAGGAGCATGCACAGGCTCACATTCCAGGCCCCTGGAGTTTCCCTCTTTCCGGAGGAGGCCTCAGGGCCCCAGGAGCATGTCTAATTCCTTTGTACTCTTTGGATTTAAGGTGCTATTCGAACATGGCGTGCTGCCACCGTGACTAAGTGTTGCTTCCAGAGAGGTGGCTTGTAACTGTCACGATTGTCTTGAGGGTGGTACCGTAGCAAGGCCCTGCGACGAGCAGTTGAGACGGAACTTCTTCCTACAGCCACAGTTTCATGAGCTCAGCCTGTTTCTTAGACCCAAGTTCCCTGGCTTTGCTGCTGTGTTGGCCAAGGAAAGTATAGTTGGGGTCTCCTGCTAGCTCATCCAAAGTTCTCAGCCAGGCGCCACAGCTTTGCCACTTACGTTCTCCTTAGTGTTTGAAGGCAGCACGTTCACATAGTATAAAATTAAAAAAAACACACCACGGGTATTTGGTAAGATGCTGCCCTTCCTCCCTCCCCCTAGCCTCCCTGGAGATAAGCTTCTCACCGTAAGCATATTGATTCTTTATGTCTTCTGCCTTCCGTGTGTTCAGGTCCCCACAGTACTTGTCACTGCATCTGTGGGTATCCTCTGTGCCAATACACAGTGGATGATTTGTTTGTTTTCAGCAGATGAAGCAAGTATTTCATTACTCCTGCTAAAGGAGATCGGCGGCGCTAATCATTGTGAGTAACCTTAAGCGAGCCTACTGTCTAGTTAGTAATGGGGAGCAGCCATTGCTACAGTGATGTGGATATAGGATTCTTGCCATTGCTGATGGTCTTTTAATTTCAGGCTTATTTTGAAACTTAAATTTTTTTCTGAGAATTTCATGCATGCATATTGTATTTACATAATTTCTACATCTCCCTTGCTACAGTCCAACTCCTCCATGTCTCTGTTTTCCCTTTCAAACTCATGACCTCTTATTCTTTAATTATTATTGTATATATGTGTATATGTATACATATATGTATAAATAACAGCATGCTAAGTCCCATTAGTGTTGTTCATATGTGTAAGTGTGGCTGACTGCTCAGGATTGGATAACCTATGAAGTGGCTCATCCCTAGAGAAGACTCATTCTTCTTATCTTAACGGTCATTAATTACCTGCAGCTCTTCCTCCAGGGTGGGCCCTCATGAGTCCCCCCACATCTACACTGGCATGTCTACAGGTGTGGTCACTGTTCAGCTCTTGCTTAGGCAACCATGTTTTTGAGATTTCATGGGTCATATATAGAAGACACTATCTTATAGCACATGTCCTGGTCCTCCGGTTCTTCCAGTCTTTCCATCCTCCCTGAACCTTAAGCGTAGAGATTGTATTGATTATATATCAGTGGGGGTTAGGCACTCCATGGTCAGTTTTTCTCTGTGTCTTGATCAGTTGAGGTCTCTGTCATGGTTTTCATCTGCTGTACGAAGAGGCTTGTTTAATGGGGGGGGGGGGAGAGCCACATTTATTTGGGGGTATAAAGTTATTTTAGGAAAGTCACATTAGCAGTTTCTCCTCTAAGGTCTATGGTGTCTCCAGCCTGAGGTAGCTGACTAGGTTTATAGCATCAAGTGTGAATTCTCTCCTACTGAGCAGAATGTCAGGTCAGACAACTGCTGGTTCCCCCCAAGATCTCAGTGCTTGTATTGTACTCCTGGGGGCTTGCTGTGATGGTCATTTCTGGGGTTCGAGGGCTTTGTGGGTGGTTGAGTGTGTCTCTCCACCGGCACCATGCATAGCACCTATGGATCTTACGAGCTGGTTCTCTGGAGGGGCCTCCCGAGGAGGCTTCCAGGTCGTTAGCTCTGTTTCCCCAACTCCGGTATACAGAGTGTGTAGTGTCTTTAGCAATAGGGTCTTATCATCAAGTTCTGAGGACAATCATGGGCCATGGCAATATCCTGTATTGTTTTTGGAGTCCCTGACTCCCCTGACAACTCAAGGAGAGTTTTCTGTTGTCTGGCAGTGGTTTTTGCTAGATAGTCTGTGGCTCTTGGGGAAAGAGTATTACTCCTCCAAATCTGTAACTTCATTCAACTCTCTGTATCTTTGTCTATGTATCTATGTATCTATCTATGTATCTATATATCTATGTATGTATCTATGTATGTATCTATTTATCTATGTATCTATGCATCTATCTATGTATCTATGTATCTATGTATTTATCTATGTATCTATGTATGTATGTATGTATGTATGTATCTATCTATCGATCTATCTATCTATTATCTGTCTGTATATGTATGTGTATGTGTGTGCGTGTATGTGTGTATGTGTATGTATATGTATATGTATATGTATATACATATATGCTTCACTATGCCTTAAAAGAAGCTTAGTGCTATTTTTCCCCCTTCTTCCTTTTCCTTTGGTGTGCTCTCCCTTCCCCTTCCCAGTTAAACTCCTTTCCATTTTCCCTACTTCCTCCTTCATAACACTGGGGGAGCTCTGCAATGCTAAGTCATAAGACCTCTGTCTACCTGAAGATGCTGTCCCTGTGTCCTCGAAGCAACACAGTGTGCTCCTTTTCATCTATAAGCACACTCAACTTGTATCACAAACAGAGCCTGAGCTGGAGGACCACTCCTTGGGTGATACCACGATCTTTTAAATCGATAAGTAGCACCTATCATTCTGCATGACTTGGTGTTAATCCTTGGACACACAGTTCTGGTTAGTACGTGGTGTTTATTGGAATGTAGGCTTCCCTTGAACTCTGTCCCTTCTATTTCTGTACTGTTCTCTCTCTTTTTAACCTGGACCTTGCCTGAGAGATACTGGAGAAGAAATGTATGTAGCACCCAGATGCCTCTTTCTGTATGGCAGAAGGGTTCTGTTTAGGGCTGAACTTGAGCCCCTTGTGAGTGGGAAATTGTGCAAAAGATGAGATTTAAAACTGGCCTATAGGGCTAGCTAAGGATTGGACCCATGGCTAGACTTGGCAAGGCCTTGCGTTCTAACCCTAGTACCACGAAAAGAGAAACAAAACAAACGTACTGGAGGTAATCCAGGCCTAGGCCTTGCAGCTATGCAGTGGATGCTCAGGTGTTTGCAGAATGACAGGGAGAAACAAATCCTACTCCGTTGTGTCTTTGGGCTTCCCTGTTCAGAGATATGCCAGGGAGACATTGGGCTGAAGTTCTTCAGTCAGAACGTTAAGTCTTCGTTTTCCTTACCTTTTGCGAACGTCCTCTTTCTCACCTTTGCTATTAGCTTTTGTGTCGCATGAACCAAATAGAGTCTGGTCAGTAGGCATGGCGCCAAGCATCCTGCTATACACATAGTTCACCAGCATGATTGAAAGGCTGCAGGGAGAGCTCAGAGTTAGGCTTGCTCATGTCCGGGCATTCACAGGTAGACCATGTGCCCTTGGTACAGACCATGCCCTGTCTTCCCCAGCTTGGCTCCATTAGCTATATCCACCTCTCTGTCCCTGGAGCCACCCCGCACACCACCTGAATGGTCCATCGCATGCTCTTTCTATTTCTCTAACTCCTACAATAGCTCTTGTTCCCAGCATTCCTGGATCCTATTCCATGGTTAGTGTCATAACTTCCTTGTGTGTGTAGTTTCTGCATGTGGCACTGAGGTGAGTTCTAAGATGTCAGATGGGGAACTGGTCCCAAAGGGAAAGCAAGTGTGTAGAAGCAGACACAGTCTGCCATTGTCTTCCAAACCTCCAGGGAAGTAGCTGGGCATCCTTCTGGCTGAGAGTGGCAGGACATGGTGTTGCCGGGCATAGTGGGAAGGGTCAAGGATGCTCATGGGTCTTTCTGCACTTCAAGTGGGCTGGGACCCTGCACCTTAGCTGGTGTACAAGTCACTCTGGTCACATCGTCTGCTTGTTCTTGCTGCCCTACAGCCTTAAGGACTGAATAGGCCTCCTTGCCTACCTGCTGGCTCACCAGCATGTTCCTACCATGAAATATGCAGCTCCTGTTGCATGATAAGATAAGCAGCTTATCTGAGTAGGGAGCTATGAACAACTTTCTTAGCTTAAATGTAGTCAGTGAGACCACTGGGATAACTGCTCGGATATCAAACCAAAGCAAAAGCTCAGGCCAGAGAGTTCCTAAATCTATAGCCCTAGGAAGGTTTACAATGGTGGTCTCCATTCATCACTAGAATAGTGTTGGCAGCTTCTAAAAAATTACCCATTTGTAGAGGTTGGAGAGATGGCTCCGTGAGTAAGAACACTTATTGCTCTTGCAAAGGACCCAACACCCACATGTCATTTCACAGTCAGGTCTCAGGGATCTGATGCCCTGACCTCCATGGGCTCCTGCAGGCACACACATGTAAAATACATACATACATACATGAATACATACAAACAAATATACACATACACACATGTATGCAGGCACACATATGTAAAATAATTACAATCTCTACACACACACACACACACACACATATATACATATACATATATATATATATATATATATATATATATATATATATATATATGGAGAGAGAGAGAGAGAGAGAGAGAGAGAGAGAGAGAGAGAGAGAGAGAGACCCATTTCCTCTGCCTCCACCCAGAGGTACTTGATTCTGAGGATATCGCAGAGCTATGCCCTCAGTGTAGTTTAGAAACAGTGGAGATGATTCTCATTGTCGTCAGAATGAGAATCACCAGTGTTGAGAAATAGAAGAGGAAAAAAAGACGCGAATCTCAGCAGGGAACTTGCTCTGCTTGTCACACAGGGGACGGTAGAAGACATGTCCTGATTTTAATGTTCAGAAGCACTGTCTGGAAACACACTGCAGGATTTTGAAAGCTTCGCTGCTCAAAAAAAAATTTGTATATTCGTGTTCATAATAGTCCCAAAGTAGACACAATTCAAATTTCTATCAAGAGATCAGCAGGGACACAAATGTGATATAGCTCTCCAGTGGGATGTTGTTCAGCCTTAAAAGGAGTGGCCTGCTGACGCGTGCTATCATGAGGAAGAACTTGAGGCTATGCTGAGTGAAATAAGCCAGTCACAAAAGGAGCGAAATGGCTTCATTTGCATACATCCCTAGAAGAGGCAGAGTCCTGCAGACAAAAAGTTGAGTGGAAGCTGCCAGGGACTGGGGCGAGGGGGATGTGGAGGTGACGAGCTGGAGTTCTTCAGGGTTTTCTGCTCTAGGTGGTGACAAAGGTCAGCCATGTGAAATGTATACTTAAGTCAGATGCACTGGTGGGTTTTACGCCATGTGCATTTTAATACAATTAATATTAATTTCATATTTGTAAGAATGATCTCACTTGAATATTTTAGAGAAAATCATGAATAAGAAAATTTAAAAATCGCTTTTTAGTGTTTAGACAAGCTCTTTTCATCCGTGGGTGCTGAGGCACACATTTCAGAGCTTGCTTTCTTGGGGGCTCGGAAGCTGCGGTTTTACTTGGACACCTTTACTTTCACACGTGTTGCTTGCAGACTTGGCTGGGTTAGGGGAGAGGCTTGTGAGGTGAATCTTTGGCTCTTCATTTCTGCATCTACAACCAGACATTAGGAATTCAGGTTCCCTCTCCCAACCTGCCCTGCCACCTTTGCTTCTCCCTCTGCCGAGGTGCCCTTCAGGAACCTGCAGAAAGCACTGGCAGAGACTGTCCCTGGCTGCTTTCCTGTGGTGGGTTGATCATCAATGACATCCCCCAAAATGCAACCATATCCTAGCTGGTATCCCTATCCCCCATAGAAGGCAGCTGCATTGCAGCCCCACTCTCCTCTCTCAGGTAGTGGATTGCCAGTAGTACAGGACTATGCTCTGGGTTGTTCGGTGGGGAAAACACAGGGCATTCCTCTTGAATACAGTGCACAGTGTCATGGACAGACCTCCTCTGTTGGTACCCACAGTGCTTACCTGGGCAGAAGAGGCTGGTAGGCTCTAGAGGCATGGAAGGTAGTCACAAGTCCAGCCCGTTTTTCCACTTGCCAAGTGTAAGTATTGTGTGGTAATGATGAGAGGAACATCAAGCTAGGCAGCCTTTTCCAAATACAATGCTATGTTTAACTTCACTCTGGGAAACAGTGTTTAACTACTGCAATATGTGAAATATAGTTAAATTTTTTTTGTGTTAGAACAACAGAATAAAAGTGTGTGTGTGGGGGGTGTGCATTTGTGTCTTTGTGCGTGTGTCTGGGTATCTGTGTGTGCACGCACACACATGTCTGTACATGCATGTGTGTGTGTGTGGGTGGGTGTGCATTTGTGTCTGTGTTCGCGTGTCTGTGTATCTGTGTGTGCACGCACACGCATGTCTGTGTGCATGCATGTGTATGTGTGTGTGTGTGTGTGTGTGTGTGTGTCCCTTGTCCACTGCAGTGTTCTCAGAGCGTTCAGATCACCTCAGTCTACTTTCCAGCATCTGCTTGCCAGGGGACCACTGCTCAGTGCCCAGCAGCCAGCCTGCTCACCTGCCTTCCCATTGCCCCCTCCGTGTCCATTGTCTAGCCTGAAAAATTCTCTTTGGGAAAAACAAGATGCTGGAAAGCAACAGTGGAACGTTGTAGATGTAAAAATGGGCATTGGAAGGTTGTTTGCTTCTGTTTGGAAGGAGGGGTTCAGGTGGAAGCTGTGCTGGGCAGACTCAGCAACGCTGGGGAAGCCTGGAGGAGTCTCCCCAGACCACTGCCCCATTGCTGCTATTCCAAAGCCAGGCATGGCCCGTCTTCCCTATCCCTTCAGGACACATGGGCTATAAGCCCTGTAAGATGTGGTTAAGGAGCCCGCCAAGGCGCTTCACTTCCACATTGCCTTGTGTCTTCCAACTCCCACGTCCTTCCTGACACCACTATTACTTTTTAGCATGATGTCAAAGTTCTTGAACCCTCTTTGGCTGTCATCTTACCACCTGGAGCCCTTGCTGAAGAGAGGCCCACTGTGCCGCTTACCTCTCATGCTGCAGCGGGATGCTTGGCAAAGCAGCTGAAGGGAGGAGGGAAGGAAGGAAAGAGAAGGAAGGAAGGAAGGAAGGAAGGTAGGTAGGTTGGTTTTGTCTAGGGTCACAGGTAGAAGGGATTCAGTGTGTCACAGCCCAGGAAACAAATGGAGGTGGGAACTGGTCCCACCTTAGGTCCCTTCCTTAGTCCATACTTAGGAAGCAGAGAGTTGACTGATACTCAGCTAGCTTCCTGTCTTTCCACTGTTTAGTCTGTCCAGGACTCCAGCCCACAGGATGGTGTCACCGCAGCCAGGGCAGAACTCTCACCTCAAACTTCACTGGAGACTTCCTCACGGACACACCTGGGGTGCACCTCCTAGGTGACTCCAAATTCAGTTGGACTGACGGAAGTGGTTACATTACACTCACAGAGCTTTAACTCCATCCTGGGACTCCTCTTTTTTATTTATCTGACCATCTAGAAAGTAGTTTTGATTCTTTTTTTTTAAATAAATGCAGAGTCAAGAGTTGCTAAGCATCTCTCTCTTGAGCTATAAATAGAAATGGCCCAATCTATCCTGTGTCCAGTCTCTTGTTGGAGGGAGCTGAAAACTGGCACCCTACAGCTTTGCCTCTGGGTGATGAAGTAGAGTGAAGACGCGTTGCTCCTTAAATGGCTGGGGTGACTTTTCCATGGGGTCACTTCCCCTAGGAATTTCTCTGACACACTTGCAAACTATTACATGTGAAGAGGATTTCCAGAGGATGTTTCAAAGACACTGAGAGGGGTGCATTGTCTAGTGACTGGGGCCTGGTGACATGGTGAAGGAGAACCAGGGAGCTAGCCTTCCAGAGCATCCTCTGACTTTGGGTGGGCTCCCATATGCCATGGCTGTCATGAGAATCTAAACAGATAGGCAGTGAACAGAAAGAACTCGCTTCTCGGGCATCGACTATAGTGTGTTACTGTAGCCTGTGCTCAGAATCAGTCTAAGATGGGGAAGTGGACCAGACTAGACTTCCTGGGACCTAGAAGAGTACTCTCAAATTGGTGGTTCTGTGACTGGGCTCCCAGGGCTGCTGTGAAAATATCTATTTGCAGTTAGTTACGCTGGACTCCTGACTCTGACCTTTGGTTACCTTACTTGTAAGAGCGAGGAAAGGCCACTGCGTAGAGCGCTGTGGATTCTGTGATAATGCATGTGCTGTGTCTGGTACAGTGCTGGCATAGCATGGGTAATTGGCACAGGCCTCACCTCTGCGTTCCTGGGATTGCAGGTGTGCAGCGGTGGATGTAGTTGCCAGAGCTCCATGCTCACCCCTATTCTGTTTGGAAGCTAAAGATGTGACTTACACATTTTCTATTTTTGTCTTTTTGATACATGTTGGTTCTTGAAATCCTGAGAAGTAGCTATGCAGCCTATTCCTAGCTGATTGAACCAGACAAATCATTTTTCATACAAAAGTAACCAAGAAGATGTTCTTAGCCGTGTGCAAATATGCTGTGATTCTTTTCCCATTCAAATGATCTGTTCTTCTTGAGGAATATTTCTATAGGATACAGCCTCACAGTAAGCTGTTTCTTGGTGTATATGGATAGCAGTGTGAAGTTTGGTGGGATTCTGACAAATCACTGGTATAGGAAAGGCAGATACGGAAGGTTGGGGTCCCACTCAGCATAGGCTCCTCATGTGTGAATGTTTCTTGCCTTTCTCACATGTTCCTGAAGGTGTCCAGCAATGTGTTTTACTTCAGACTTAGCTTTAATATTATTCTTGGTGAGGGCACTACTCATTCATTCATCCATTGAACAAGTGTTGACCAGGGAGGCTGTGGGCTGTGCTTCTGGGTTCTCAGTGGTGACGGGGCAGTGAGTGGAGCTTTATAGTCTCTGGCTGGAGAGGAGGGCAGAAAACAGAGATCTAGGCGTGTGTGAAGAGGAAGTCTTGATGGTTTGGTTTGGTGAAAGGCAGGGTAACATGGCAACTTAAATAGCTGGCCAGGAAAGATCCTTCTGGGATTCAGAAGACAAGAAGGAACTAATCGTACAGAGAACAGAGAAAGGGAGGGGGAGGGAGGGGG
>NC_034591.1:134455753-134505919 GCF_900095145.1 Mus pahari | reverse complement strand
GGTGGGCAGCATGGTGAGTGGGGAGGGTGAGAGGTGGAGCATGGTGAGTGGGGAGGGTGAGAGGTGGAGCATGGTGAGTGGGGAGGGTGAGAGGTGGAACACAGTGAGTGGGGAGGGTGAGAGGTGGAGCATGGTGAGTGAGGGAGGGTGAGAGGTGGAACACAGTGAGTGGGGAGGGTGAGAGTTGGAGCATGGTGAGTGGGGAGGGTGAGGTGGCAGCACTGGAGGGTGGGACGAGGGGAGAGCATGGCAGATAGGATTCAGGCATGGTTACTGCTGCTTCCTTCTTTGAAAGATCATTCTGCCTGTGGATTCGGAGGTGGGTTTGGCAGGGGGTGACAAGCCATATGGGAGGCCAGCTGCTTGGGAGGCATAGAGGCTGGCTCCAACAGCCAGTAGTGGATGTGGGATGGATGGATGAGGACACCGTTTTCCCATTATGTGAAAGAGGCCCATGCTCTGGAGGGTAGTGCCAAGGCATGCTGGCCTGTGCTGCTTCTGAAGGCCTCCAGGTGCTGAGCGGCATGGCTGTCAGCCCAGGACGGATGCCATTGATGGAGTGTGGATGAAGGTATTGTGGGCTGCGAGTTCTCACCCCTGGTTGGTGGCAGTGTAAGCAGCTTACTTTTTAGGGTAGTTTGACAACACACAGAGAAGTGTGAACAGTGTTCTCTCCCTTTGGTTCAACAGTTCTGTATGACTTCACCCTATGAGAACATTCAGAGGGGTTGGGTTGAGAAGAAAAAGGGAGGAAAGATATAATTGTATTTTAATTTTTAAAAAGTAAAAAAAAAAAATACTGAATTTCTCTCAAAAAACCAAACAACCCCCAGCCAGAGGTGCCTGAACTTCATCGACTGGGATATTTTAGAAGTCTTATTCACAATGGTGACAAACTTGGGACAATTCAATTTTTCTCTTGTATTCATTAGTTGTTTGGGTAATTACTACGTTACAATATAGCCACATGAAGGTATGCCGTGTCTCCTTCAAGTATCAATATGGAGGGATGTGTAGTGTCCTAGGAAGATGTTCAATTGTTAAATGAAACAGGAGATTACAGAACATTGATTAATATGGTCTTAATTTTATGGCCTGTATAGTTGTAGATGAGAGACCGTCTTTCAGAAAGCCCAGAGGGTATATGCTGGAGTTCAAGAAGGAAAAGAAAAAACAGATTATTTTATTCTCTATTTGCTTACACCAAACTTCTACAATAAACACTTGAAATAAAATAAAATGGAAGAGAAGGAGGGCAGAAAGGTGAGTCTGTGGTTAAAAGCTCTGGAACTGGAGTTTGATTCCAGTTCCTACACAGTGGCTCACAATCATTTGTAACCGAGTTCTTGGGCATCCAGCACCCTCTTCTGCCTTCCATAGGCACAAAGCACACACACATTCAGGCAAAGCACCCATACACATTTTAAAGAATAGGGGAAAAAAGCGTTTTTTGTTTTTTTTTTGAAAATTGTGACAGGTCCTTTCTATACCTGAAGGTGACTCTGAATGCAGGCGCCTCTGTGGGCTGTGGCTGGGCTGTGGTTCACAGAGACGTGTGCAGAAGTGGATCAGAGAGGGTGAAGGAAATAGACACTAACTGTGGTCCCCCCTTTTAAAGGAGGCGTTGCTTTCAACTGGATGCTGCAGTCTGCACTGTGGAGAGCCTGAGAGCTTTGGCTGGGCATGCATAGAAATGTTGAACAACTCAGCAGGCACACACTATTTAGAACCTAGAGTTGTGCAATGCCAGGCACATCCTGCCTGCCTCCAGGATCCAGGGTGTCTTGGATAATGTGTCCACATGAGGATGTCTAAGGGAAGAATTCTGCTCCAGAAAGAAGCTGTATAAAAAAATGAAACCAGAGCTATGGCAGAAGGCTTGGGCTCCCATGACAGCTGGAGATTCCTGGGAAGACAAAGCAACTATACCTGGCTGACCTTTGAGATTTATGTTTCTGGTGAATCACTGCTCCAGTGAGGCATAGAAAATACCTTCTCGGCCAGTTTTAGCCAGCCGTGACTGCGAGTGGTCCAAATGTTTATTGAAAAAGGTCCTGGTGGTCACCGGTATCTTTTGAACCTGAGTAGACACTGACTGACTTGCCATCTGTAGTAACATCCTGATAAGCTGCTGATGAAAGTGTCAGGACTGCAGGTCCCTCTGATGGAATATTCACTGCCTGTCCCGAAATGGATGGCTTTACCGACCCTCGTGCACATGAGATGTTCAAGAAGGCGACAGACAGGGTCACACCATTGTTGGTGGGCATGCCCTCTGGGTGAGCACTGTGGGCCTAGTGGTTTACATACATCATTTCTTTTTCTTTCTTTTTCTTTTTCTTTTTTCCTTTTTTGTGGTTTTTTGAGACAGGGTTTCTCTGTATAGCCCTGGCTGTCCTGGAACTCACTCTGGAGACCAGGCTGGCCGCGAACTCAGAAATCCGCCTGCCTCTGCCTCCCGAGTGCTGAGATTAAAGGCGTGCGCCACCACGCCCGGCTGCATTCGTCATTTCTTTCAGTGCTAGCAACCTTGCTAGGCTGAGTATTGCTGTCCCCATTCTACAGATGAGGAAGCAGGTTAAGTAACTGTTTCCAGGTCACACAGCTGAACAATTCTGAATGAGCGACGAGATCTCTTTGCCTCTAAGACTTATGCCCTAAAGTCTTCTCTCTTAGCAACTTGCTTTCTAGAACTAGGGTTTGTTTGTATCTCATGATGTGACTGTGTGCCTAGTCTGCAGCAGCTAAAAACACAGAACGCATGACTCCTGCCTTCAAGAAGCACCCTTTTAAGAGTTCTATAACAAGAGTTCAATAAATAATTTTTGAGTGAGCAAGAATGTACAAACATTCTGGTTTAGGTTGACAGGTTATCTCTAAATCCACTCAGATGTACAGACAAGTCTTTGGAAGTTTAAGGAAGGGAGAGACTATCTCTGAGGAACCACAGAATAAGAAACTGGAGACAGGACTTAGGTGGTTTCCCTTGGTAAGTGTAGATGGTAAAGGGTTACTTCTTTTACATTGCCATTTGGGCTACAGATTGGTCTCCTGCTCATTGGTCAATTTCCTAGGTCTTGGTTCCCCTTCTTCTTGTGAACACTGCTTCTTCAGTGCAAGCTCATAAAGGAATCTCTTTATCATAATGAAAATGGTGGTCACAAGTGATCCCTGTGTGAAGGTAGGAGTCCCAGCTCTGGTTATCACTTCTCTGCGGATGAGTCACGTGCTTGCGCTTGATCTGTATTCTAGGTCTTATGAGCCTGGCAAAGAGCGTCAGCATAATTACCCAACATTCTTTGAGATTAAAGCTCAGAACACAGCATGTTCCCTCCCATTCTCCCGTCCGCATGTGCCCTCGCTCCTCAGCCGTCAGTGTCCTTGTCTTCTCGTGGCAGACAGTAGATGGTCGATTCCACTATATTTTAGAGTCAAGGAGAGAATGGAGCCGTGGGCCTTTGCCTGTGTTTAAAGGTGACTTTGGAAACTGAGTTCTTATGCTGCCTCACCTAGTTTCCCATTCATTTTTGCATGAGTCAAGGACAGCTTGGTTTCCTTCCTGTGTGCATGTGGCTGGGAGCTAGAGATATTAAAGTATCCCAGGTTGCAAAGGTGGGAGTTCTCATGTAAGCACTGCCCTGCCATCACCAGTGTGTCATGAGGGAGTGAATGTGTAATTTTTGCTTATTGCCAAGCGGATTTCTGAGGTTGGGTTGAAAGCGATAGTATGTACTAGAGCCAACTGTAAGGGCTATTTTTCTTCTATCACAATTTACAAAAGTGCTTTTTATCACACCCGAATGTTTCAGGACTGGAGAATTTGAATGTTTGAGGTTGTGGCTTTTTGGAATGAACGAATAAACATTAGCTCTCTAGAACGAAGAGCAGGGCCTGTCAAGGCTCCATGTCTGATTCCATGTATGTCAGTTCACCTCTGCTTTGTTGTGTCTCCATCTGTGAGATGTTGTGCACTTTGCCAGGATATCTTCAACGTGAATAAGATAGTATGTGGGGCCCTTTCCTCTGCTGCCTCACCAGAAAGCATTTCTCCAGCACTTGCGTGTGTTACACAGGGAGAATGATAAAGCCTGCGTTCCCTGCTTTGCCTATAGTACTATATTCTAATGCCTCCTTTTAAAGTCAGCCACCAAGGAAGCAGTGAGCAGTCATTCAAATGTTAAGTTCCATGTTACACAAAACCTGACAGCATAAATTATTAACTAGAACACATACTGAAAGGAATTTACTCTTATCAAAGAGTACAGAGAAACTGGTTAGGAAGATCTCATGGGTCAAGAACTAAGTTACACAGGGACCTTGTTTCCTGCAAATGAAATTGCTAAATGTTACCCCACTGAGATTTGAGCAAGGAGACCCCATCGGTGGAAGGGGGAAGGGGAAAGTCTTTTGGAGAATCTGCCATCATCTTGGTATTGTAGCGTCTGTCCCTGGCTTAATCTTCTTAACTTTAACTGAGACACTGACAACAGTGTCTTAGGGCTCACTTTAACGGTGCCTCTGTAAAATAGGAGACAGCAGATTTTTGTGGCCTTTATGGAACTATAGGACTTCTTGAGAATGAAATCCAAACCATGCCGGACCTGGATGAAACCCTGTTGAGCTAGGAAGGCTCAAGCACATCCACTGAGCTGTCAGAATGGCTTTCTCATCAAGTAGACAGGGGAAAGTAGAGCCGCAGAGAGAAATCGAGATCGTAACTTAAAGAGGAGAGGCTCCCTTCGGCTGACAATGTGGGATATTTTAGCCCACAGTCAGTTGGCATCTATTGCGTTGGACTTGGGGCGGGGCTTATCTTGGCAGGAGCACATGATAGAGGAAGAAGCTTGCTTACCTCATAGCTAGGAGCCAAAGAGAGGAAGACAGCAGCATCCCCGTCCTCTTTAAGTGCATATACTTACTGATCTGACCGCCAAAGAAGACTCACCCTGTAGAACATTCCAGAAAAACAGATTCTTATACCTCAGTGTCAAGCTTGAGAACCTCTCTGGTGGCGGGTTCCTCCTAGTCAAGTGGCTCAGTGATTGGCTTTTGTGAGCAGAGACCTGAGTTTGAAACCCAGCTCTACGTTTTCCAACCTTTGGCATATGACTTTACGTTTGTGGGTCTGAAGAGTGGTGATGATGAAGCCATCCTGTGATATGGAGCACTACCATGGGGAATGGTGCACGTGTGCTGTGGGAAGCAGTAGACGTGCTTATTAGCACATGGTGATCCACCTGGGTAGACTCTCTTTCCCTTTTAAAGAGTCTCTTCATAGAACTTTGTGATGGAGGCCAGTCGTGTGGATGAGTCATCCTCCTGTTTAACAACGTGTGCTAAGTGTCGGTGTGGTTTTGATCTGACATACAGGTAGATGCTCAGGTTGAACATCCTGTTCCAAAACTCAACATCTGAAAGGTTCGGAGTGCACTATGATGCCACACAAGGAAAGTCGAAGTAAAGATCTAATCTAGATGCCTTAAAACATTGCATAAATGACTTTCAGGTTATATGTTTATTTTTAAAAAAATGAACATGTTTGATGTTTTGTCTTGGATTACAGGGAAAAAGTCAATGCTCTAAAACATTTCAGGTAAGGGATTTTCCACCTGTATTAAGAGGCTAATGCATTGCCTACTGTGCTAAGGAGCACCCGAAAGAAGCTGTACTGTGCTTTATTGGTTCTCCTGACTGTAAGGCATTTGACACCCTACGTTCTAATTTCTATAGCACCAAGACATCTTTAAGTGGCTGACGGTTTTTTTTTCTTTCTTAATGCTTTTAAAAATAATAGGTATATCTTACAGTCAGTGAGCTTGAAAATAATAGGTATATCTTACAGTCAGTCAGTGAGCTTGACTCCCTGTTCTGTGTCACCTGCTCAATGTCCACATGGCACACTGACATCTGGATCAAGGAAGAGTAGAGGAACAGTTTCTTGGTCTTTGGGGAAACATTTACACAAGGAACAACGGACCCTCAGGGTTGTAATTTAGTGTTAAGAGTTCAGATGGCGTTCTCCCTGGTCCAAGATGCCTTTGAAAACCTTTATACAGGAGAATCACCATCATTGTATTCAGGTTGGGGTATCTATCTATCTATCTATCTATCTATCTATCTATCTATCTATCTATCCATCAATCCATCCATCAGCTATCCATCCATCCATCCATCCATCCATCCATCCATCCATCCATCCATCCATCCATCCTTATATCTATCTATCTATCTATCTATCTATCTATCTATCTATCTATCTATTCATCAATCCATCCATCAGCTATCTATCCATCTATCTACCCTTCTACCCATCCTTCCATCCATCCATCCATCCATCCATCCATCCATCCATCCATCCATCCATCCATCCTTCTATCTATCTATCTATCTATCTATCTATCTATCTATCTATCTATCTATCTATCTATCTAATCTATCTCCATCCATTCATTTGTTGCTTTGAGACAGGGTCTTGCTATGTAGTCCTGGTTGGCCTGGAACTTGCTGTATAGATTAGGCTGGCCGTGGACTTACAGAGACTCACCTACCTTTCCCACTGAAGAGCTGGGATGAAAGGCATGTGTCTATGTCCAGCCTAGGTTGGGATTTCTTACAACATTAATGTTGATTGTATCTTGGATGCAGTGTTAATCACTTGGTAAATATAAATGGTTAACACAATAACTCCATGAAGTAGATACTTCTTTTCCTTACTTTCCTGACAAAGAGACCTAGGTTTGGGAGTTTTGCCCAGACCTTAACCTCACACATGTTCTGCCCCAGCCTCTATGATCTGAAGCATCCTAACCAATTGCTTTATTACCAGCTCCAGTCAGCAGAGTGATCCCTGAATGCCACAAAAACATGGAATTAAATCTGATTTGCAGTCAATGAGTAGCCTCACTTACACGGAGTAGGTTAGAGATTTTAGAAGAATGGAAAAGAAGACCTAGGGCTTATGATGAGCCTCTGGGTCAGTTCCCCTTTCCCTTCTCTCCAGCTGCCTCCTTCTATCCCTTCTCTCTGGCACTGTGTCTGTATGGCCCCTCGGGTACAGGCAACTCTGACTGATCCACTTTGCCCATCTGTGATTTTCATTCCCTTAAGACTTGAATCAGATATGCCCTAGTTGCCAGGAAGAGAGGAAAGTGTGGAACTCTTCTCCATGTTTTTATGTGTTATGCGGGGCTTCTTTGATTTGGTAGAAATATGTTAATTATTTTCCAAATGTAACTTTACATTTCCTAAATCTGGCAAACAGCCTCCCTGACTGGGTGATTCTGGGTGCCATGTCTTCCCAGGCCCCTTGTTAGGTGTCATCTCTGTACGGGTGTGTAACGAGTTGCTGGATAGAGGACCACCAGGGCACATGTGACATACTGTATGCACATTAGGCTGTGCCAGGACTCCCTCTGAGTTCTCTGCAGAAAGTCAGTCACAATTTGAAAATATTAAATAGAAAAGTATGGAAAATAAGCAATTCCTAAGCTTTAACTTTCATGACATTCTGAGAAACAACACAGTTTTGGGCTTGCTACCAGGATGTCTGGAGTCTCCACTCTGTATACAATACCCACCCATTACATTCAGTACCCATCCCTACTACAAAGTAGCTGTCCTGATGTTGGAGGGATTGTGCTTAAAACGTTTCATTTCACTCAGTAACGGCACCAAACTGGAAGGCTGGTGCTGCTGGCGGTATTATTTCAGTGCATTGTTCAATTGCGTCTGTGATTGCTGTTAATTTCTTTCCTTTGCATCCTCTGTAAATATTCTTACAGGAAAATCAAACCTACAGAATTCAGTAGCATGCAAGTTCTCAGATATCCTCTCAATGCCTTGGAATATATCCTTCATGATCAGGGGAGTGCTCTGTGCCTATGTGAATGTATGTGTCTTCATATCTCCCAGTGTCTGCCTGTTGATGGACAACATAGCCCCTGGAGACACAGATGACAGAAGCATTATCTTGACAAGGGCATGACTTGGGATTAGCCAGCCTGTTACAGGGGGACAGCAAGTGTCTAGCTCAGTTAGCATTCAGTGCTAAGTTACGAGGAATATGGGAACTGAGAGTTCCCAATGAGAGAAAGGCAAGGCGCAGGACTTGCTGTCCCGAAGAACACACTCAACCTCTCTTTTCCTTAATGGCTCAATCCACAAGTAGCTTTAGCTTTTTTTGGGCTTACAATATGGAGTAGCAGAGTTGTTTTTTCCTCCCAACCTCCTTGAGAATATTAAGCATTTAAACAGAGCACAGTGTTCCTTACTATTCCTGTGTAGGAACATTTACATGTATGCTTGTGTGTATGGACAACATGTTGATTATGTTCTCTCAGTGCCATTGATATAACAGCAGAACAGCCTCCAATTGGATTCCAGTGGAGAGAGACAGTACATGGTTACTCAAATAATAAGTCAGTTTGTTGGATGGGATCAATGCTAGGGAAGAAGGCAAGCAGGGGAATATAGGTTGTGCTTTTACATTTCAAGGAAATGACAAGGGGAAGCTGCCCAGTGGGGTGTTTGAGAATTGGCAGCAGCCTATGGGATTGAGAGGTCTAGTGAGGTGGACACTGAGGGAATCAAGATAAATGTCCAGAGGTAATACTCCTGTCATGATGAGTAAGTGGCAGGGAGGAAGTGCAGCGAGAGTGGCCTGAGCTGGGGCTGTGAGTAGGGAGGTAGACCAGATGGAGCAGGACCCGAGAGTCCACTGAGATCTCATCTGCCTTCACTTGGAGCAGAACCCGAGCTATTAGAAACTCCGAGCTGAGGATCGAGTGGCATAGTCTACTGTGTTGTGAGGGTGATTGATATCTATGAGAGAATTCACATGGGCGCACACGCACAAGAGTTCAGAGAGCCCTTGATGTAAGATGAGAAGATGAAATATCATCATCTTTGGTTTCAAGGCCAAATGTAAATGGACAGGAGAAGGAGGAAGAGGTTGGAGAAATATGGTTCGCATTGTGGGTTTGGCTTTCCTTGTCCCTGTTCTGAATGGTTTCCCATTAGTGTGGGCTTGGAACGTTGCACAGGAAGTGAGGGACTGTTGGGCTGCTTACAGCCCAGGTCCCACATCCAGATGGTGGTTGAACCTTGGAAAGGCCTAGAGCATCGGTGAATGTGAGAAACAGGAGCAGAGCCTGGGGGCCGAGACTCAGAGTGTCCTGAGGACAAGGAGGGGGGCTTCCTGCCCTGACTTATCCCACGGTACACGGTGGTTCTCTGGGAGGTGTGTGGCTAGGATCCGAAAGCTCCATTGCCATTGGTGAGAAGCTTTGTGTGTGTCTGTGTTATCTACTGCTGATTGGTTTTCTCCCTTCCGGGGGTAAAGGAGGCCTGGCTTTGTGTGAAGCAAAATAAGTATTTGTATCTCTCTCTCTCTCTCTCTCTCTCTCTCTCTCTCTCTCTCTCTCTCTCTCTCTCTCTCTCCCTCTGTCTCTCTTTCTCTCTCTTGCGCACGCGCGCACACACACACACACACACACACCTCTCTCTCTTTCCTTCCCTCTCTCTTTCTCTTCCTCTCACCACCCCCTCTTTCTGTTAAATTACATCTTTTGTGTCACTCAGCATGCAAAAACCGCACACATGGTATCGTCACTCATGGCTTCCAGGTGGAAGGATCACCAGACTGCGGCCTAGATGGTTGCTCTCCATTCTGTGGTCGGAACCGAGGGTAATAGGAATAGTTTGCATTTACCTTTTGAGGTAAGACAGGCCCCAGGGCCCTGACAGTCTGTTAGATGTGACAGAGAAGTGGACAGTACGGAGCTGAGCCCTAAGGAGCTCGCTGATGACCAGGGACCAAAGGTTAGAAATGGCTCTTTGGTGCCACTCTCAGTCTTCATGCTGATGAAATGGCCTGTGTGTCTGCATTTTAATCTGTGGTAGGGAATAGCAGTGTATGTCCCTCCTGTCTGTAATACCCCACCCTTGAGAATCCTGCCCTTGAGAATTTGAAAGCAGTTGACCTACATAACTTAACTTATTTTAATTAAAAGTTACAGACTATAGATTGGCAAGAGGACAAGGACAGGGTCAGAAGCTCCATCCCAAGAGCATTGCTTCCAGCCAAACAATTGTTTCTGGGAAACAATCATACTAGTTGTCATAGAATCCTTCATACCCTTCCAAGGCTGACGTCCCTGTGAATGTCATCTTCTGTCGTCATCTTGCTAGAGACCCAGAGGAAAATCCCTTCAAGGGAGAATTCCTGGAGCACTGCTCCCTAACTTTCTAAACACCGTCCTTCCCCTTCCAGCTGTCTCTGTGTTGGAGTCTCCAGAGCTCCTTGGGGGGAGATGTACAAGGACGTGTTGTGCTGTACAGTCTTGCTTTCTTCTTACCATTTTCCCCTTCCATGTCCTAGGGTTTTATTTCCACAGAAATGGACAATTAGCTCAATTGCTCTGTAGTAACAAACCAACACCTGGAGCTACCACGCCTGAAAAGCCACATGGCCTTAATCCAGCCTGGATTCTCTCTTTTTCACACCCAGATTAGCAGCTGGTCCTCGTCCCATCTTGGCATCATGGTGGGCTACATAGCATGGGAGCTATGACTGACTGACTGACTGACTGACTGACTGACTGACACGGAAAGTCATGGGCTGTTTATCCTTGAGTTGCTGCCTTAATTTGAAGTGTAAAAACAGATATATAATTATATCGTTTCTTTCCTCTTTATCCTTCCTCCACCTCCTCTCAGGTTCCCCCTCCACTGCCTCTCAAATCTGTGGCGTCTCTTTTGTAATTATTTTTACAGTAAATGGGCTCAGAAGACTGCATTTATATATCTATTCTTTTAATATACTTGGAACCTTTGGTTGTTCTGGTAGGGAATGGAGGGACCAGTTAATCATGGAGAAGTGATCTTCCTTGTTCATCAGAAGAGCATTTCTAGTGGACCACCCAAGGTTCACTCGGGCTATTGTATAAAGTATAGTGTTCTCTGGGTTATATCTGTGTGCCTACTTACAGACAGGGTCCTGGCAGGGTTATGCCAGATGTGGGTTTGGTAAGGGAATAAACCCCACCAAGGACTTGACTACCAGGTTATATGGTGGTAGTCAGGTATAGAAAGCACTTGTTATTCCTTTAGTCAGTTCCTTTGACATCTGTCTTTCCAATGTATCTGCCTGCTGGGTAGTTGGCATTCTCAGATTCAACCAACAATCAGAAGATATTTGAAAAAAAAATCATCTCTACTAAACATGCACAGACTTTGGTCATTTTCTCCCTGAACAGTATTGTATAACACCAATCTAGTGTTAGATATTATATGTAGATGTTTTTTAAATGTATCGAGGCATAGGTAGATGCATGCCAATGATGATATTATGCCTTTTTAAAAATAGGGGACCTGGGCACCTGTGGATTTAGATCCTTGACAGGTTCTAGAACTCCACTTTCTCAGATTCTGAGGAGAGCTATAATGCTAACAACATGGCTGACATCTGGTATTCACAGGGATCCGATGAAGCAGGTGATACTGTTTCACAAATAAGAATATTGAATTATTCAAGAGTTAATAGTTTTGCATATCAGGATTTGCTTTGGGAGTGAAGTCAGGCAATTTGGCCTTCAACTCTATCCTGCAATATCAAAGTCATTCTACCAAGACTTTCTTAGCCCAGAGGCTTTTCAGTTGAGAATTCGGTGTATCTTAGGTCCTTCTCACCTCACTGTCTGCATGAATCATCTGGGCATTGTAGTGAGATGTAGATTCTGAGTCAGCAGGAATGGAGTGAGACCAAGACTCTCATTTCTATCCAGCTCCCCGGCGACGTTAGTGTGGCTGACTGAGGAAGAGGTGTCGGGTACCAAAGTGGACCATTTCATCTGTGGACTTCACTGTTCAGGATGATACTTAACCATGCACCTAATAGTTGGTTCTATGAGCAATAGAGTCATATCAATAAGACTTTTATTAGAGGTGTGCTGGAAAAGAGAAGTGGGTTGCAGAAGATAATGTTTTTGTAGACTCGTTCTCTTGAGACATGAATGCAAAATAAAATATTATCAGACTGCCTGCTTCCTTAGCCAGGGGGCTTTTGTAGTCGTTATTTTCTTGGGTGTAACTTGTCACTTCTGGGCTATTTTCAGTCTTTACTTCTTTTGAGTTACTCCATAAACAGTTCTCCCGAACGCATTCTGGCAGGGTACAGGAGGTCAGACACAATGTGAGATTCCATCACAAAGCAGAATTACCATGGCAACTATTGACTTTTGAGTGTGCCTGGCAATCTAAGCAGAGCTGATAGGGGAATTGAACCAAGTTCTTCTGAAAGTGAAGAGTGGTGTGCCCTGCCACAGTAGGCTGCTTCACCCTGCTGCAGGGACTGCTACTAACTGAAGAACCCACACATACAGAATCTCTGCCTTAGAGTCCTGAAGTCAGCCTCCATAGAGGGCCTTTCTGGCCCTCAGCTTCCGACACCATGAGGATGCTCCAGTGCCTTGGGATACTCTTGTTCTTCTGGTTTGAGTTCTGGTGGATAACCACTTCTGAATCCTGCTGTGTTAATGTATCCATATTTTGGTTCATCTGCTTATTGGTGGTGTGGGGAATATGGCAAATCCAGTAGTTAGTGGGCCAAGAGTCACCAGACCATGCCATATGGTGGACTTAGGAGAGTACTGATGCTAAGTCAGAGACTTGCTAACGAAAGCAGCTCCCTCATCTGAACCATCACTCCTTTCTGCCTCTTTCTCTGGTGGCCTCTCCTGCCAGGGACCTGGTAATGTGGTTCACTTTGTCTGTCCCAGTTGGATGATATCATCAGAGAAGCACTCTGTTCCTCTCCAGTGACACTCATAAGACGACTGATGTTGGATGGAGCCAAGGAACAAGAATCCCCAAGACCCGATGGCATGCAAATGTTGATTCTACCACTGTTCACTAGGAGGAGTGACAGACTTGGTTGTGTTAGCTGGTCACATGGGGCCTCTCAGAGTCATTCCTATAGGAATGTGGCAGAGAGTTGTATCCAGTCTAAGAGGCTCAAGTACTCTGATCCCAAGTGTAAATATTTGACTTCCTTTGAGGTGTTGCCAGTTTCACATTGAATCTTCAGTGTATGTGTACAGAAGTATGCATGCGTCAAGCTAGCCAACAATACCATTTTCCCACGGAGAAGCAGAACTTTGGGAAAGAACATTTTTTGAAAGAACATTAACAAATTGGCCGCGAGACTGAATTAAGCAAGACCCACAATACCTTCCTTTCCCTTTCCATCTCGACTCTTACATATTTGCTTCTGAGAATCTCCATGGCATAGAGATGCTCATAATAGATTGTAATATTCAAAACTGCAAGTAATAAATGCAGTTTTAACTGATCTTCCTGTGTGTTTTTGTGATGGGTGTGTGTGTGTGTGTGTGTGTGTGTGTGTGTGTGGTGTGTGTTCTGTAAGTTTATTCAGAGACCATGAAATTCTGTTGGCTCTCTTTGTTCTAGCTTATCAAATGGAGACAGTCTTGTTTGGGATGAAGGCTCAAGCGTTGAAATTAGGAAGCCTTTAATACTTTTTTATTTTCCAGAATAACCATTGGAAGTATATGGTGCTACAGAAAACTGGTAGTCCTTGTGAAGGAGGGGCTGGATGGCTAGTTCATTACGATATGCTCGCCTTACAGAAGTAATGATGCCGAACCATGTACATACACGGTCTAAACGAAGCTGCCTTTATTAAATTTAGAAACAACTGGAACCTTGCATAGTAGCATCCTATTTCCCTACCCTTGCCTTTGTACAGTTTCTGAGTTTCAGACCTAGAAGTTTCTCACTTTCTGATATCTGGTGATTATGGTGCACCTGTGTGGCTAAAAGGTTTGGCAACTGGGGAGTTCGGAGAGAAATTCTGCCCTGACCACATAGCACCTTAAGAGTCTGGTTCCGAGCCAGGCGTGGTGGCGCATGCCTTTAATCCCAGCACTCGGAAGGCAGAGGCAGGTGGATTTCTGAGTTTGAGGCCAGCCTGGTCTACAAAGTGAGTTCCAGGACAGCCAGGGCTACACAGAGAAACCCTGTCTCGAAAAACCAAAAATAAATAAATAAATAAATAAATAAATAAATAAAAAATAGAAAGTCTGGTTCCTGTCAAGTGCAGAGCCAGCAAGTAATTCTGATGAGTCTTGACAGCCCAGTTAATGCAGGCTGGGTTTTGACATTGAACCTTGAAGTGCTATGTTGGGTTACTCTCTTGGAGGAGAGAGGGGGAATCTGAGGTACTTGGTCCTATGAGTAGTTTAGTCACTCATTATCCCAAGATGGTTTTTATAGTTTTTGTTTTTTTTTACACCCCCTCACTCCCTCTCTCTTCCTACACCTGTTTCGGTGTGCATGTGTCTTTGTGGATGCAAATGTAAGCATGCATATGCCGTGGTGTGAATGTGGAGGTCAGAGGTCAACCTTAGGCATCAGGTCCTCCCCTTCCACCTTGTTTGAGATGAGTCTCTTGCAGTTTGCTGTTTTGTCTGCTAGGCTGTGTACCAGCTGCCAGTCATCCTTTCATCCCTCCACATAGCTCCACAGGAGCACTGGGGTCACAGATATGAGCTGCCACACCTGGCTTTATGTGGATTCTTGGAATCTGAACTCTGGTTCTCAGGCTTGTAAGTCAAATGTTTTACCCACGGACCCTCCTCCTCAGTTCCCACAGACAGAGTTCTTATAAAAGGGGAGGAAGATTCTCCATCTTTTCTCTGTGACACGAAATGTGAGGACTCTCGTGTAAGTGCAGAGAGAGAAGAATCTCCCTGACTGTGGTTGATGTGGGGATTAGTGAGCCAGAGAAATTGGGAAGCTCTAGTTCCGTGCTAAGAATGCCACCCTGAGTCCTTACGTGGGCAAGGAGGGGTTATGGAAAGATGAGTTGGGCATTAGAGTGAATGCTGATTATGAGCAAAGATGCTGGCGGGGGTAGGGTGGTGGGGGTGGTGGGGCAGCGCCCAGGTTGGTTCCCCCCTCCAGGACTCAGTAGCCACTGTGTGTTTTAGTAGTTACCAGAGTGGCAGCGAGGATCGAGACAACTCTTAGCTTCCAATCCCCAAGGCTTTCATTTCCTTTATTATGTTTGAGAGACAAGGAGGTCTTGCTACATAGCCCTGGCTGTGTATGGCTGGCTGGGAACCCCTGGGGTCGGCCGGCCTCTGGAATGCTGAGACTAGAGGCAGGTGTCCTCTGCTCTCCGATGCCATGCTTTTTAAAATTCATGCTCATTTCCTCATGGAAGGGTCTTGGAAGCTGGGTTTCTGCAGAATGCTTAGTCCCTAGTACCTTGTATTTCCAGGCTTATCTTACCAGGCACAGACATTTTCATCTCTCTCCCAGGAAGCTCAGGTTTCCTCTGGCGCATCTTCCCTCTGGTTTAGCTTGTTCTTCTTTGCTTCCACCTGCCTCCTTTCCAATTTCAGCGGTATTCCCAAAGCAGGTTTTTGGGATGCTTCATTGGCTTCTGTCCGGCTGCTTCCACGGAGGCTGAGTATGCAGGTGTGCCGTTCGCTGCAGCTCAGCAACTGTGTCCATCTGTTTCTCTGGCTGGGGCCTTTGAGCATCTGCAGGGGTGGTACAGGCTGACAGGGCTCAAACAAGGGGCAGGGAGGACCTGGCCCACAGTATGACCAGTAAGGCAAGCTGCCACTAGAGACTTAATATCGATGTCCTGCAGCATCCATGGATTGGGAAGAAAATAGACATTGTGGATAAAATTGAAACTGAAATGTTTGAAAAGGTGATCTGTCAAGAATTAAATTTCTTTCAAACTGCTTTGTTATTCTTAAGGATTATATCCATCAACAGCGAGGACTAAACTGCTGAATCAGCTAAAAAAATATATATTGTTGCTGCTTAAGGATCAATGCTAACAGAATCCTTATGATTCAGAAGTCACCCAGATGATAATTCTTCAGAGAAGCTGGAGACTGTCATTGTGTTGCTTGGTGGCCTGGTCCACTGACTCAGACATGGTTTTCTTCCTCATGGGAATTACAAGAATGGAGAAGAAATTCTCTCCCTTGGAATGAAAAAAGAGTACTACTAAGTGATAGGGAAGGATCAGATATAGACAAAAGGACATGAGTGACGCAAGATGCTGTACGACTATTTTTTTAAAATATTGGTCACAATGTGGTGTGTGTGTGTGTGTTAGATAAGTGAATAAAAATGTAATTTAAAGAGCATAAAATCCTGAGCGAAGTTCTATGACGTGAGAATAGCCATTCTAACTGTAAAGAAACGCACTGAGATGCATAAAATTTGGGGCAGGCTGCCTTTAGCCTGCTGTGTGATGTTTTTATTTGTGAGTTGATTAGAATAAAGTGGCTTAAAAACTCAGCAACCTGAGCACTCTTGCAGAGGGGAGAATAGAATAGGATTGCATGTTCTAGCTTCTGATGAAGCCGTTAGGTGTAGAAAAGTGCTTGCCACTCTCCTGGGGTAGGCAGAAGTGAAACCAAAGCCATCCATGTGGCTCAGAATTAGTGGCAGACCTGTTTTAGAAGTCCTGTGGACAGCCTAGATGGCGATGGCAAGTCCCACGCAGCTAGAACAGCTGCTGTACAAAGCAATGCTTTCTTTAAATCTCTGTGAACAGCATCCAAGCTGGGCCCACTGTCCACCAGGTACCTCACACCAAACTTGCTAAATGGCTGATGTGATAGATATTGGCCAAAACACACGGTAACTTCTTTACCCTTTCCTGCTCCGTACCATGGTGCAGTGGGCCTTGCATGCTTGGCTGCCCACTTGCTCCTCCCCACCCCATTTGTCGTCTTTCTCTGCCTTGCCCTTTGCCAATACCACTCAGTGGACCTGTTCAGCCACTTCAGTTTCTTCCCTTCCCAGCCCACCATCTTCCCATGTTTTGACCAATATGGAGCTCCTCCTGACCAACACGGTTGTGTTTTAATGGTGTGTTGTAGACATGTGTCTCAGTCCTCAGGGGACACCTCCAGTGTTTCTGAAAGATGTTCTAAAGGGAGGTAGAGCGTGTATGGCCAGCCTGTGCTGCGTCCTTAGAACAGTGGGATGCAATGTCAGCAGAGAGGGCAGCATTGTTTTCAAGGGCTCCCTGCAGCTCTGTTTCTGACTTGATTTGTTCTCAAAGCTTGCCTCCTCCACATGGGAAGGAACAGAGGTGCAGAGTGAAGACAGCGTTTGCCCCAGGCTCCCTGGGCCTCAGGGTGGGCAAACTGGCTCCATGTTCTTACTCATTGTGCTGTTTCACCCTCAGAATCATTCACTACTCCCATTTTTAAATATGAGAGAACAGAGGCTCTCATATTTAAAGCAGACTTGCTCAAAGTCTTATGAAAGAGCTAAGGTTAAAGTTGCCCCAGGTCCACATCTTCCTGTTATGCCATGTCAGTTGTTTGTTTTTTTTGTTTTTTGTTTTTTGTTTTTGTTTTTTGTTTTTTTTTGCCCTGCTTCTCGCCCTTACCCACCACCCACACGCTGACTCTAGAGAACAGGTTATCAGGAGAGAGCATGCGTGTGAGGGGGATAGATACGTGATCCATCATCAAACATGGACAGCCTAGGAAAGTAGGTCAGAGGAAGGATGGGCTGCACAGCATCTGCTCGAGTTCTGAAGCGGCCCGATGACTGGAGAAGATGAATGAGTGGGGACATGGGGTGGCTTTGCTGTTTGAGTGTTGTTGCCTGGGCTACAGATCATAGTGGCCCCGCTGGCCTCCTGTGGTGAGCTCTACTTTGCGACTTCCAGTGGCTCTTCCTGTTTGTCCTCTTGACTGGAGACACATTAGAGATAAAACCTGGGTCACAGGCTCTGAGGCCACAGCCCCTATGCCTGGTTCTGCTGCAGGCCTCAGTTTCCTCATCTGTAAATGAGAACAATGAATGGCCTGTCCAAGACGATCACACCCTTGCCTGGCTTGCAGAATGGTTTTATGCCAGCATGAAAGGCTTCTGTGTGGTAGGATTGAGAAGCACTGCTGTTGTTTATTTAAGATAAAGGCGGTGAACTGACTTGCACAAGGTCACATAGCTTGTAAGGGGTAGGACTAACCCTGGCGTTTGGGTATTTTGTCTGGAGGGTTTCCTGTTTTGTTTTAGAATAGCATGGACAGAGGTCTCTTGTTTGGGCTAGCTTTTAGTGCCTTGTAGGCCTTTGAACAGGAAGGATTATTTGTACACAGCTATGGGTAACTAGTAATAGGCCATACATTTGCTTATAGGAACTAAAGCTATGGTTATCTGACGTGTCTTACATTTCTAGCCAGATAGTGAGTGTCTGGAGGCAGGGACACACTATAAGGCAGGTGTCATGAGATGCTAGATAAGCAATAACTGACACGTTGAATCAGAGGAGGGCTCTGCCACTTCAGAGATAACCTTTCCCATTCTCAAGGAAAGTTATGTATTCTCTGTCTCTCTGTCTCTCTGTCTCTCTCTGTCTCTGTCTCCCCCCGTGTATGTACGTGTGTGTGTGTGTGAGTGTGTGTGTGTGTGTGTGTGTGTGTGTGTATCTTTATCTTTTCATGAGAAGCACCACCATCTCCTATGACCTAAGAAGGCTCTAGTCAAAGGTCTGCTGCAACGGACAGACATTTCCTTTAGACTATGTTTACATTACACAACCCCATGATGTTCCCTTTCTGGCTTCTGAATGCTTCTTTACAACACCTTCAAGGAGGACTCTGTCCCATGCTCAGTTCCTCATGAGTTAAGGAGAGGAATGGATACATAAAGAGCCAGCGCCATAATGCTGGGAATCCTGTGTAGCCTTTCAAGGAGACATTTCCTTTGGGAGGACCTGTGGCCCAAGGGAGCACCCCTGTCCATGGTGAGAGCACTGTACCATCCCCATCCATGACGCCCCATTTCTCAGGTGAGCAGCTCACAAGTGAGATGGTCAGCCCAGAGTGTCCCAGGAGCCAACAGATGCTACATGCTGCCAAGTGACGCCCATGCCAAATAAGAGATGACACAGGCAAGGTCATGATTTCCACTGGGAGACAGAAATGGACAGTTCCTCTTCTCTGCAGGTGAGGCGGTCCAGCTAACCTCAGAGCAGTACAGAGGTGCTCCCAAAGGCTTAGTGGGGATAATCTCTGGACTAGAGCAGTGTTTAATTAGACACAGGAAACGAAGTGAATCTTAACCAACTCTGGGACTTGAACAAGTGACAGCAACCCTCCATCTTGGTTTCTCCATTGTTCTATGTCTCCACTGGTAAACTGAGCACTGTGATAATACCATAGGCCTTGTGGGCTGCTGGGAGACTGACCATTCTGCCTTAATTCCTAATATCCAAGAGGCCTCGAGGCATGTTGACTCAAACCACTACTGACTCACTCAAGAATTCTCGCTGGTCATTTCTAGTGTGTTGAGGTAGTTAATCACATTGGTTAAAAACGCAAACCAATACTCTGATTCAACCCAGGCCTGAGCATTCTGGAGGTTCCAGCAGTAAAGTTCCTCAAGTGCTTCCTGAACCAGCCGATGATGCTCCTTGAGAGAATCCCTTCTCAGGGCTATGGTGGGAGTTTTGTGTTGCTGTAGGGGGTTGCTATGGTCTCAGTGGGAACAAGAAGATACTCAAAATAATAACCATGTTTTAGTCGTTGAACTTGCAAGTTTCTCTGGTGGCTTTCCTGTCCTTCTGTGTTTTCTGGGAAAGAGGCCATCACATTCACCACAGTATTCTGTACTTTGAGAATCTCGTGCTGCAAGATGGCGTGAGCAAGTTAATAGTGTGCGCTACTCACAGTGTACACTGTGAGAGGCAGAGGAGGGCTCTCTGTACTAAGCCAGCACCACTGTCCTATGGAGAGGTCTGGTTGCTTGGGAAAGGCATGGGTTGGACAGGTTTATGTATTTGTACTGCTCCCTGCCCCCCACCCCCTATCGCCCGCGCGTGCGTGCGTGCGTGCGTGCGTGTGTGTGTGTGTGTGTGTGTGTGTGTGTGTGTGTGTGTGTGTGATATACTCCACATCTCCATGGTCATTGGGGAATGAGAGCTCATTTCTAAATGCCTCTGTAGAGCCTGGGCGAGCACCACAACCTTTGTGACAGGAATGGAGGACCCAGAGGAGAAGATGACTTATATAATGGCCTCCTGAGGCTGCCATTTGGAATGGGCCAGACAGCTGATGGCTGGCGGAGCTACTTTCACCATTTTAGGGCAGTGAGGTTGAAAAAAGAAAGACACATCTGACCTTGTTGAAGCCCCTCATTGGGATGGAGGTTGCTTTGAGGCAAAAAATAGCATCAAGATTTCCAGCAGAAATACCAAGTCAGGAAGATTGGCTTACTCAACAGAGCCACTAGGTAGGGGTCAGGTGCCCTGGTGCTCATATGGTGGAACTGCCATACCTGAGTGTCCCCATTACCAACCTTTCTGACATGGATTCAGGCCAGTGTGCCCAAGCCCAGCACTGCTCCTTTATGAGTGAATGCATATAGCTTCTGGTGGGTAGAAAAAGAAATTGCTTTGTAACTCAAATTCCCTTTGCTTATGTATTACGCTTAGACAAATAATTAGAAACAGCTGCCCTAGGGAATGGAATCTTCCTGTCTCCATAAGTGAAAAACACTTTGGCGATCAGAGCCAAGTTCAAGTGGGAGCTGGGTGGGGGGGTGGAGCTTAGGTGGATGCCTGACACCAGGTGCAGTAGACCCCAGTCACTGCCATTCTCCTGGACTTGGCATCTGTGAGGTAGAACTAACAAAACCTGCCTCTTCTTGCAGCTCTACCCTGTGAAAGTCCCCTCACTCTGTGGCAGTCCAGTCCAAGTGGCCAGTCACTTGAAACATCTCAGGCCCATGCCATGGTGATAAAGACTGCCTAAGTTCATGTCTATTGTTTGTGGAGTGTCTCCTGGAGTTCTGGAAGAGCCTGCATATCATTAAATCAAGTCAGCTCATTGCCTGCTGCAGTTACAAGGAGAACTAGAACCCCAATTAATAATGATGTCTTTCCACCAGAGACTGCTGCTTGCTTGGATGTGTTTATCCATGGGGTGGCCTTCTGGGGCTCACAATGTGCAAATATTCACTGTGCCTGAAACAGAAAGTCCAAAAAAGGCATGGTTTATGCAGAGTGGCCTCTCTAATCTGGCTGTAGTCAAGGGCTCTTCAAGTCTTTAGCTCTGATACTATATACATATCTCTGGGGTTTCAAGACTGGAAGGAGGATCAGGGAAGGGGGCGAGTCCTGAGTGGGAAGTGGAAGGGAGCTGGGGAAGGATTCTTGGGAGGGGGGAGAAGGGTTTATTTGGATTACACATCCTGATCTTGGTTCTTCTTCATCAAGGCAGGAACTCAAGGCAGGATCAGAGGCAGACACAGCAGAAGAATGCTAACTACTGACTTGTTCTCCATGGCTTGCTAAGTCTAATTTCTTAAATAAGCCAGGACCACCTGCCCAGGGTGTGGAATTCTCCATAGTGGCTTGGCCTCTCCCAAATCAGTCATTAAGAAAGTAACCCACAGACAGGCCAATTTGGTGGAGGGGATTTCTCAGTTGAAGTCCCCTCTTTTTGAGCAGCTGTAGTATGTGTCAAGTTGACAGTAGATAGCTAGCACATGTGATTGGCCCACAAGCTTAGCCCTTCTAGAACTCTCTCTCTTCTAGGACTCACTCATCCTCAAAGAGGAATTTGTCCAGCTCCTGGGACCTGCTCTGTCCTGGAGGGGAAATTCTGTGAGGCCCTACTTTTTTGCCAGGGTGAAGAAGTTTAATTTTAGGTGCAATACCAGCTCCCTTGAAGTTGGATCTAAGCCACTTCCATTTTTGAACTTGTTTGTAATAAAGCTTTATTCTGGGTTAATCTGTATGCTTCCTATGTATTATTTATTAATAGATTCTGAACCTCAAAAGGACAAAAAGTATTTTTTACTGGCCACTGCCCAGAGCACCGGACACCGTTCAGTTAGACAATGACATTATTTAAAAAAAAGAAAAAGATATCATTATCCCAATAGCTCTCTCTTCTCTTTACAACTACTGCTGGCTGCCTGACAGGAGGGCATGGGATTCTCTGGAGCCCACAGTAGGTCCTCAGAAGGTGCTGGTGCCCACCCCTCCCCTTTTGGCTGTGGCTGTGTAAGTAGTGTATGTTGGCAGACATTTATTCTGAAGTCTAAACCATCCCTGTCTAACTGCGGTTATGGCCGTTCCTTTTAGAATTAGCTTAACACCTAGTAGGAAGCCTGTCTCAAATGCTAGGCCTCTAGAATCACTGAGAACATTTTGTAAATGAGAAGTGAGGCTGTGGACTGGGTGCAGGGGGAAGGCAGGACAGGTCAAAGGGATTCTGACATGGCTGTCTGTGCCGTAAGGCACAGGATGATGAACCCCGAGACATTCCTGGGCTGGCCCTTCTGATCACTCTGGGTTGGCTGGACCACATTTAGGATGAAAAGGAGCAGGGACAGAAAGTCTCGAGTTGTGGTCTGTGAACAGCTTCTCCTCTGCAGCTCTGGGTGCCACACAGCTCTTCTCTAGAACTGGTCTGGTCTCGGTCCTCCCTGCTGGGGACCTGCAGACATGCCTTCGCTCCATGTGCCTCAGGATTGAGGGAAGGAGAGGACAGAAGAGTGCCCTGGTGACACTCTCAGGGGTCTTCTCGGGCCTGTTGAGGATTCAGGGTAGGTGTAAGCTTTTCCACTTCTTTCTCATGAAACCTGCCCCACCCTTTTCTTCATCTCGAGCATCACATAAACTCTCTAACCCTGTGTTTTGAAAAAGGTTTTATTTACTGTGCGTGTGCGTGTGCGTGTGTGCATACAAGAGTGCAAGTACCTATGGAAGCCAGGTACCCTTGGAGCTGGAGTGTCAGGCTGTTGTAAGCTGCTAAACACAGGTGCTGGAAACTAATTTGGATCTTTCTGGAAGAGCAGCAGACTCCCTCAGCACTGAGCCATCTCCCCAGTTCCAGCCTTTAATTTATGAATTGTCTTTTAGGGCAGACAGGGAGATTGAGGTTAAAGAAGCCAGCTTGAAGCTGCCTTTGTTGTCTCCCATCCAAGCTGTGTTAAATTGGGGTCCACTTGGCTCCTCACCCTCCACACTGGTTGTCTGGAGTTAGGGATCCCCCCGAACCCCACAATGGGACACCTGTCCCAGAGGACCAGGGAAAAGGAAAACTCCATTTCAGCAACTGTCCTTGGTGATTTGTTGTAGATGAGGATTGGAATATGGCTGTGGTCTTGCCAGAGTCTCCGAGAAAGGAAGACATGTGGAGTAAAGCCACTCTGTGCTCTGACCTGCTCCTCCACTTGGCTGTTAAGAGGACGGTACCACTGTCCCCTTTTCCTCACACTGGACGGCAGTTAAGGAACGGTTTCTCTGAAGGACTTATGGATGAGGGGATGTTCAGCTTAGCCTGGCATCTTCTCTCTGAAGAGCAAGAGCCCTGTGATGTAAGGGAGAGGGTGCACAGCCCAGTTTCAATATACAGTGGTCCCAACCCCCACAGATGCAAAGGAGCTTTAGCTGCGTGAACCTAGTGTCGTGGGTGCACAGAGCTTGGATGTCCTTCTTGGCTGGCATGCTTTGTGACCTTGGATAAGTCAGTTTTCCTTTCTGTTTGCCATCTGCAGAATGTGCAGGAAGGACCTGGCTACAGACTGGTCTTACTGAGGCATTGGAAGGCCCAGAAAGCATGGGAAGGACTGGGGACCAGGTCTCAGGATGCTGTTGTAGGAACAGAACCTACTGTGAGAAGAGAACGGCTTCTTCCCTGGGTCCTGTCATGCCAGGGGGGATGACTAGTGGCTCTCTCTTGGGTCTCAGCATCATGTTCCTGCTCATTTGCACCTGCAGGAGGATGACCACTCAGGGCTGTCAGGTTGTTGGGAGTACAGATGGCCTCTGGCAGAGTGAAAGGGAAATGTCAATCAAGAGGTCTGCCTCCTTGCTTAGACCTCTGAGCAGATGGGCCTGAGGCAGCCTGGAAAGATACTTCGTAGTTACTGTGTGACAAGTAAGGTGGCCTTCAGAGGACCAGACGGTCACCTGCATCACATCTATTCTTTAAGGGAGGTTGGTATTTAGGATAAGCCAGAAGCATGAGGACTGTGATGTTAAGCAGAATCAGCCTAGGGGTCATGGGTGTGCAGAACTCTTGGTCGAGCCTTACATTTGGGTGAAGCCTGGGGATTTCCAGCCTCTAAAGTTCTTCCCTGTACACTTGAGCACAGGTCACCTCTCCATCAAGGCAGAGGGTGACCAGTCAGTCTGAGCCTGTTGATGCTATAAGAATGGACTACACAGAACTGCCAGTCAGGCCTATCCTCTGACATCTCGGTTGCTGGAAAAGAGTTGTTCCCACTCCTCCTGTGTTGTATACCGGGTTGACTTCAAGCCTGTGTAGAGCGACCTTTAACCTTTGCTCCTGCTGCCTCTACCCTCTGAGTGTCGGGGTTATGGGCATGCACCGCCAACCTGGGTCTAAACCTAGAGTGTCATGCGTAGAAAACAGCCAGGGTAGGGACCAAGCCGCATCTCCAGCCCATTGTTTCCCTATTCTAACGGCGTGGAGACAAATGGTGTCAACTGAATTAAGTGTTTGCTGAATTTTTATCACTTGCCGGGTTTCACGCCCCAGATACTGCACGCACGGGCTTGTCGAGTTGGTGAGAGGCCCTGGGTAACCAGACAGAGGTGAGGAGAAGATATGTCGGAGCCAGGGCTGAGTGGCAACCTCGGCTAGAGCGAGTGAATGCAGCAGCTCTCAGCTCTCCCTCTTGCTCGCAGGACTCCTTTATGCCTTTCAACAATGGCTGAAGAGTCCATGGTGGTTTATACAGATGTGTGTTTCATTGTTCCATTAGCTAAAATTTAACTTACTCAAAATAGTGAAGTCAGTGTTCAATTAAAAACAACTGTTTTCTGAAGAAAAAGAAAAGCAAATAAAATTTAGTGAGAAGGACCCTACTTTACACCTTTGCATGCTTGATACCAGCAGTTGGGTTCTTGTACTTGCAGTCACTCAGTGTACTATGATGTCACCTCAGGTAGCCTCTCTGAAGGGGCATCTGTGAGGACATTGGAGTAAAAGGCCAGTAGCACCTTAGAATCACCAGGAATCCTCACAGAGGAGCTGCAGAGGTCTCTGGGGCCCTCAGATTCCTTGTATAAGCTTGGAAGAGCCACTGAGCTGAGCCGTTCTGACGTGTATTTAGTATAATTCTGCCTGCGGTTATCACTGAATTGTAAATGTCACCGTGAACTAGCAGACATACTATTATGGGGAATTTCTTATACATAAGTGGGGCCAGTCTCTACAAGGATTCCCATATAACCCATGTAGCAGCAAAGCCATGGTGCCTTCTGTAGAGGGGTCCCCTACCTTCTCTTGTGGCCAGAGGGAGCCCTGAAAATCTTTTCCTGTGTATCAGTCTGCAGCACTGTCATAGGCTATGTATATGTGCACAGATATGCAAATTATGTTGATTAGATGTCACCTTCCCTCCTTACCTCACCTTACCATCATCTTGTCTCCTTGATGTCTTTGAGAGACAGAGATGTGGTGTGGTCATTTGTTAAATCAGTGTGTGTCGGGGTGTGGGGGGCTTCACACTGAGATCTAAATTGTGCCTGAGTTTCTTGTCTGAGATCCGTGGCAGGGGGCAGTTGGAGAAGTAGCTTTGGTTTGACAGGGGTTTGTCCAGGAGCATTGTGGGGAGCTTTGAGACTCAGGAAAGGCCAAGGCAGGAGCCCAGGACTTTGTCTACCCAGCGGGAGATCTGAAAGCCATGTGACAGTCAGCTGGCACTCCCAGGCATCTTCCCCTCTGCCTTTTGTGGAGTCCAGAAGCCATAATGCAGGCACTAGGCTGAACGCTGCGGCAAGCTGCTGTGTTGGCATGTGGTTTGGAAGCCCTTCGTACTTAACCCTCTATTAAACACCTGGTACGTTTTGAGCAGCAGTCTGTTTCCTCCATCATCTCCAAGGGAAAATAAAAATAAAAGAACCCAGGACAGTGGGAGCGATGGCTCTGCCTTTCAGTGTGGTAGAACCGTCACTCCTTTTTAGAGGTCACTGATCTGTGGTCTTAGGTGGATGACAGGGGACTGAGAGTCAACCCAAGAACCTGACAGGCCAGTAGCTATAGACTAGCGGACAAGTGTCTGTGTCTGATAGGGTCAGAGTTAGTCAGAGCTCGAGGAAATCTGGTGGCAGCTAAAAGCCAGCATGCTGTTTCACAGGTTCGAGGTAGGTTTATAGAACGTTGGACAGATACTGAGTCCAAAAGTTAGTGATAACTAGGAACACTGTCAATCAAGCAGTGAAACAAGAGGGACATCCGTTCCAGAAGCTGACTTCTGGTCCCACTAAATAAACATGTTCTTTTAAAAATGATTTGCTTTTTAGTCCATGTGTGCGGGAGTTTTGTTTGCGTGAATGTATGCACACCACATGTGTGCTTGGTGCCCGTGCAAATCAGAAGAGGGTATCAGATCCCCCGAAACTGTGAGTCATGTTACGGTTCCTAGGAAGCAAATTCAGGCCTTCTGCAGGAGCAACAAGTGCTCTTAACTGCTGAGCCAATTCTCCAGCCCCCATCTTGTCTTTTTAAACCATTCTTGACGTTCCTATAGGTAGTGAGAACTACGGTTCACTCAGTATTTTGGCAAGTGGTTTTGATGTGCCAACATTATTGCATGTGTGTCAGTAGTTACATCAGTGAACAAATCTAACAAGAAATTTTGCCCACTGGGAACTTGTGTTTTCCTGGAAGAAAATAAAGGAGGGGGAGGGGAAGAGTGGCCATGTAGTGTTAGATGCAGAGGGGAAGTAAATGGAAGGAAGGCTGTAGATGATTCAAGATGGGGCCATGGTTTCAAATAGAAGATGCAGTGAAAGTCCAATTGGGCAGATGATGTTGGATCAAAGACAGATACGGGGTGATTCAATACATTCTGGACACATCCGGGAAAGGACATTCAAGGGCTGAGAAAACAGCGGGTGCCAAGAGAATGTGGGGAACAGGATGGAGGCAGGTGTGACCGGAGTCCTTTGAGATAAAATCAGGACAATGAGCAATGGAGGAGGAAAAAAAAAAAAAAAAAAAAAAACAACCCAATGCTTAAGGCCTCATAGGCAAGTCACTGGCTGCATGTGGCTTTCTCACCTGGCGAAACGCGGAGCTCTGGGGGGGCGTGAGCAACGAGGGGTCATAGCATGGTTATGTCTTAAAGAATAGTGAGCTCCCGATGCTGGTAGACAAGGATCTAAGGGGCTGGTCCAGGTGTGGTGGCACATGCTGTTAGCCCTAAAGCTCTTGTGGGGGGGGGGTGAGGGAGGGCACAGGCAGGAGGATCTCTGGGAGGTTTTTTGTTTTTGTTTCTTTGAGACAAGTTTTACTATGCAGCCTAGTGACTAGTCTGGAACTTAACTATGTAGACCAGGCTGGCCTTGAACTCTCAACTAACCAGAACCACAGATAGCATTCTATCCGACCCTATCTTCTCTCTGTACAGTGAGATGGTGTAACTTGCTCACCTAGAAGCGTCAAGATGGAGGCCAAGTCAAGGGACCCTTGCGACTGTTCCAGGCTGAGCGCCCTGGCTTACGAGTGCCGACATACTCATATTTGCTCTGAGTTCACCCTGGATCTCCTCCACTTGAACTCTCTCTGCTTCTAGAGCAAGGTTGGGAGGAATGGCAGGCCTGAGGTCACTTAGCCCCTTGATTCTTCACCACCTGGTGTACAAACACGGTGCTTTCAACAGTATTCCTCAAGAAGCATCTTCGGCCGTGCTGTTCCTTGTACACTCAGTGTGGGTGGTTAGCACTGTGCCAAGCCTGACGTTGTCCTCTTCTACACCCACCTCAGCGGGCTCTGAGTTGCTTCCTCTGGCATGCCCAACCCCATGCCAATCCATTGTTTGCAAATCCCCCTCTTTTTTGCCAGTAGTCCGAGCTGCTCTTTCTAGACTGTGTCTTCAGTTTCTGGATTTCTCCTTAAAAGTTGGCCCTCGGGTGCCTTCCTGTGAAGCTGAGGTCATTCTTGCCCGCAAGTGACCTGGAGAATTAGGCAACAACTGCAGGGAATTCCAGGCCGGTGAGGGAGGCTGAAGATTGCTATCTCTGCTGGCATGGTGGCATGAGGCCTTGATCCCTGTGATGGAGGTAGGGTCATACTGACCTGCACAGACCTTAGGACAGGTTGGCTAATGACCACCGCTGTCTGGCTCTCTTGGTGAAGAGCTCCACTGTTGGCTCGTAACCAACAGCTTTTTGATTACAGAGCTGGGAGCCAGCAATCTGGAGCACTTGGTCCATTCCTGTTTCAGGCAAAAAGCTCAGGTCTGGGTATCCCTGAATCCATAGGTGCTTGGAGCATCCTTCTTCATGAAGGAAAGAGAATGTCCCCCCCGTCTGCATCTTGTTCTCCCTGCTTATTCCTCACTAAGTAGTGGGGGAGGTGGGATGTTAGCAAGGACTAGGGAGGCCTGTCCCCTGCTCGCATTTCCTCCCACACCTATCCCTTCTCAGGTCATCAAGCCTCCTCCAGTCTGTGGTAGCTGGGCAGCAGGTCTCCTTGGGGACTCCTTTGCAGATATAGTGCAGCATCTTTGATGTAGTCCTGTCTTATCCAGAGATGCCATGGTACAGCCTAGGGGCAGTGGATTGAACCCAGAAGTGAGGAGAGAGGTCTGGGCTTTGTGGGCTCTGCCTTTTCTTTTGTTTTGATTTCCTGAGCTACCCATGGTTCCCCTCAGTACCAGCATCACCCAAGCCCTATCCTCTCCCCAAGGGGAGATCTGGGTGGGCTTGGTCATGATGTGCTTCTTGGAGGCCTTTCTGCTTCCCTGTGAATTTCTACAAGACCCTCCCTGTACTGTTTTGCTTGCTGTCTGCCCTCTATCCGTACCCTGTTCCTTGCAGGGATGGCATCAGAACTCCCACACTACATCTGGCAGTGTGAGGAGTTAAATGCCTCATCCCTGGGCTTCGTGGACAGAATAATAGTTTTCCCGATCTGCTACCAAAGAGCTCGAGAGCAGAGGCTGCTGGGAGAAACGGGCAGAAAGGCAGGCACAAGGGGCGTGCCATCAGAGCCTCTTTTCCCCCTTTCCCCAGTGTGTCCGGCCTCGCTTTCCCCTCCTCTGTCTTCAGAATGAGCCTCTTAGGCGTGCTTTTTGGAGATGGCATTGAGCTGCTCATTGCGTGAGCATATGGCCTCATTATCCCATACAAAACCTGGGTTGGAGCATTAGCAACTGGCAGGGGTCCGGAGTCATTAAACTAGGTTATTGATCCAGGGGCATGGGGCCCTTGGGCACACTCCAACTTTGACACCTGCTCTTACCCCTGCCGTCTTCTCCACTATTCCGCTAGTACTCCAGACACACTGCCACATGGAGCTTGGTGTTTGAGGTCAGTGCTTGCCAGAGTTGGATGCGGTTTTTATGTCCCTTCCCCCTTTGTGGACGACATATTGGGGTCAGACAGAAGCAGGAGCTGTCGTGGTCTTGTAGTGAAAATAGACTTGGCTCTGTTGTGCTGAATGAGAAACCTTGGGCCTGGCTTTCTATGAGGCAGAAGATTAAAAACAAGATCGTCCCATTTCAGTGAACATCACAAACACCTAGTAAGACACTGTGAAGCTCTTAGCAAAACGTGGAGTTAATGTGTTAAGACCTGAGATGGAGGGAGAGGCTGGGGAAGGGCAGGGGCTTGGAATTGGGAAGGTCTGGACCTGGGTCCCCCCGTCCTGCAGGCTGTGACACCAGAGCTATGAGCTTCTCGTTCTTAGCCTTTCTTTGCGCATCTGTGTGCCGAGGAATTAAAAACTAATGGGGACAGTTACTAAGAACCAGTAATGACAAGGATGTCTATGAGTTTCGAATTCTTATTAGGGTCTGTGGGCTGAGCTCCTTTCCTCTTGAAGCCTCCGGGGAGTGAAGGAGAATCTTCAGTGCTATGTGGCTTTGTAGTTTTTTTTTTTTTTTTTGTCTTCTTTTGCTTTCTATTATATCTCCACAAGAGGAGGACTTTCAGTGGGCATTGTCTCTTACAGAGCTTTGAAGCCCGGCCTGTCCCCTGGCTGTGGGTACTCACGGGGAATTATGGTAGAAGTGGCCTGTGGGTTTGGCTGAGTTTCCTCCCGTCTGTTCACTCCCACAGCAAGCACATTAGGTGCAGGTTGCATGTGTCCAAACCAAGTGTTTGGGCTTCCAATCTGGGGTTCTGACTACTGACAGAGGCACGGTAAGGTGTGTGTGTGTGGGGGGGGTATGCACACATGTTTAAGCACCACAGAGTTGAGGAAGCTTGCAGTCATTTTAGTGCACCTGCAGTGTATCTGTGTCCAGTCAGAGTTCAGGAATGGAACTTTCTGCTTGTGGCCTCATGCTGGTTCTCAAAAAACATTTTGGCCTTTGGGCCATCTCAGATCTCCAAACTTTGTATTCCAGATGCTCAGCCTGTAGATCTGATCCCTATCCTTGGCAGGGCTGGTACTTGCTATCTCCATAAACCCATAAATTGAATAGTATAACTCCTTCAACACAGCCCACAAACAGCATTGCATTGCCCATTGTACAGATGAGAAACTGGGACTTAGTCTGGGGGTGAGGGAAGAAACCAGAATGAATGTTCAGCTCTGGCCTGGGCTTGGGGCTATGTCCAGAGGAAGGAACTGAACCATAAAAGGGGAAACCCATTGTCCTGGAGCTCTTTTGTCCAGGATCTGTAGAAAATGCTTGGAACCTGTTTTCCCTCTCTCACTGAAGAGGAGATTTAGGAGGAGGAGCAGGAGGGGGAGGAAGGAGAAGGGGGCGAGAATGTCTCTAACTTTGGTCACTTTGTGACCAGGAGGAAACCTCATCCTATGGCTGCCCCACTTCTCTGGCAGACTATTTCTTTGGTCTCAGATCAAACATCTGACACTGTTCAGGTTTATTGCGTGTAAAGTGAAGAGAGGGTCTTTAAAGACAGGAGGTTTGTGCCCCTCCCACATCATTGATGGGTAAGAAGGAGCAGGTTTTTAGGCTCTTTGGGTCTCTGCTGGAATAGTAACTATATGGGCCTCCATTTTTTGAACAGCCTGTGTGTTTTCTAAGGACCAGTTTGTTTTCCTCTGTCACTGAACCTTGATATGCCCCCAAATTTTTCAGTCAGATGGTTTCTGGAGAGGGAGTTGCTGGGAAGGGGTTGACTTGCTTCCTCGGAAGAGTCAGCTTTCAAGGATATGACTGGGGTGGACAGAGGCGGAGCCAAAAGCGGGCTGAGAAGCCTAGGGTTCTGGCAGGGTCGATACTCCTGGAAACAAAGCACATGGCTCTCAATTGATGCTGACCCTCTCATAGGTGGGGCCAGCAGCCTTGGTTCCAGAGGATGTGTGGAATCCTATCCTACACTTTGAGTGGCTGCATAGAAGATGCCCCTGGGTAGTCTGGGGATTGTAGGAGACCTTGTATTTAAGAGGGGATTATCAAGGACTCCAAGAAGGGAACACTCGTGGAGTCTGTTGTCTTGGGAGTGTTCCTCCATGGCCCCTCTTCCTGTGAGCGCCCTGGGTAGTGGGCCAGTAGAGTTGTGGGCAGCTAGGGAAGGCTGTAGTGAGGACTTCCCGGGGCTGGAGGTTGCTAGGCACTGAGGAGGTTTCCCAGGGAGACTGTGGATAGAAACACCATCTGCTAAAGATGATTTAGTTCCGGAAGAGGCAAGGGAAAGAACGGAATGGTCCTTGCTGTCCCACTCAATCTTACACGGCACATTCGTGCTGAGTATTCTGGCCAAACTTCAGCTAGGCAGATCTGAGGGTCCTGTAAATAAATGGTCTAGGTGTTCCAGCCCTGGCCTTCTCTCGGCTGTCCTGGTGGCATGTGCCAAAAGCTCCTGTGCTGAGCAAGGGTGATTGATGTATGACTAAGTACTTAGGCTTTATCGAAACAACAACAAAAAAAATGGTGAACAATGAAAAAAATGACTTCCATATGAGAAACACATTCTGTGGAGGGTGAAGGGGATGTGAATCCAAAATCAGGGAGGGAACAGTGGGGATCAGGATGTCATGTACAGACTGGCTGAAAGAAATCAGTTAGACTAGCCCTGCTCCATGCTACCATCCACATGGGAGCCTTAGGAGTCAGTCGGCTGCTGGTGGCTGTGCCAGTGAAGTACCTGGCTTTGACTGAGGGGAGAGCAGCTCTGAGTGTCTGGATTCTGGATCTGGAAACACACTCAGCCCTCCAGGACAGAGGGTGTTCGGCAGACATTTTGAGATGTGGCATCTTTTTAGGAGAGGGTCAGTCACCCAGTACTTCCCTACCTAGACTCCTAGCTAAACGTCACACTGAACATCTAGTGTCCCATTGGTGTCACAAGAAGATGCATCATCTATGCAGCTGAGGAATCAAAGGGCATCTTTGCAGAGAGTAAAGAAAGCAAAGAAGACAGGAGGTGCCATTTTGCTAACTGGCATGGACATCATTACCACCCCAAGGTCCAAAGGCACAAGGACAGAGAATCATGCTTCTGGCATTTCGTGAGAATAGGATAGGAAAGAGGGACCGTACGGTGAAAACCTTGGTTAACTTAACACCAAATTAGAGCTTGTCGTGTTCAGTATAGCTTCTCATTGCTCAAACTCTGAATCCAGAGTATCGGGGGAACCACACCAATGTTGACAGACCACAGGCCAAGGAGGGGAAAAGAGGCGAGTGCATGCTAGGTCGGCCAGATATCGTGTTGATGTAATCTAAACCCCGCTAGAAAGTGCAGCCTGAGATGGAGTGCTCCCACTTTCAAATTATTCTGTCTTCAGGCCTTCCCTGTGTGCTTGCAAAACATACTGAGCAAATGGTTCGGGCCTCAGAGAAGTCTTCACGGCATTGCTTCTCTGAGACAGCAGCCTTCTGAGGGCAGAGACAGAGCCACTTACTGCCTGCTATTGTGATGGGGACCTTAACCCTCCCCAATCAGCTTCTCAGGTGCTCAGAGATCTCAGGGCCCATGACCTCCTTGAAAGCCCTCAGGCTGGCTTATTGGCACAGCTGGCGGTCTGGTCACATGACCCGAGTCTCTGGTGAAAGAATAGGAGAGACGGTGAGGAAATGAGAGAGGAACACTCAAGGCTGCTGCAGGGCTCCATACAGGAAGTCATTGTCCTGAAGGACCCGTGACTGAGGACCGTGGGAGCAAGGGCAGCAGGCACATTGCTGGACTTTCCTTGGGCTATGGAGAGCCATGGACCTGCAGGATCAGGCAGGGCTCCGCATCTCTCAAGGCCTTTCATCCTGGTATCGTGGTGTCTCGTGTTGACACTGCAGATCTGCAGGTGTTCTTCCCCCACAACCCCACTGAAGTCCCAGTCCACTCAAGAAGAGCAGGTGACATCATTAGCATGCTTGAGAGACTGGCATTGCCAGCGGGTGGGGGTTGCTGGCAGAGTGAGGACCAGATGTTGGCTTGGTGGCTTACCACTCACTCTCCAGGCTCTGGGCTCCATGTTCAGGACAGACACTGTGCTTTTGTCCATCCCTTCCTCTTCCAGCAGGACAAGAAGAGGGACACGTGTCTACCATGTGGCTCTCAACAGATCCTGTCAGGGGAAGGACACTCTTTAGGAAGGAAATCTCCTAAGAGAAGTGCCAGCCCGGAGCAGCATAGTGTAATTTATTCAACATCTAAGACCTTGGGTTTCTCAGCCTCCAGGTAGGGAGGGGAGTAGCATCTGCAGGAGGGAGCAGGTAGGGAGGTAAATGATCCTCAGTGGCAGGCACGTACGGAGGCCCTGTGTCTCGGGGAGGCGTCCTCACAGGACTCTGGAGACATGGGATGCTGGTGGGGCCGCCAAGGCAGCAAACATCCTCCGAGTGTTAAGCCGCTTCCTATGTAGCTTTCGTCTTCACAGCACTGGGTCAGCATTCTACAGACCCTGTTCTAAGCTGCCCACCCAACCCCCCCACCCCCCACCTGATGATGAACTTCTGAGGGCCTGCGGCATCCGTTCAGAAGTCAGGAAAACGTCTGAGGAATTTCAGCAAGAACACCCTGGATGCTTCGTCTGTCGCTTGGGCAGTAGACTCTGAAGGATCCATAAGTTGGTGGCCTCTCAGGTCAGCTTTGCAAGGGTAACAATAGCTATGATGTCTAACAGTAAACCCTACCGGTTACAGATAGCGTCTATACATTATTCTAATGCTCCTGGCGACTGTCCACCATTGACATTTACCTATTTTTCTCTTTGATAGGAAACGGGATTATAGAACTCTGGGATCTTGCCCAAGGCCACCTGACTAGGAGCCCATAGAACTGGGCCGATTTAACACTAGGATATGCTATTGTAAGCCGGAAAGCCAGTTTCACAGTGAGTGACAGTGGCCATGCTTAACAGAGCCCCAGGAGATGGGGGTGAGAAGAATTGCCTGGCACAGTGGCCCCTAGCTGGCATGAGGTACCCTTTCTGGCCACAGTTCTAAGATTTGGGGATGGGATCAACATCCTTGTCAGGAGACCGACCCCCTAGACCAGCGTGCTGGCATGCTTGGCTGGCACACTCCGCAGTCTTCCTCCAGTGTTTGTGGCCTCTTGATGGAGTGACAACTGTGATTCAGCACTGGCACCCGTGGCAGCAGAGACGTAGTGAAATGGGAGAAAAGGATTGTAATTATCTCTTAACACATCTCCACATTTCTCTGCTGTCAGGGCGGTTTTGTTTTCTGATTTATTTTGATCTGCTTAGAAATTAGTTGCTGCAGTGCACTGAGTATGTAATCCGTGTCCTGTGAGCTCGCAGCCATCAGCTCAACAGAAGCCCAGCAACACATGGCTTTCTTTTCTTGCCTTTCCTTGGTTTCTGTGAGGCTGTGTTTCTGTTGACTGTCTTTCTCCCATGTCTCCTCATCATACCTAATGATCGCGTCCGCCAGGCTTTCTGGAGGGCTCATTCCCATAGTGAGCTTACCACCTGAACAGTGTTGCTCTGCTTGTCCGATCTTCACACTCCTAGCCCTCTCTAGTCCTCTCTCGCTGCCTCTACAGACACCCACCCCTCCTTGCCGTCCACCCCACAGGCAGCTCCCCCCCACTCTATTCTGGCATGCTGAGTTCTCCTGGGGAGGTGAGAGCGAACATCTCATCATCCCAGATGGGCATCAGAAGCAGGCAACGTCTGACTCCACCAAGGCTTGGTGAGAAGAGTGAGCTTATGGGGCTTTCTTCCAAATCACAGGTGAGAGGTCAGCTCTGGTGACCCCCAAATAGTACATCACGGCAGAGTCCCGGGCCATCGAGATGAAGGCCTCATGGAAGTTGAATTATAGCATACTGCTTTCAATTAACCTTCAACCTCTGAATTACACTAGCGTCTCTCCAGACCACTTGCCGCTGCTTGAGTGGGTAAAGGCTAGAATTTCAAGTGCATGTCTCGAGACTTTTCCATCTTCCATCTACTAGGTAGTGTCTGTAGTTCCCACTATCACTATAGACCTGGATATAATTGTATTTTTCCCCTCTAGTTGCCATGGCTACTAGGACAAAATCCAAGATGGCATCTTATTATGCCCAGAGGAAAAAAGTACCACACAGCATAGCCCCACACAGGCCTGGTTCTCACCAAGGATATGCCGGTCTCAGATTGTGTTTATTGCTTTTCTCATGATCATGCCAGGATGAGGAGGAAGCCCACTTGCTACAGGGAATTCTAGGTGTAGAGAAGAGAGCTGACCCTGTAGGTGGAGGGGCCCATTGTTTCCAGAGGTGGGCATTTACCACAAACCTTCCTTTGAGGGGTTCATCCTCAATGGATGCTCAGCCAAGCAGAATCTTAGGAGCCAGAGGATGCTGCAGATGGCTACGTTCTCAGAGTGGAAACTCAGGCCTGAAGGAGGAGGCAGGGTGGTCATCAGGATGCACAGTTGGGCAACCTCTATGGGAAGGAACCCAGATTTCTGCTGCTGCTAAAAGGAGGGGAGCACCTTCTAGGCCTTAAAAGACAGTGAGTGGTTGCTGAGACAGTACTTTGCCTGTTGCTGGTCTGCCCCTTCTCTGAGATTCCCAGTTATTTAAAAAATTAAGTTTTGAGGAAGGTCACAAACTAGCATATATTTTATTACCGAAGATTTCCATTGAACCATAACTTTCCCTGCCTATTTGTCCCAGCTGCTGAGACCATCAATATGGCAAATGAGGCCACCCAAGTCTAGTAACGGTTCTTATGTACAGGGGTATGGGTAGCCTGATGGCAACTGCACTACTGATCCGTTTCAAGGCATCAACATTTCTGAAGAGACCCATTCCAGCACTTGCTTATCTCTGACAAACTCAGGTGAGGATGTTGGTGGGCTGTGAGCCTCTCCATCATGGGCATGGCAATGGGCTGTGTCTACTGGATGTCTCATTCTCCCATATGATGGCAATGGTTAAGTCCAATCGAGAGGAAATACACTATGCTTCCCTTCTGGTAAGACCTTCAGCAGTGCGGTAGATTCCTTGGATCAAGTGCATGGGGAAGCGATGGTGACCCAGACCTCTCCTTCTGTACTTCTCCTGATTACCCAGAACAGCCCTTAGGCGTCTGTCCAGGATTCTGAGAGGGATGTGGGATTCTGAGAAGCCATTGTAGCCAGGGCAGGTGAGTCAAAGCATCCATCCTGAAGCGTGCACTTACTTGGCAGTGAACAGCGCTGTGAAGGATGGGGCTCCCGACAGAATCGTTGCCGATTGGGGAACTATTTGGAGAGACAAGAAATACAGCGTAAGTTTAGCTTCAGTATACAGGAGTGGGAACAGAGACAATGCAAGGGTTGTGTGGAAATGGGGTGCTCTTATCAGATCACCGAAGGCCACAGGGACCAGTGAAAATCTCTAAATGTGGCTACTCAGTGAAATCATGCAGAGTCTTCAAACCCTAACACCTCTGTATGGCTTAGGTTTCAACACATCACAAGTTACTGGAAAATAGCAGCCTGGAACTCTGCTGTCAGGTACTATGCCTGGTACCTATAGTGCTTGCACGCAGTAAATCCATCAAATACATATACATATACATGTACATATACATATACACACATATTTGCGGAATGAATGCAAGTTAGAGAGGCGACAGCACAGTTGAAGAGGTTTCAGATGTGGGCTTATAGAGATATACTGGGTCTGTATGATACGATAAGGAACCCAAACCTTAGGGGAGAAGCTGTTCTTGTGGAAATCAGGTCGCAGGAGAATCAGATTTGAGAGTTAAGACTAATCAGCCTTAGAGATGGAAGGACAGACCTGGGTGGGGAACAGGAAATAGCAGCTCCAGATCCCAATGGGGGTGCAGGTGGATGAGCAGACAGCTGTTGAGTAGTTGCACCAACACTGGCAGACCTAGCTCAGCCGAGGTCCTAAGGGAAGTTGGGAGGTTTCCTGTGGATCTTTAACACGCATACCAAGTGTCAGATGACATATTGGTGGGGGGACAGTTCCATTATAGTGCTAATGTTTACCACTTAATGGGGGCCACATCGGGGGGGGGGGATTTCACACTTTCTCGGTCTGTCTCTTCCAATAAACTCTAGGCACAGTTTCTTTGATATGATTGTAATAGACTCACGTGCATTAAAATCCCCCCAATAAATGTATAGGGCACCATTCCTTTCTATGCCCAGGAATAAGTCATTTATCAATCTCTGCCATTTGGGTGGTGCTAGACAAACGGTGATGCTTACTTATCCACCCCGGTATGCCGTTATCCTCCGCCCTGGGATTTCTCAGGCAAGGAACTGTCTGGATAAACGTTTTTCTGATATGGAGTAACTTATCCTAGAACATAGCCTGACCTCAGCAGGCCAGGCAGCCCTGCCTGTGCAGCAGCTTTAGGGGGAGGTCACTCTCATCTTTCTCCCACCACCCAGAAAGGAGAGCCAAGCCTGTGCAGGGGCTGATGGAGAACACGGATGCTCTCTGTACACAGTGCGTCAGCCAGCTGTGCCCTGAGCTCCCTGCTGCCCTGTCCCGCCTATCTTGAAGGAACAGAGACTATCAGGCTGTAGCAAGTCTCAGTGGGTTTTTGGTTTTCTTCAGCTTGGTCATCTGCTTTGAGACACTTCCTCATGCTAACGGATTTGAGAGTATTCGAGTCACATGATATATAAGCATGGCCTTGGGATGGGCCTAACAGCTTGAGATGCCACTGAGCGCCAAGGTTCTTCATCTCTTTCTGCCTACTTATCTTTAACCCTGTTGGCTGTACTCAGACTTACTTTCTGTTGGTTTCTGGGAGGTGGACGTAGGTCCAGCATCACAACCTCTTTCAAGGCAGGAATAACAAAGAAAGTATTGGTGTCAGTAACACTCTGCCGTCTGTTTTCCCAGAAGCCCCAATAACATCACCTGAACTTCAGCGTGCCCCAGGATCCCTTGGAAGAACCTTGTTAAAATACAGGTTTTGATACAGCAGATCTACTAGGGGGCCTGAAGCTCTGCATTTTGACCGAATGCAGAGAGCAAGACAGGGCTGCTGGAAGCTGGATCCTTTTGAGTAGCAAGGCCGAAAGCTTTTCTTTCATCTTGTGGCCAGAATTCACGCACAGAGTAGCAAGCATCTGTGAAGGACAGGGACAGTGCCCCGTGCCCTTTTCAGCTTTGATAGCAGAGCACCAAAATGAGAAAGCAGCAAGAAGGCTCAGTGGTAGCCAGTCAGTGTCAGCCACAGAAGCCAGAGGCAAAGGCACCAGTCACCAAGGGGGCCTCATAAGAGCCAAGATTCCTCCTCCATCCTGTCCCACCCAGCTCACAGTGACATAAGCCAGTTTATCTTACAAGTTCACCAGAGCAGAGATCTTATTTGGGGAACCTCATTAGCATCAAACAGAGCCTGACACAATAGATGTTGGAAACCAAAAATGTTGGTTAGCAGCATACTGTGTCGAGCCTACCTTTCAGACTTTATGGAGATCCAGTTTGCCCAGGGAATCTGGTTAAAATGTAGATTTGGGGCTCATAAGATCCAGAATGGGGATCCAGGATGTCATGTTTAGAGTTAGCGCCCAATGGAGGATGCTGTAACTGATCTTGGCTCCTGCTTCTAGTGGAAAGATCCCAGGACATACAAAACCAAGTCAAGCAGGACCCATTTTGGCAAGCGGGACACTGCAGCTAAGCTTGCTGGCCGACCCCAGACCTGGGCCTCGTGGTTGGGAGTGGGGCGGGGATGAGACTAGCATCCCTGGCTTCCTCCACATCTGTGCCAGCAAAAGAAACATTTGAAATAGAGGCCTACCAGGTAGTGTTCCCAGCCTCCTCTGGGGCTGGGTTTCTAGAACAGGCTCTCAGCCCTGGCCTTAGGGAGTTCAGCTGTTTGAGCTGCGATTGAGGGCAGCAAGTGGCATAGGAGGACCAAAAATGAAGAAAAAAAAATATTTTGTAAACATTTGTCCCTGTGGGGGGGAAAAAGGAAAAAACCCCTGAATTCTCAAAAATGGATTTTTTTTTTTTTAAATCAGGAACTGAGTTACTGGAATTTCTTCTGAATTAGAAGCCAAACAAAAAGTCTCGTGTGGTTTTAGTTACACAAGAGACGGCTGCCAGGGTGGAATGAATGAGAAGAGCTGCCGAAAGAACAGTCAGCAAGGAGGCCTGGGGACCTTAGGGTGGTGTGAGGAGCACCTGGGTGCCCCGTCCGCATGTCCGCGTGTCCGCTGCTACTGCCAGGATTCCAGGGACAGACCCGTGCACCCATCATCTTGCCAGGATCCAAAGGAAAAATTAATTGTGAGGCTTGCTTGTGTTAGACATGTACACATGCAAGCCATTATCATTGCTTTGTAAATGACCGTAATTTAGGGCTTTGCCCCTTGGGGGTCCTGTTTTATTTGCCTGCCTGTCTGTCTGAGCTCCAGGCAGCCCTCAGTTCAACTTTACTTTTGTGTTAGCCTGCAGCTGAGCCCTAATTAGCATCCTTGGGCGATCCCCAAACTTTCTCAGGGTGTAGCTTCCTCCTAGCCATCTTCCTTGTATCCACAGCACGGTCTCCTGAGTCTTCCTGACTGTCCTCTGGTAAGATCTCGCCTGTCTCCTGCCAGCCTGGCATCTCTCTAGGTCCCCTGCAAAGCAACAGCCACTAATTGATAGCAGAAGCTTGCTCTCAGTCCCCATTCCCTCTCTAGCAACCGCCTCCACCCCTCCAGTCCACCTGTGTATGCTAACCCAGTGGGAGCTGCACCAAGTCCCTAGGGCTATGGGGGGCTTGGATGGCTCAAACCTTTGATGCCTCCAGCATCACCACAAAGGCAGCCAAGATGGAGCTGCCATGGAAGATTTATAGTGGGCAAACACCACGCCTCCCCAAAAGCAGTTGGTTTTACCAGCACCAGGCTGGTTGGACCCACTTAGGAAGGAAAGAAAAGCAGGGTGGTCCAGAGCCTGAACTCCAAGGGAACCTTCACCATCTTTCTGACGGCCTGTGCTGGCAGAATATAGGAGCTTCTTGGACATCTCCCTCCTGGAAGTTCCCTCCCCTGGGTGGCTTGAGCCAGTTCTAGGAGAGGCTGTGTTCTGGGGCCTCAGTGAAATACCTAAAGCAGAGATTTCCACTGTCTGCCCCGCCCCTGGCTTCCTTCTCGCTCTTCCGCTTGGAACTCTTACGTGTCATTATTTCTTCTCGTTTCTTGACCTGTTGCTTGTGTGTGTGTCTTCCAGGCAGGCCTTTCGCTGGAGGATGAGAAGTATTAACTTTGGAGTTCCCAAGAATACCACATTGGGGGAGAAGGGGTCAGTCTTTTCCCACTGGGGCTGGGGAGTGGCTTTGAAACTGCACAGTGTTTCAGGATTTCATGTGTTTAAACCATCACCTTCTAGGGCTCCAGCTGCCTCGTTTTATAACCAGAAGGCAGAGGCCTGCAGAGGTCTTCGGTGTCTGGGCTCTGGCTTAAGCTAACATTTCCTCAGATGAATCCTTGCTGAAGGCTAGAGTTAAGAGCGAACATTTACCAAGAGCTGGGCCCTTGACATTTGTACTTAGCCATTTCTGGTTTTGCATGTCCTTTGTCACCACAGAAAGCCTTGGGACCAGGCTGGCCTGTCTGCCTTTGCCTTTAGAACTGGAGTCAAAGTTCACCTAGACCAGCGGGATTGGCTGGCTCTTGGCATGGGGATGGGACAGAAAATAGGAACCTCCTGCTCTCTGGTAAAGGTCAGGGGATGCCCTGCGTTCTGGTCTTAGTGGAAGAGAATTCTTTGGAGTGGATTGAACAGATGAGAGGATGCCAGAAGCAGGGTGGCAGATAGGAAGGTCCCGTGTGAGACTTCATCAGCGATGGGAGGCTGTTGACACAGCAGTCTCTCTGGCTTCAAGGAGGATTTTCTCAGAGAGTGGCTGGAATCGGGTGCCACAGTCCTTGACCTATGAGCTCCCTAGCAGGTGGCGGGTGACAAGTGCGCAGAAGAGTTACCTAACTCTCAGAATCCACAGAGCAGCTCTTTCCTGAAAGTATTACCCAGGGGTGGTCTTGATTTCTCTGTTGTGCTTTCTTTCACTAAAGGATGGGACAGCGGGATAGTGTATTGCTGCTCGGTTCCAGAAGAATGTACTGTGGCTAGCATTGCCAACAAATGTTGATAGTGAATTTCCCTTATACCCCTGTCCTAAGGGCTTGACAATCCCATTGGGACATTAGGCAGATTTAAAATTCTTGTTTTTCTGGGGATAAAATTCAAAGTTTGGGGGGGGGGTCAGGGTCATATAAGCAACTTGGATGCTGTATGGTCGACCTGTATACAAAGGAGGCACCAGGATACAGATGCAGGGAGTGCTACAGGAGCCTCCCCCCATCCCCCCAACTCCTCCGTGGCAGCCCTCCTGCCTCATCTGGGGACTCAGGTGTGGACACTATTGGTGGCTTGGTTTCCTGGCACTTTTTACTCCTTTCTCCCTTCTTCTCAAGGAATGTTGTAGGGGGAGGGGCATCTGAGGATGGATCCCCTTCTCGCTTGATTTCTTTAAGGGAGAGAAAGGATCAAGAACCGAGTCAACCTCTTACATTAGGACTGCCATCCTAACATCTGTGCTTTCGCGGTTGTCTCTGAGCTCGTTCTGTGCAGAATACACTTCCACAGAAACGGCGCAACAGAAATGAATGTGACTTGTTTGTCCCTGGGATTTAGGAAGACTGAGTCTACAGAGCCAGCACCCTGAGTGGTTGCTTTGTCCCATAGGTTCCCCCTTTGGTCTTACCCATGAAAAGCTTGGTGATTCAATGGCCACTGTGGGTTTTTTTTTACATTAATATTTCTGATCTATGGTCAGGCCTTATAACCACTTCCAGACCCTCTGTCTGATTTGGACCATCTGGCCTTGGGTCACCTGGAGCGTTTGTTGGCCACAGGTTCTTGGTGACTCTGGGCAGAGCTGGAGAGTCCGCATTTCTAGCCAGCTTGTGGTCAGGCTGAGCGGCTGGACTCAGACCACATTGCTTGGCTCATTTGGACTCTCCACAGACATGACCCGGGCACCAGAATCTCTTCAAATTCCCCTGGGACTCCAGTGACCACCTGTCGCTAAAAAACCATTTCAAGTCACCGACTGATCACCTCATCTTGTATGCGTTCTGTGGTCTTGTTGTTCAGGGTTTGTGTTGTGAGTGACAGGACCTCTAGAAATTCCATTGGTCATGAGAGACCAATGGGAAGAATTAGGGTGTCAATGAATTGAGTGTCTCTGATTAAGTCTGCACCCAATGTGTCCCCTATGGGAAGTCCTGGATAGTGGGCAGAATGGTCACTAGCTTGCTCTCTTGTTGTGCCTGGTGGCAGACAGACCAGAGGGAGTGTATGTGCATCCGAAGTAAGAGTTCTCAGCCATCAGCAAATGGTATCTCTCCAGGAGAATGTGTTAGGGCATTGTGCCTAGTGGTCATCCTGAGTTTTCTTGACTGTCCAGTGATGGTGTAGCTGGAGGCAGGAAGCCCACTACTACCTCCAGAGGCAACATTAGAGTTATCAGAAACTCAGTTTCAATTCAAATCTATAGGCATAGAGAAGAACTAAAATATCTAATACATGTGTGCCTGCCTCAACCATATTTCCCGGAGTGTATTTAGACCTGGATTGAGTATGTGCAATGTGCCTGCAGTGCTGGGCACCCAGGCTACAGCAGTGAGTCCCTGTCATTAGGGAGCCATCTGTGCTCACAGAGGCTGATGACCTGGCCATATGGGTGATGCTCCAAGGCACCGGAGTCCGTGAGATAACGTTTTAGGGTCCTGAGTGGCTAGCCAAGAGACTCTGTTTACAAAGGGGCAGCTCTTCTCCCTTGACACCCCGTGCTCATACGGAGCCCAAGCTACTCTCTACCGGTGAGAGGACATTTATGTCGAGGCATATAGAGTCACCAAACACCAAATGTTTGTCTTTAGAGGTCACGAGGTCCAGCCCATCTGCCCTGAGCAAGAAGATACCAAATGTAGACTGACAGACAGGGGAAGCTATAGACGTGTGGCTATATCTGTGTGGCCTTCTGGCAGTGAAGCGGGATGCACAGCAGCTTCCCTGACGACCCACCCGGTCCTCCACCTTTTTTGTTTTTTTTGTCACCTTCAGAGAAAGGAAGCCAGCTCAGGGAAGGTATCTGGGTCCTGAGGACCAGGGGCCCTCCCTCTGAAGAGTTAATGTTTTAATTGGCCCAGCAGAGCTGAAGTCTGCAGGTGGGTAAGCGAGCACAGGTGGAGACCACAGGTGGAGACGCAGCAGCAGCAGCAGAGAACCTTGTGGCCAGCACCTGCTACCTCAGCAGATGCCACAGCAAATGGGGACTGGGGCGCTGACTGTGACCAAGGGGAAGGGAAGATTCAATGGCAGAGCTGTCCTCTGGGTCCTCTAGGGGCAGCAGGGCAGATGTATACTTTTAGAGAGGGATGGGCTGGCTGCTTCTGCAAACCCTGGGGTGGGGCATTCCCTGGGGAAGTCATGGGTCAGATTCCCCAGAAGAGCTGAATGAGAAAAGGCTGGGGACAGAAAAGGTGCCTTCTCTGTGACAAAGAAATGAGCTGGGCTGAGGAGTGTCCTCACCTAACTACCCAGGCCTCGGAAGGTGACCACAAGGCAGGGCGAGATGCTGTAGAAGCTCTGGTGGGAGCTTGGTTAGTTGGACTCTCCATGGAGAGGGGCCAGAGGAGCATGTGTGCCTGACTTTACTAATGAGTCCTGCTCAGAGCTGTGTTCCCAGGGCCCCTCCTGTAGAACTCGGGGTTCCTCTGCCGAGGACTTGAAGCAGTGTGTAGTTCTGACCTTTTCTGGAGCAGCTGCCCATGCTACAGGGGTCTGAGGAGAGCTCCAGGAACTGGATTACAGTATGAACCATGTGTGGCAGTTATCTGTGGGGTGCAGGCCTGCCTTGCCGGCTCCCGTGAGAGAGCCATCTCTGGCCTGCGTGAGTCAAGAAATTCATGAAATAAAGGGATCTCTAGACTGGATTTAAGGCCCCCTGGTTTGACCAGTTGCCAATCATGCGAACGAGACTTTTAAACGAGGGAATCCCATTTCCTTCGTGTTATGAGGTGGTACTGAGTGTATCACGGAGTCGTTTCACAGATTGTGAAGCACCTAGGAATGTGTCTCGTCCAAGAGGCTCTTAGGTGGTTGCCCTGATGAAAACAAGAATACTTAAAAGTTCTTTGTTTGAAGGGGAAAAAAAAAGCTAAATGGAAGTTATTTAGTGAGGGGTCTCAACATGGAACGGGACAGGGAATTTTCAAAGAGCCCTTGGCTCCCCCTGCAGCCCACACATAGAACTTGCCAGCACCACCTACTGGTAGCCTGTGGGAACTGCAAGTCCCTTTGAGACCTGACTTCAGCAGGGGCAGGACACGGTGTTGGAGAGGGGAGGAAACTGGTGGTTTGCACCCCTTTAGATTACTTGAAACGGGGGTGCATGTAAAGACGTTAGAGTCTGGAGACTTTTAGTCTTGTTCTCTGTGTAAATAGATTTTTATTAAAATGTGTTGCTTGGCTGGCAAAAAGCTGGACACGATGTCCCTGGCGGCATTTGGCAGCACTTTCTGAGGATAGCCCAGGCTGTATCCTATTTACCTTCTCCTGTCCCAGAAGCGACAGGGGTTCCAAAGGCACTGGTCACCTCCATCTCACCTGGCTTCAGTGACACACAAGCCAAGTGAAGAGTGGTCCAAGAAGTCTCCTCCCCCATTCAGTCTCCTCCCCTCCCACCCCCACCTCTCCACCCACACTTCCCTCCACCCTTCCCTTTCCTTCTGCCCTCTCCCCTTCTCTCCCTCCCTCCTCTCCCACTCCCTTCCCAGGCTCCCTTACTTCTTCCATCCTCTTTCCTCCCCTCCCCCTGGCTCTCCATCCATCCAGTCTGCTCTCCTTTCCTCCCTCACACCCTTTCCGCCACGTCTTATCTGGATTCTTGCAACCCCCTTCAGAGATCCCTCAGGTTACACACAGCCTTTGGTGGGTGCCCCACTGGGTCTTCCCAGTGTGCTCTGCCCCAGCGGTCCCTTACCCAGGTGCATCTCCACTCTCACCCTCTCGCCATCTTCTCCTTACTTTCTGCTAGCAACCTCACTACCACCACCTCAAACTATTCACTTGAAATTTGTGTGCAGCCCTTCTTCCGCCCTGCCTAACCCATCTCAAATGCCCTGCCACCCCTCCCCCAGTGCCCATTAAAGTTTCTTTTAGAGTTCTTCCTCCAGGAAGCTTCTGTGGCCACTCATCAGCCCAGCACCCTTCCTGTGGTCTCACAGCCCCTACTATTCGTGTCATACATCATGGGTGGCCTTCCTGTGCACCCTTGTTTCTATTCCGAGCACAAGGTAGTTTTTTGTAGCTCTCTTTACTCCCAGTTCCTAGCAGAATTCCCTAAAGTAGTAATCGTTCAATGAATGGCTGTGGATCAGGACGATTCTGGCTGGACTTGAGATGGTGAATAGTAGTGGGGACAACCGACATCCAGAGAATTTAGGGGTCCAGATTAATGGCAGTACCTGCCGTGTGCTCGGGACAGTCCCGTTGTAAGCATTTTGTGATGTAATGTGATCACACACGGATTGGCATTGCCAGCGTGGCAGGTGACTGAGAAGGGCCATTCCTTCCCAGCACCCACAGCCTGACCTCCAGGCATGTATCCTTTCATTTCTTTCTGCTCATGCCACCTCCTTAGCCCCGTGATAGGAAACAGCCTCTGCTAAAACCAAGAGAATGGAAGAGGTGTCACATGCCAGAGTGGCCGGGAAAATGAGGTTTCTCATCAGGTGTCATCAAAATGGATGATCTGTCCCCTGTGCCTTCAGGACGGGAAAATGAAAAGGGGACAGGGAAGGTGTGTTGACAGATGGGGAGGGAACGCAAGTGTTTGTCCATGCTAATGGAGTGGGGAGATGATGGGCACGTTGCTCTAATGGGCAAGGAAGAGTTACTCAGATGTAAAACCCAGAGGCAGAAGACGCCAGAGCCCCTGGCTGCAAACAGTGGCTGAAGCGTCTCCACAGCCGTCTAGTTTCGCCGGTTCAACAGGGAGGTCACAGACACCAAGTTGCTTGATATTTAGGGAAACGTAGCCTCCACATCGGCCTCTTTGGGAAGTTCAAGACTACTTGTGGCACTGCCCCGAGACCACCAGAAGGCTGGAGGAAAATTTCAAGGGTCAAAAGTGAATCAGGCCCACCCATCCTTTCCATCCCAAGGTCAACCCGAAGTACCCTCAGCCGGGAGCACTCGGCCCCTGCCTCCTCCACAGCTCTGCCTGAAGTTCCTTAGGACGCCCACGACCATGCAGATTTACTACCACAGCAAGATGGGGCGGGGATTGGCAGGAGGATGCTGATTATAAATATGGAATCCACAGGGTGAGAGCATGTTCTATGGTCCTGTGGTAGGGACGTGTTTTCAAGGAGTAGAAACTTCCCTTCTTTGTAAGCCACAGTGCTTGACACTCATCAGCATTGCTTCCCTCGGCACAGGTTCTTTCTAACCCTCCAGGGAAGGAGAACACATCCATTAGCTTGTATCTGAACCATCTCATCCCCGATCACATGACCACGGAAACAACTCTGAAAATAAAGTGCTTGCCTCCATCACCATTTGGCCTTGAGAAAGATCCCTGTTGGTGGGGGTTGGGGGCAGATGTCTACAATGAGATGAAAGATGTCTGGATGGGCGGGAGGCAAGAATTTCCTGGGAACCCCTGGCAGTGTGCATTTGGGAGCATCCTCGAATGCCACCCTTCCGTCTGGCCCCTCAATCCTGTTAATATTTGCTTCCCAGAGTCAGGACACAGAGTATGTGGGGCAGGGGACAGTCTGAAGGAAAGCAGCCTGGGTCAGGGGCATGGCCCCACCCTAGCACTGTGTGGCTCAGGGGCATGGCCCCACCCTTGCACTGTGTGGATCAGGGGCGTGGCCCCATCCTAGCACTGTGCGGGCTTTGAGAGCGACTGGCTCTCAGATACTGTAGAGATCTAAGGTTGTCCTTAGAGAGCACGTGCACTAGGTTGGCCCTTCAGTGTCATTACTGTGGTTATTATATTAATTCTTCAGACACAATGGGCCGTCTGAGAAATCGTGCTGTAACTTTTGCCTCCTAAAAGGGCGCACAGATAGGGACGTGGTGTACAGGATTGTGTCTGTCTCACCCAGGTGTGCATTCTTCTTGTGATTACCACATGGTTGTAGGCTTAGTGAGTGATATTACAGCCTCCAAACACTCAAGGTACATCTTTGAGGATCAAGGGTCCTCTCTTCTTCATAGTCTAAATATGAACATACATAAGTATGTGCATTCATGTATGTCATCTATATGAATATTTCTCAGAATCCTCTGCATAGGCCTGTGTATATAATGTAGATCCATTTTTTATATTTGTCTAAACTTTTGATATATACAAACGTGTGTTGGCATCCTAACCTTTTCCAACAAACACACGTGTGTACACCCCATACACACATGAGAAGAAAAATGGAACAGCTAAATGGAGTTACCTTTTCTATTTCATGGACCGTAGTAGATCTTCCATCCTGTGCCCCCTTCCTGGCTAATCAGTGAGTACGGGGCAGTGTAGTGTGGTTACAGGACAGTTACTTTGAGTAGATACTCTAGTTCAGATGTTCAGATGTGTTGTGATGTTGAGGCTTCTCAGGGTCTCCTTTTCTCATCTGAGAGAGACAGTCAACCCATCCTGCTGATCATTGGGTTGTTATGATGCTTAAATTAAGGGAAGCTTTGAAAAGACCTGACCTCATGCCTACCAGGTGTAAGTGCCCAGCAAGGGCTATGGGCCCTTTAGCAAGAAGTAAATGGTTCATTCTGTGATTCTAGCCAGAGTTTAAAATTTAAATATTCCTGAGGTGAAAAAAGAGGCTTCAATGACCATTATTAAAATAATCATATATATATTTACATTGGGAAACTAAAGTCTAGAGTCCTCAGACTTACAAATGCTGGTCACAGAGCCGTTTGCAGCCATAGGATTGGGCTACTGGTTTTGTGTGGGCCACAGTTGACTGTCAGAGAATCCCTGGTCCCTCCTAGTTGTCCTTAGATCAGCATGGAGGACAGCCACTCAAAAAACGAGTGACTTTCCAGAAACTCAGCTCTGTGAGTTTGGAAGTGTGGGACCATAAATCCTATTTTATGTACTTAACCTAAAGAAGCTAAGAGAAGCCAGTTGGGGGCATCGAAGATTTTAGAGTTTTTAGTTTTGAGACTAGCCGGAAATGTCAAGGGAAGCCCATGAACACTCAGTTTATGTGGGAAAACAAGAAGTTTCCAAGGCTGAGATAGAATGACCAGAGTCTTTCATCCTAAAAAGGACAAGGCTATGAGCCACACAGTAGACTCACTGTGGACCTTTGAAAGTACAAAAGTTGTGACCCAGGGCCCACTTCTTTCTTTGTCGTGCTCACCTTCCCCAAATACCAGGGCTTAAGGTTTTTTGTTTGTTTTTTTGTTTGCTTGACTATCATTTTCTCTTCTTCCTCTTCCTCCTCCTCTTCCTCCTTCTTTTTCTCCCCTCCTTCTCCCCCTCCCCCTCTCTTTCCCTCTCCCTTTCCCCCTCCCCTCTCTCCCTCCCTCTCTCCCTCCCTCTCCCCTCCCCTTGTCCCTCCTCCTCCCTCTTCCTCTTTCTCTTCCTCATCAGTTGCTTTTAAATGTCCTTAGAGTGCCCCTAACATGCAGCCAGGGTTGAGCGCCATTGAGCTGATGGGGATTCAGCTTCTGGGGAGGGAGGAAGGAAGGCTGGCACATCATCCAGCCGTTTTCTGTTGCCTCCTGGGGACATGTGCAGAGAGTGAATGCCAACTGGTAGCCCCATGTCAGATACAGGCACGACCTACTTCAGTGCTGTGGGCAGTGGGCATTCATGCAGGGCCAGGTCTCTGTGATCACAAAGGACCATCAGAATCACCCAATGATCTTAGGAAAGGTCCCCAGGCTCCGCCCCAGGTAAAAATGAAGACTGTGGATCACCATCACTCTTGCCAGAACTGTTATCCAACCGAATCTTCCCAGAGAACCCGTGGATTCAGAATCACGGGAGGGGAAGACACAGTCCTTGTTTGCAGCAGGAACCATTTCATATCTTTCCTTGGGGTCACCGTGTGGCTCTGAGGCCCATCGGGCCCATGCTGATGGATGTTGGGAGCAGGACAGCACACAACCCTTTGAGCTTTGGACTCTTGGTTCACTGTGTAGACGTTTCAGTTGTACCTGTCTCACAAAAGAATCCCGAGAACGAGGGAAGGGAAGGCACACGGGATGTTTGGACATCACAGACATGCTACATATCTCATCACGATTTAAGGATGGTGGTGTACATGGCATTACCGTATCACGATTAAAGCATGACTCAAGTAGACTTGACAGGCCAGAGGAGGAGCCTACAGGATTTAAGAGTTGCAGTAAGTAATTCTGGCCTTGAAGCCTGAGGCATACCTAGAGGCAAGAGGCAGGTAAATTGGTTTTTACCTGAAATTCGAACCAGAAACTTCCACGGGGAGAGCTGGAGTAACATGGCCAGTGTCAGGCTGGAGATGTAATCATTAGAAATAAGAGGCCAGGCCCTGGTCTCCATCCTGACCAATCAGTTTGAATGTCTTCATTGAGTGCCGGCTGTTTATGCGGCTTTGAAGTACTGGTGCTACAGATGACGGGGCCTTCACCTCTTTCTGATAGTCAGCACCGTGAAGAGAGGAGGAGGAGGAGGAAGGGGAGGAGGAGGAGGAGGAAGGGGAGGA
>NC_034591.1:134453689-134455682 GCF_900095145.1 Mus pahari | reverse complement strand
GAGGAGGAGGAGGAGGGGACGGTGTGTGGCTGAGTGCCTTTCACAACACTGGGGCCACCCCAAGTTGAAGAATTCAAAGGTGGGAACCAACTGAGCTCTGAAGAGGGCTTGAGAAGGCCACTGGAGGAGGGGGCTTCAGAAATACAAAGATGGAGGTGGCCAAGAAGAGGTCTTAGGGCAGCAGCCTGGGACAAGAGGAACCACAGTTATGGGGGATAGTGAGCGGCCAGGCTACCTGGGAGAGACCGTGTGGGTTACCATCACCTTGGGACTGCATAGACACGGGTGTCTGCATCTGTGACCTTCTGCCAGCTGCCATGTCCCGTGGGCATGCACAACGGTTCCTTCTATAAGCAAGTTCCTGACTGGGTCTGTGGTACCCAACATTCTCAAGAACACTGTCTCAGGGGAGGTACTTAGATCTGGTACCTGGGACAGGGGACAAAAGACCAGGTGGCCTTTATCCTCTGTGTGACCACATAGGCATCAGTAAAACTCCTGTCCCAGATGGCCAGCTCTGCACCCTGCTGTGCTACCTGTAGGCTTTCAAAGCATCCTGACCCTCAGTTAGAGTGTTAGAAACTGGTTAAGCTCCATCCCTTAGGTTTATGATCAGGCACGATCTTCATTTGGGGTCAGCAGCTGAGCAGAGGCCAGAATAGATTTTCCCACAGTTCCACATCCGTGATTTGCTCCTGGTCAGGAAATGGGCAGGATTTTATGCTCATGAGGACCAGAGGTAAGCGGCCAACCCTCTTCTCTCCAAGAGAGCTCAAAGCGGCCTGAAGACAGAGTCTTAGGAAAGGGCCCACATCATCTCTATGGCGTCTCCGTTTCAGCAAGGCACTGTGTTCCTGTCAGCACCAGTGCATATTCTGAGCTTCTGCAGTCCAGGGTCCTGTAGAACAGAGCAGAGCAGAGCAGAGCAGAGCCGAGCCGAGCAGAGCAGAGCAGACAACCATTGACCCTACACCAGAAAGAAGACAGACCCTGCACCCTAGGGAGAGGCCCAGCATGTGCTGTCCCTAGGCTGTCCTCGGTGTGTGCAGAAGCCCCGGGTTCTAGGTCTGGTTTTATATTGCTTGGTTGTTCGTCAGCTGGAATTTAGAGTGAGTGGGGTTCCTTATGAAGGTACTACAATTAAAAAAAAAAAGTGATTGAAGTTACTGGGAGGCTGTATGGAGATATTTTAGGTTCTTTTCTGGGTCAATTACTTTACGAATGGAGTACGATTCCAGGGATGTATTAGGAAAACTTGAAAACTTTAATCTGCTCATGTGCATTTAGTTTTCAGGCCAAAAATCCTGCTTTGGAGGCTAGGCAGTGCTTGGGATTGAATGGTGTCCTAGTTTGCTTTCAATTGCTGTGACAAACACCATCACCAAAAGCAGTCCTGGGGAGGGCCGGTGTGCTCCACCTTACATCTTCAACCCCATCATGCAGGGAAGCCGGGACAGGGACTCGAGCAGAAACCTGGAGGCAGGAATTTATACAGTCCAGGACTACCCAGGCCCACCCTTCTCAATGAGCAGCTCAGCACTTTCTATGCCTCCTAAGCCTTTGACCTTCCAGGTCCCCTGGCAAGCCGTTGGTAGGGTGGGAGGGGGAACACATGCCGATAAGGAATGGCTACTCCTTGGCATGTCTGTTTTTCTTTAGAAGGGTTGAATACACCATTAGCTTCTTCCCCAAGAAGGCCAATCTGATGGAGGCAATTTCTCAACGGAGGTCCCTTCTTCCTCAGTATGTCTAGGTTTGGATCATGAGTAGCCGGCACAGCCAGCATTTATGAACTGAAGTCTGGCCACCTCCATGGAGTGCACACTGTGTTCCTACTGTGCGCCTTCTTTTGTGGTGGTTTAACTAGCACAGCCTCCTCAGCTCTGTCCTGGTCACTTCTTTTTTTTGTTTGTTTGTTTTTTGTTTTTCGAGACAGGGTTTCTCTGTATAGCCCTGGCTGTCCTGGAACTCACTCTGTAGACCAGGCTGGCCT
>NC_034591.1:134424293-134453604 GCF_900095145.1 Mus pahari | reverse complement strand
GAACTCAGAAATCCGCCTGCCTCTGCCTCCCAAGTGCTGGGATTTAAGGCATGCGCCACCACGCCCGGCTCCTGGTCACTTCTTATTGTGGAGCTTTAGTGTGGAGAGTCCCGGTCTATATCTTAGAGGCCCAGAGCAACACTGAGTTGCTCAGCCCTTTCCCCTCTCGGATGGCCTCCCACCCGCCAGCTTTAACTGACTCTCCTGCTGAGAATCAGGAACCAAACACAATCTCAGTTTCCTCCCCCAGTCATCTAATCCTAGAAGTTTCTGCCTAGTGGCCCCAGCCCATGTAAGCCTGAGGACACCTCTGCCTTGCTGGCTGGGGTTTCCCCTATACCTTTGACCTACCCTCCAAGTCCCCCAGCAAGCCATTGGCAGGGTGGGATGGGGAGTGCATGCCGATAAGGAACGGCTACTTCCTTTCCTTGACATGTCTACTTTGTCTTTAGAAGGGTTTGAATACACCATTAGCTTCTTCCCCAGAATGTATCCAGACCTATTTTTAGTGCTTTGAACATGTTGACTCTTACATAAGATTCATTCAGTATATATAAACTATTCAGTAAATATTCCCTCGTGAGAAGAATGGTATTTTGGTCTGTTTGGTTTCTCAGTCCTTTGCTTTTTAATTTAGGGTCACCAGGCATAGCAGCTCTGCCTGGGTGCTAGGATGTAGGCTAAGTGCTTGGGCTAGATTTCGGTGCCCCCACGGTGGAGAGGAACTCACTCTATTTCCCAGGACCTTCATAGATGTAGAGAGTGACAGCCACAGACGAAGCCACAGAGCTGGGTCTTCATACCACAGGCAACAAACAGGTCTGGTGCTGGGAAGCACTGGGTGGGGATCGTCTCCAAGAACCGCCTGACCGGGCTCGATTCTGTTTCTGACCCTTCTTATTCTTATCTAGCCAGGGAGCGAGGCATCTGGTGCGGGAATTCTGAGCATTAACTGATGGAACTGTGGTCTGCCTCAGAGGTGGGTGTTGGGACTAGCATTCCATTGCCTTGATGATTGTTAGGGCTGATAGAGCTACAGACCATGTCCCTCAACTGAAGTTGAGTTTCCCACCGCTCTAGAGGCCTGAAGTCTAAGGCTTTCTTCGCAGGCCTCGCTTGGCCTGTAAATGGTCATCTCTCTGTACGTTTCTGCCACCTCCATTCTGTGTTACCTGTCAACAGCTAAGTATCTCCTTTGGAAGGGACATTAGCAGTATGATAGGTTTACCCTAATGACCTCGTTTTAACTTAATCACCTCTTTATAAACCTCGCCTCTAAGTATGGTCATCACCTGTGGTTCTTGGGCTTCAGGATTTAAATGCAGGGCTTCCTGCTCATACTAGACTTGATCCATGTTGCTGTCTCATCACAGACTAGGTGGCTATTCCGTGGGGAGGTACCTAGACCTAATTCCCACCTGTGAGCTAGAGAGGCCTAGGAAAACAGTGTGATTCCCCATCACCACCACCCTGGGTTTGGGAAGGAAGCCAGTCTGGGAAAAAAGATAGGCCCTACTGCCCAGACTCCAACCTGCTTCCTGCTTTTCCTGAGCCCCGGATGGAAGATGAGCGGGCTTTCTGTGGAACCACTTCTCCCAGCTAGGGATCTGTGGTGTCTCCTAAGCAAACAAGGTGAGATGTAGGGGCGGGCAGCTAGGCCTCCCTCACATCCAGGGAGCTGGAGGGGGAGGCAGTATGTCACTTCTGTCAGAGTGCTCTTAGAGTTCAGACGAGGACAGGTGAGAGATATCTGCAAGGGCTCAGAACTCCGGTGGGAAGCGGAACGTGAAGGGGTGGGGTGGCTCTGCCGAGCCGCCAGCCAGCAGATGGAAATTCATGTGCTCGCCTGCACGTGTGTATGACAGGGTGGTGGGGAACTGAGAAAGCTCTAGAGGATGTCTGGAGAGTGACCTGGCCTCGGGGAATCTGGAACTTACAAACCTCTCTGGACAAGTAAGTGGTTCGCTTGGAAAGAGGAGATAGCAATAACAAAACCCATGTTCAACACATTCGTCTCACACTACAGGAAGTTTCCTAGGGAGTTACCTGATGCTATGTTGTGTCGTGTTCCTCTGGGGTGAACAGTTCAAGCCCACAGGCAGGGAGGGCTCACAGAGCTGGGTGAGGCAATGCCATTTCTTGTGACCAAGGTTCTGCTAAGGCAGGTTCTACACACACCCTCTTGGTGAAGGAATAGAGGACAATGAAGTCCAAACTCCTCAGCAAATTCCTGAAGGCCTCAGGCACATTCAAGCATTTGAGAATGAGCCTTCTGCCCTGCACTGGCCTCTCGTTCTAAAGATGCCCTGTACCCTGACATGCAGAGAGGAGAATTGTGCACAGTCCTAGCACCTGACCTAGGCTAATCAGCCACACTGGAAAATCGGTTACACCCAGAGGCCTTGGCTCTGCAGAGCTCTGTTCTCGAGTAGGTCAGGCAGCTTTGCTCCAAGTGAACAGGTACTCAGTGGACACATGGGGGCTGCGTTGTTTATAAGAAAACTACCCAGGGTGGGTACCTCCCTGAGCTACATCAAGAGTTGCTTGGCAGGGACACCCCAGGGGGATTCGTGCAGTCATCATTTTTGGTCTCCTCACCCCACATGAGTGCACACAGACAGGGACACTTCTCTACCCCATCTGGCCTTTTCTGTTGCCCTCAGCCCCTGCCTGAACCCAGCAGCTTGGGAGGGGCCCTGAGGCCACTTCATTAACCTCATCTTATTTTTTTACCCCTGGGAAATCTGAGGCTCAGGGAGGGTTGGGGACTTGTCCCTGGCTGTGAAGCCAAGCTTGCTTTGTTTCATGGCCGTGTGGTACGGAGTGCGTATCTCTGGGCTCCTGGCAGATGCTCCCTTCCCAGATGACAGTGTGACATATTACCTCCCCTCCTCAACTGGACATACCTGGTACCCGTTCTCCACTGTCCCACCTCTTGCTCCACTGGGCACATTTGTGGAGAGTCAGACACAGCTCAGACTCCTGACAGCCCGTCTGCATCCCTCAGGAGTATCCCCCCTGACTGCTAGTGGGCACCATGGGGGATAAAGCTAACAATACAGACATCTCTCTAGCATTCTCAATGCCTCAGGAACTATTTTAAGCCAGTTACTTATGCTGGCTCCTTTACACTTCCTACAGTCCTTCTCCATGTTCCGGTCGAAGAAGTCAAGGAACCAAGGGTTAAGGAGGTTTCTGGAGACTTTATTAGCTTGGCTAAAGTAGCAGCTAGGGCTTGGGCCTAGGGGGTCACATCCTAGGCCGATGTTCATCACTGTGTGTGTGTTTCCATAAAGGACCCAACAGGCTAATCATGGTGCTGTCTGTCAGATGACTAGGCTGTGCACGAGGCTTTAGACCTTCCAGGAGTTCTGGTCATGTTCTGTAGAGATGGGTTTCCTCAGCCTCCAATCCAGAGAAGGAAGCAAGCTCTGAACGGGTAGACATGACTCCCTTGCGGCCTGCATGGTTCCCTCAGAGCGAGCTGTGGACACTCTGTAAGGAGAGCGTGATCAGGAGGGCCTTCTCGTTGCCAGGGCAGTACCCACAGGCACAAGGGATTCTGGGGAGTCCTCACAAATAAATAGTTTGAGGCCCAGCATTTATTTAAATAGTGAGATGGTTAACCCCTTGGTGACCTTTGATCCCGTAGAATGTAAAACTGAAAGAGGGAGAACCCACCCCAAACCCTAAACGCTCCCTCTAAACCCTCAAATGCTCACTGTTTCCCTACAGTGGCACCCATGGCATATCTGACATTATACATCTGTGAATGGTCTCCCAGAGAATGTTGGGTAAAATTTACTTGTGAAAGGCTCTTCTCATCTAAAAACAAACTAGAAAAACCAAAACAAAACAAAACCACTTGTAGGCTTTTTTTTTTTTTTTTGACATCTTGATGTGCCTACCACAGGACGTACCAAGGCCATTAGTACACGGATGTCCTTTGGTGGGGGGAGGGGAACAAATTCAAGCTTGGTTGATTCACAGGAGCCCCCTTTCTTATCTCACCTGCAGCAAAGAGGATTTTCAGGTCTGTTCGCACCACTGCCTTGATGGGTAGCTAAGTAGTGTTAGTTATCCAGAGGAAATCTGGACCACCCTGGCCAGCCTGCACTCAGTCGGACCCAGGAGCCATCCTTCTGCCTGCATCCTTTCACATCCTTGAGCATCATGCCTCTTGTCTCCTCCCATCCTGGGGTGTATGCTAGGGACATGCATAATAGCTATGCGTCTGGTCTACGTGCAGGCAGCCCCCAGGAAGTCCTTATGTCCAATGAAAGCTCTTCCAGCTTTCTGCTTTACTCTAACCTCTTTCCTATAGGCAGATTCTGAGTATGTTTCTTTGGGAATTTGATTGCTAAAAGAAACTCTTCAAGCTGCTGATTTAGCTTAATGCCATCATTTGGCGGTTGAGGCAAATTAAGGCTCCGTGCTGCTCAAGGGCTTGTGCAGGACCCACTGCCTCTCAGAGCTGCAGAGCTAGGGTTTAAGCACAGCTGCCTACCTCCCAGCATTTGTGGGACTTTGAGCTATGGAGTCCTGCCTAGACAGAGGTGCTGTACAGAGATGAGTGGCTTTGAACTTCCTTTGTCAGAGTTGACTGTGCAGCAGAAACACCCAGGGTGCTTCCTAAAAAAACAGACAGAACCGTCCATCTCAAAGGGCCAGAACCATATGGGATGGATCCAGGAACAGTGCCTGGGGATGATTATTTGTCCTTTTGTGGCTCTGAGATGACCACTGCTGAAGCTGAGGCCTGTGGGGGCCTCACCTGCTCGCTAGCAGACAAGAACACACGCAATCTGTTGTACAGGACATGAGGTGCAGACCCCTCTGGATTTAGTTCATTTTATGTAGCAAGCTCTAATTCTGAAAGATCAGTGCTGTCCACTATGGCAGACTCTGAAAAGTTAAGTCTGGAAACAGAAGCTGTGGGGCTGCACAGGCTCCTTTTAATGGGTCTAGTTCAGGGGAAGAACCCTAGCTCTGACCCAGGGGTTAGCACTCATCCCAGGCGGCCTGTGACCCTGCAGCTGTGCTGAACACACCCCTTCCCCGGTCTTCTATCCTGTGGCTTCTGTGCAGCTCCTCTTCAGGTTACCTTTGGAAGATGCTGACATACCTGGACATAGTGATTTTAGCAGCCACTCAATGCCACCGCTAGAATCTGAGGCTCCTTTGCCCAAGTGGGCTGGAGAGAGAAGCCAGGCATTTGACTTGTCAAGTGCAGATGGCATGTGACCCAGCATCATCATCCCAATGATCACTGAAATTATTCATTTGTTTTTTTTTTTGGCTATTGAATTCTACAAGTTCCTCACATATTGAGGATATTAATCCCTTATGAGAGTATATGCTCTGCAAATATTTTCTCTCACTTCCTCAACTGGCCTTTCTTGTTGAATGTATACTATATAGTACCTTCTCTAGTCTGATGTGATCTCCCTTGTATATATATTTTTCTTTTTCTTCTTCATGACCAAGGCAATGAGCCTTGTCAAACAGCCCTTTTCTTATGCTTTCTTCTAGTGGTTTTACAGCTTTTGTCCTACATTTAAGACTTTGATGTACGTGTCCCACCTCATTTTCTCGTCTGTGGGTCTCCAGGCTCCCAGGGCCATATCTGGTGACAGAGACTACCCTTTCCACTCTCTGTGAAGTGCCCTCATTCCTGTCTGACATTACCATTAGCTGCCTTCTTCTGCATTGTTCTGTTTGATGGTCTGTGTGTCTGCTATGGTGCCAGTGCTGGGCTGTTCCAAATGCTTTGACTTTAAATACAGCTAAAAACCAAGAACACTGATGCCTCCAACTTTGTTGTTCTTTTTAATGAGTGGCTTGTCCATTTGTGCTAATAATTAGAATGTGACTCTTATATAGAGACAGGATATTTGTTGTTCAGCTTTAAAGAAGCAAATACTGCCATCTGTGACAACATAGGCAAACCTGGAAGACAGTGAGTAAGTGAAGTAAGCCAGGTACAAGAGTCAGACTCTGTCTATATTTGTATATGGACTCTAAAGATGCCTTGGGGAAGCATAGCATGAACCTGTGGCTACTAAGACTGGGGAACTGGGGGACAAGGGGAATGGGAAGCATAGCAAAAGCACATGAAGAGCAACCGGAGACCCGTAGACAGCTGAGCAACCTCGTGAGCTCCTGCGGTTTTTCTCTAGAGTTTCACCAGGAGCCATTCTGGGAACCCCAACGCATCTGTGATTCAGGGATGAGGTGACCTAGCAGTCCATAAGGTCTGTACTCAACACTTGCTGCTTGGTTCTCAGAGCAACTTGTCTCACTGTCTGGCTGCTGTGTGTGGAACATCTGGTATGCAGAGGTCCCCCAGGGATGGCGACCTACCAGAGAAGCAGTAGCATTATTTTTTAGATTAAGAGACAGGCATCAACCCAGGTCTGCTTAGTGAGGGTACCTGCCCTCTCTCCCCTCAGTTTCTTTAACCTGGGAGCATGGTGGCACCCCATTCCCACCCTCTCTGTGAGGATGCAGAATTCTTGAGGCTTTATCAGCAAATGCAACTGGCCTTTTAATGAGTAGGAGGAAAATTCCTTTGACAAATATCGGTATTTTGATTTGCTCAGAGATGCTATAAACCCTTCAGCATTGTTGAATCATCTGGAAATTTGCCTTCCAAGGGAGCAATTGTTAAGTCTCTTTTTTTTTTCTACCAGCCTGGACTTCCTGAGATTTGGAGAGGGAAATGATAGAGAAGGCAACTGGAAGCCTGCGGTGATGAAAGGTTGCTTGGACCAAAGGCAGGAGAGTGGCAGAGTGAGATCTGAGGTCTTTCTGGTCACAGGAGCTTTTCCTTCAGCATAAGCCTGTTCTGGGCTGTGAGATGTACCATCGGGTCCAACAGGTGGGAGGCGACAGAGAATGTCCTTCTTCAGCAGAACTCGGGGCTGGGGCTGGGACAAAATACAAAAGTCTTAAGAAATAGATCCTGGTTGTAATATGATGATTGTTTTCTCCAGATTCCTCTGCTTGGTGTCCGGGACACCTGCCTTGCTCAGGAGACAGCCTATGTGGCAGTTCAAGGGGGCGCTCATAGTGCCTTGTCTCTGTCCTGAAATGTAGCTAACTGCACCAAATAGCAAGCCTGGGCTCTTTCAGCTAATGACTTCCAGATGCTGGAAGCATTGGCCAGTGGAATTTTATTGCCCCAGACTGTGGTTCTGGGCCACATACTTCTGACTTGAAGGTAGTTTGGAATGTAAACATTGCAAGGCATATACTAGAATTAATTAAAGCTACCCTATATTCTCCAGGCTTGCAAGCCTACAATGAGCTGTTTGCATGAACACAAGACAAGCAGACCAACTGGAGGCTGCAAGAACCTATGATTGTCACTACCTATCACCTTTATCTTCCAAAAAACCCCCCAAAAACCATGAACTGAGCTGACCTGTGTGCCTAGGTAGTCACCAGTCCTAGCCTAAGAAGAGGGGTTCCAAGATGCACCCCTACCACAAGTGAAGAGTGGTCAGCGCATGGCTGTTCATCACATGTTCACATGGAACCAATCACAGGCCCAGAGCACTTTACAGACTTGCCAAAAAGCTTACTTAACCAGGAATGCAAATGTGCATATGGGCAAGATCGAGAATGTCCAATGGGCATGGAAAGAAAACCGTGGCATCTAGTACTTGGCTGATAAAACTAGAAATAGCTTCTGGAGGTAAATTTTAAGTTCACAATGGCATTCAGAAGTGACAGTGCGAGTGTGTTTAATGTCACGAAGCTGCAAACTTAAAAAATGGTTCACATGGTGAATTTTAAGTTACATATAGTTCACCTCCTAAACTAAAAGGCAGAATATCCAGGCAGTAAAAGTTCTTTAAGATTATATAAACCATCAGAATTTCTAGAATATTCCTCTCCTCCCATACAGTAAGAAGGGAAGTCATGGCTCTCTGGTAACTGTCCCATGCAGTGCCAGGATATTTCAGGAACAAGATACTTGAAAGCCACATCCTTAGAGCTGAGCAACCATCCACATGCCCTATGTCTTTAGAGTAGTGATTCTTAAGACAGGGAGCTCTAAGAAAAGCCGAGTAAGTTGTGATATACACCTTCCTAGTTTTCTGTCACTGTAATAGAACATCTGAAGCAAATGGCTTATAAAGAGAAAAGGTGCAGAGTTTGAAGGATCTGGCCCACTGTTTCACAGTCCCATTGCTTGGGCCCTTGGGAAAACAGTACATCTGAAGGTTTAGTGGCAGAGAAAAGGAATCATCTTATGAACTATGAAACAAAGAGAAAGGAAGAAAAGACTGAGATCCCAACCCACCCTCAAAAGGCAAGTCCCCACCGATCCAACCGCTTCTCATTAATTCCCACCTTAAAGATTCCACTATCTCCTGTCTTAGTCACTGCTATCTTGCTGTGAGGAGACACCATGCCCAGGACTTCTCTTGTAAAAGAAAGCATTTAATTTGGGGCTTGCTTATAGTTTCAAGGGTTAGTCCATTATCATTGTGGTGTCAAGTATGGCAAGCATGAAGGCAGCTGCTGGGGCAGTAGTAGAGATCTACATCCTGATGCACAGAGAAAGAGAACCTGGGCCTGGCATGACCCTTTGAAACCACAAAGATCACCATCCAGTAACATATTCCCTCCAACATGGCCACACTTACTTCCACAAGGCCATGCTTCCCGATTCTTCTCAAATAGTGCCACTCTCTATTGAGTAGTCATTCAAATATATGAACCTACGGGGGGGGGGTTCTTATTTAAACTACTACAGCTCCTAGTTTTCTGGGCTAAGCCTCAACACACGCATATTTGGAGGACACATCAGATAAAATACTGTAGTGATCTGTAACTAACTGTAACTACCACAGGGCTCTCTGGCAGTCAGATGGCTTAGCTCAGCTCTGGAAGGAGAGGAGGGAGGCCATATTCTTCAGTGTGTCTGGGTCAAGTTGACCCGCACATAAACACTTCCCTGTTGAAGATACCTCCATAGGAAGCAAGATTGTGTTTACTGACTGCCATTCCTCCATCTGATGTTATGGGAAATTGCGTGTCAATTCCTGTTCCAATGGTTCTTCTGCCATTGTGCAGTGACCCCGATCCTGCCAGAATCTTCACTTGCTCCCCTTGGTTTCTTCAGATGATCTTCGTGTGGTTTTCATCCTCAGCGTTTTTTCTAGGTACACAGCAGATTTTAGGGTAACTCCATAATCAAACACAACATGAACAGATTAGTTGGGGGAAAGGGCTCTTCTGTGTGCTGTGTCCTCTTGTATTCCAGTGTTGCCCAACATTGATGTTGGAACATTATCACTCTTATCTCCAGCTTCACTATGACTATGCCGGGATCAGTATATTTGCTGCTGAAATTTCCTTCGTGGTATCCTCCAACACCACTCCCTCGTCTTTGTCTGAGTTACAATGTTCTGTCTCTCATAGTTTGGTGGTAGTGTTGGATCGGATTGGACCAGGAGTATGGTGACCCCCTTTGTTGTCACCATTGAGCCATTAGTTGACCATAGTACCAAAAGATAACTCTCAACCCCAGGCCACACCCAGCTGTTTATCTACCATGTTTCCAGATAATTGGACGCAGTATTGGACGATTTCCAAGTGCAGCGTGGGGTGTGTGGCCAGTCCATTCCGTGGTCTGTGGCTGTCCCTGAAGACACTAGCTACCCTCGACATCGCTGTCATTGATAATCCCAATGTCCTATCTCTATCCAGGCACTTCCCTTACAAGCTCTAATGCAAGCTGTTCCTTTGAGTTAGATTCCTCCCGGAGCCCTCTGGACCTAGCTTGCATGTCTTTGGACAGAGAAACAAAGGTCTAGACCATTCCCCTCTCCAAAGCCTGTTCTTGCAATCAGAAAAGAAATGAAGTATGTGCCAGTCTGGGGAAGAGACTCGCTTTTGTGGGTTCCTTAGCACAGCGTGGAGTGCGTTCCCTGACTTTAAAGAAGTCAGGCCCTTTGTCTGCAATTATGAAAATGGACTAGTTCCCTCCTCCCGTCCGAGAGGGGCCTAATGGGAAGGACTACAGCACTCAGGGCTGAGGGAACAGCACTTTGGGCTGAAAAGGTTCTTACTGCTTTTTATCTACGGGCACTTTTTCAATTAAGGAGTCTCCTCTGAGATGATCTATCACCTCCCTGTCTGATAAGGAAATAATTACCATCAGAGCAGCTCCATTACACATCTCATGTCCTCCCCATGCTGTGGACAGTGGAGAAGAATCCATCGCTTCCCACTTACAGCCGCATCTCTGTGAGCATGGGGTTTGCAGCTATGGGTACCAATTTTCTGCAGGCTCCTGATCTTTCTCCCCCACCTCCTACCTTTTTGGTAGTGGCGTTTAAATGCAAGTTCTTCTGCATGCTAAGCAAGCATCCTGCTGCTGAGCTATATCCCCATCCTCTTTCCCTCCCTCCGTTTCCTTTGTCTCTTCCGGGCTAGGAACAATGGTTGAACATCTGTTAGTGTGGAGAATTCTTGCTGGCATGACATCTCCTTCCTCTGCCTGCTCTGGAGAGCCAGCATCTTCTGGCCGTAGCCCCACTGACTTGTGTCTTCTGGCCTGCAGGCACTGTTAGTCTATTCAGCCCTTTGTCAATACTCTATCAAAGTTTGTTAGCACTGTCGGTGATGGTTAATATTCTTTGTCATCTGGATTGGATTTGGAATCACCTAGGACACACACCTGTGGGAATGCTGTGCCTGGAAGGGCATTTCCAGAGAGCATTGCTTGTCCCATGGTCTACCATTGCACACTGAATATAGTGGGCAGGGATGGTGAGCACTGTGGTCCCCTTTCACTACTTCCTGGATGGTATCATGAATCATACTGCGTGTGCTGCCATCTCCTCCCCATTATTATAGATGCATTTCTCTGAAAAACCAAATACCCTTTATCCCTTGGTTTTATCCATGTATTTGACCACAGTGATAAGAACAGTAGCTAAATCCACCGTGATGATAACGGGGCAACATTATAAAAACGACAAGGGGACTGTTGTAAACACACCAAGTTCAACTTAACAGCCTTTGCTCTCCCTCTCTCCCTCCCTCCCTCCCTCCCTCGCTCCCTTCTAAAACAGGATATCATATATCCCAGGCTGGCCCCAAACTTGCTATGTAGGCTGGCCTTCAACTCCTGGTCCTTCTGCCTCCACTTCCCCAAGCGCTTGGATTTCTGGCATGTGATACTTGATATTTTAAAATAGAGACTTTAAATTTTTAGGCATTTTTACATATGTGCACAGAGTATTATGTTGGTATTCAACACAAATTACTCTGTGGTAACCCCTCTCTTTCCCCCATGAAGCCTTCTTTCCACTTAGTCCCCAGTGGTTCCATCATTAGAAAATGACACAGCCCCTCTACTGTTGTTAGTCAGTCATTAACTGTTTTTCCCACGAGGAAACTCTTCAGCACTGCCATCCCGCCTTTAGAAGAGATGCGGAGGTTGTGGCTTGTCAGAACTCACAAGGATACATCTCTTGGCACATCCTCTAGATATTTTTCCATTGGCCCCCTGAGGACTCTTCATTCTGAAGGGTGAGAGAGAAGAGGGAGTGGTTCCATCACCTTCTCCTGCACACAGAACTTTCTCTGAACTACAGGGGTTAAAAGCAGGGCAGGAATGGCCTTTCCTCTGTACCCAGAGGACTTGGGAAAGTGTGACTCCCTGATACTCCTGATGGAGAGGACCTGATTTCCATCCATGCCAATAACTGGGGAAGGAGAAACGAGTGCTTAAGACTGAATTTATGAGGAAGCCCAGTCTCCCTCAGCTAGACTGATGAATGCCTGGGGAGAATGTGGCACACACTTGTGGATCGTTTGCCCTTGTGCCACCTGGCCTTTCTTTGTTAGGAAGGGTTGTCTCCTAGCTGTTTCATCCCTTCAGGCTACAGTTGCTTCTCATTAAGGAAAAGTACCCTATGCCCCTAGCATGGAGCCTAAATCTAAGGGTTCCCCAAGCCTCCCGTCCATCTTCCTCCGTGGACGTGAAGACACTGGAGAGGGGAAGAAAAACTTCTGGTTGCGTTCAAGCCTTTGTTTTCCGTGTGCAGATAGAGCTGATGGAGCGAAGACGTGCTCAAGTCATTAGGTTTGCACTGTAGTCAACAGAGCCTGGATTCCCTCCCCAAAACAGAACCCTTGGGGATGTTTACTTAGATCTCCTAAAAATAAAGTTCTCAGAGGAGGTGTGGCTGTTTGGCCAAAGCATGATCACTAAATCCCAGGGAAGTCCCCTTTCCATGGGGGTAAAAAGTCAACAGAAAGGTCAGTGTTGTGTTGCTTGGGTGTTGAGATTCCTTCCTCCTCCTTCCACATTCAATCCCCAGGACAAACGTCTCAGTGACAAGAAGCAGGACTGTTCTTGACTGAGATTGGAGACCTGTGCTCAGTCCCAGAAGGTCCTAGAATGAGAGCCAGCTCTAGCCTGCTTGTTTTCTACCAGTGTGGGACAGGCATCTAAAGCTGATTTCTCCAGAGCGATGGCAGGGCACAGCCGTTAAGAACAATTTCGAGTCAGCTTCTTCCTTTGGAGCCACTTAGCTGTGTGTCCTTAGGAGGGGACCTGTGCTTCTCTGAGATCTCCATTTCCTAATTCATGAATAGTAGCTAAGTGTGCCTGTCCCACAGGGCTGTTCCGGGAGGAAAGCAGTGCATGTCAGGTATGGTGCAGGTAGGGAAGGTTGAGAGCTCATGACTGGTGTTATAGAGGTAGGAGATGTTTGTCAAGCATCTGCTATGTGTAGACGTGGAACCAGACAGCAAAGGCTTTCATGACATCTGCTTTCTGCACTGCAGAAGTGAACCCACTTCAGTTAGGACTGGTCAGTGCTCAAGTGTTTGCTCTAGGAACTTGGTGGTCCTGAGGAAAGAGACTGAACTCACAGGAGTAGCATGCATGTGACCACCAAGCTTTAGAGACGTCTATGGGCCAAAAGAGATGACCTTGCTCATTAGTGCACCAGCAGAAAGTGATGCGTCTGCTATGTCAGAATTGTAGGGATCCCCGTACGAGTGTGTATACTTGTATGTACACACGTGTCCTGTACAAACTGATATGTACCGGGAGAAAGCATGTATGGACAGAAAGATGGACAGTGTCACAGAGGAGAAGTCAGCCATTGCCGGCCAATTGTCACTTTGGTTTTGTGGGTTAAATGAGATTATTTAAGCCAAGTACTCAAAACTTAAGAGAATCTTTTCACATCTGCTAAGATGACTACCATTTAAAAACCAAAACCAGCCAGGTGGTGGTGGCGCATGCCTTTAAAGCCTTGCACTCAGGAGGCAGAGGCAGGCAGATCTCTGAGTTTGAAGCCAGCCTTGTCTACTAAGTGCATTCCAGCACACCTAGGGATACACAGAGAAGTCCTATCTCAAAAAAAATCAAAATTAATTAATGAATAAGTAAATTAATAATTAATTCAAATAAATAAACCCCGAAGAAGAAATAGAAAACAAAGGTGGCTAAAATGTAAGGAAACTGGATTCCTCATGTATTTCTGGTGGAAATGTAAGATGGTATGGCTACTACAGAAAACAGTATGGTGGATTTAAAAATAAAAATATGAATTTCTGTACATATCACTAAAATAATAGAAAGCATGGTAATCATAGAGATACTTGTATGCCATTAACCACAGCAGCATCATTCATAATATACAAAGATGGAAATGCTCCAGGTGTCCACAGACAAGTTCATGAGTGACCAAATCATTGTGTATATACAATGTGTTACTCCAATGGGTATTAGTCAGATTGTAAGAGAAATATGTCCCGACATAGGCCATAACATTCGCAGTGTGATCAACCTAGGGGATATTATGCTAAATAACCAAGTACCCAAGAAGCCAACTCCCTAGGGATGGAAATAGATTAGCAGCTCCTGGGGCCTAGATGGGGAAAGAGTTGTGAGTTTGTGTGTAGTGAGAAATTTCAGTTTCTCGAGGTTAGGAGAATTCTGGATACTGGTTTTACAATAATGTATTAACGCTACTGAGCTTGCACATTTACACATAAGTACAGCAGGCAGGTTTTATAATACGTATTACCATGGCTTTAAAAAATACATAAGGGGCTGGAGCGATGGCTCAGTGGTTAAGAACTCCGCATGCTCTTCCCCAGGTCCCAGGTTTGATTCCCAGCACCAGCATGGTAGCTCACAACAGTCCGTAACTCCAGGTCCACGGGGTCTTATGACTTACTCTGGATTCTGCAGGCACTGCATGCACACGCAGCACAGACATACTTGAATGCAAAACACATAAAATAAATAAGTGAAAAAAAAACATGGAAGAGTTCAGAAAATCATTCTTTGCAGCAACAGAATCTAGTTGAGTCCACTCCTGTTTCAAACACAAAGTACTTGAGACTGGGCAATGCAGAAATAAAAGTTCTTAACTCATGGTTTGGGGATGGAGGGTGGGGGTTTAAAGTAGAGCAGTAGACATTGAGAGGGGTGTTATAGGCATCTCTCTGGTAAGAGTACACTTGAAGGAACATGGCATGTTGTGAGACAAAAGGAGACAGAGAGAGTGGGTCCAACATGCTTTTGTATAAGGAATGCTGAGAACCCACCATCTTCCCATGAGGTCTATGTCAGTCCCTTCCAAAGGCAGCATGCCTAGTTACTCCTCAACAGGTTCTACCTCTTAAAGGGTCCACCATGCCTCATGCTGCCACACAGCGGCCCCGAGCTTCTAACATGGGAGCATTGAAGGACCAACCTCATGCAAGGCCATGTCAGAGAGAGTGAGAACTGTGGTCCAGAGCTGTACTAGCTGGACCTTCTGGTGATTGGACTTGGGAAAACATGGAGGAGAGAGACCCAGGTTAGGGACCGCCGCCACCGCTAGGTCCCTTGCTCACGCAGACAGCGCGGAGAGATTTCAGGAGCACAGAGAATAGCACACATCCCTTTTGTTTCATAATCAAATTGAAACAGCCCTGGGAGAGGCAGTATCACCGTGACTTCAGCTCATCCTAAGGAATGAGTGCTGACATCCTGTTTTAATTAGCGGAGAGCGGCTAGGGACACAGGCCCGAGGAAATGTGTGTTCCTACTCTGCTGTGCAGACACAGTGAGTGTGCGTGGCAGGGGCTCAGGGGCACATGGGGTGGGGCCTGTGTCAATGGATAGAAGCCACTTAGAATAATTGGCCTGTGGTTTGGAAGGTCCAAAACTACTCTCTCCTGATTCTCTGGGTCAAGGTGTTCAGGAATAATCTGCAAGGCCTTCGTCTGTCTTTATTCTTCTGGTGCCCATGATGCTTTTGTTAGAACTGTGAAGTGTAATTACAGACCTGACAGGCGACAGCAAGTCAGAAGAAATGTCTTACTCGGTAGACACTGAAACAATGATTTTAAGCAAGGTGACAGTGGAGGACTCTCTCGAGCCCATGAGCCATTTGTGAGCAGCACCAAATCCTCAGATACAGTCACTTCCGGGGCGGGCAACTTCCTTCTTAGAAGATCAAGTAGATAGATCCCAGGACACTGAGATCAACTGCTTTTATCCCTAGAGTGTGGGGCGGGGCAAAGAGTGATGTCACCTGCTGATCCCCTGCCAGCCATCACTCACCTTCTTTTGCACTGCCTCTGGGTCAGGCATAGCTGGGATCAGGCTGCACATTCACACCTATGGAGTTCCTGCCTGCATCAAGGGTCATTGTCCAGCGCAGGCTTTGCTGAGGAAGCAAAAGGAAGGCCAGAGTGGTCGGCAGTGGCTGCTTTTCTATCTTCCTCTGAGGCTAAGAATAGAATAAGTCAGGCCTTTTGTGACAGCATGGTATTGAAGACATGACCTGGGGAGGTGACTTTTCTGTTAGGCCCATGGCAGCTAAGATCACACCATGGAAGTCACTAGTACAAGGGCATGGGAATTGGCTAAGACAGGTGACAGAGCTCTTAACATTTAACAGAGCAAGAAGGGCACTGAATAGAGCTCATACTTCTAGGGAAGCCAGCACAGCTCAGAAGACAAGACTCAGCCTCAGAAAGCATCCTCGTTCAACACCCTGGTTTCCAGAGCTGTTTGTCTCTGGCTCACCCCATACCATGTGCCTGACCTGTGCTCCAGTATGAGGGGACTCATAGCGTGGCAGGGCTCAGGGACACTGACTGGCCGGCCCCTCATATCTCTGCAGGTGCACTGCTGGGTGATCAGTGGGGCACAGCTACTGCTCTGCCCCCTCTAAGTAGATCATTTCTCAGATATTCCTTTCACTCTTTGATTTGCTCCCTCTATGCACTTGATTTGATTTTTAATTTTCTTATGTGCTTATATGAAGGATTGCCACCCATATGTCGGTGCCCACAGAGGCCAGAGGAGGAGGTTGAGTACCCTGAAGCTAAACAGTTGTGAGCCAACAGATGAGGGTCCTGGGTATCAAACTCTTTACTGCTGAGCCATCTCTCCAGCCCCTGTGCATTTTAATTTGATTGGGGGTATCTACAAGAGTTAGATCATAGGGACTGTATTGGGGTGAGGCAGGTCATGCAGGCCCTGAGAAGAAACACTGTCAGAGTACCTAAGAGGAGGGACCCCTTAAGCATTTCACAGGAGGTACAAGTTACTTCCTTCCAAAAGCTGAGGGAACTCCCATAAACTCTTCTGTTCTTGACCGCAGCTCCTCCCCCTGTGGTGTGCAAGCTCCTCCCCCTGTGATGTGCGAGTCCCTGGACCTATGGGTTTTGCTGGAAGCTGGCCTCTTTATTCCCATGGCTTTCACTTTTCTTTTCAGGGGACCTCTCCAATTCTACTTCTACCTGGCCCCCTATTCAGGCCGTGGGATGTCCCCTGCCAGAGGACAAGCCACTTCGTTACTGATCTTTGGGAGCTGGGTTCCAAACTCTCCAGTAGTTTAATCCTGGAGATCAGTTCTGCTGCATCTGATGCTAATGTAGGCTTGCTTTGTCCCCCACTTGTTTGTTGAATTAATATGTGCACACACGCACACACACACACACACACACACACACACATACACACACACACATATATATATATGGATGGATGTTTTAGTGAAAAAGAAAAGCTAAAGTAGCAACCCAAATCTTAACTCCTCATCTGTCAAGCATCTATGTATGGCTTGCAGGCTGAGAAATGCACACAAATCATTAAATAACAATTATCATAATTAGCAGGGCGAGCTTATGACTAATCACCCTTGTGCCCAGAGCTTCCCGTTTACCTTGCCAGTGGATTAATGGGTATTGTGAGGCTATATAAGAAGATGATGATGTCTCATCTCTGTAGACTTCTTCACTCCAGGACCATGTTCTTTCTCAGAAAAGGTGTCATGATTACGTTCCCTGCGGCTTCCCAGCTCCTGCTCCTCAGTCACCCTCCACCTCGGAATCAAGAAAAGCACCGCAGCTACCAGCAGCTCAGGGGCAGCCACAGTCAGGTGCACAGACCAAGGCTTCTGGGGTCAGCAGGAGGCAGGCACTGGTGCACCTAGAAACCAGAGCGCATCTTTCCCCTGCCTGCTTCCTGCTCTTACAAAGCATGAGAGCCTGCCCTGCCAGCTCCCCTGTAGCCCTCACCTTAGTAAGGGCTTCAAGGGCAGGAACGCTGTGGCAGCAGGTGGTTTAAGGTCACAGATGGCTGGGGCTACAGCCAATGAGCACATATTTACAGTTGCTATGATACTAGAACGAAGGGGGCGGGGATGCTGTCCTCTTTCATTAGCCACAGGGCAACCAGCCACTCAGATTCTGCTGGGACTGTGGTAACACCTGCAGCTATGACAGTCTCCCTATCTAGCCACAGCTACAGCCTCTTGGATCCTCTCTGTCCATTTAAGTCTCCCTCTGGCTAGCACAGGTACTATAGAAGGGAGAGAGACTATGTAAACCTTGGACCCACATGTTCATCAGCTATGGGTGGCCTCTGCTGTCTGCCTTCGGCAAAGGCAGTGTTCGTTTTGCAGCCCTTCCTAGAAAGTTGCATTAGGCAGGGTCAATTTATCATCTATCCAACGGAGAGTTGGAACTTCTTATAAAGCTGAAGGGTTGGTGAAAGGCATCAAGGGCCAGCGGTACACTGACATGGGTCAACCAGTTAACCAGTCCCGATGATGCAATAACTGATGGACTCCAACTGTGGGTCCCATGTGAACACTTGTATGTTCTGAGACTAGAGCAGGGTTCACATGGAACGCTGTGGGGGAGGGGATAGGTGGAAGAATTGTAATAGATTAGTTACCAAATAGGACAATTTGAGGTAGCATTATATGCTATAAAGAAAGAAAAATAATGTGGAATTAGAGTCAAGGGCTCTGTGGCACAGTGACATTTCATCTGAGACATGGATAGGGCTGAGGGACCAGGCCTATAAAGATCCAGAGGCAGGCCTCCCTGGACAGGAAACAGATCACAGAGGCCCTATGCCAGGGGTGGATAGAAGGTGCTAAGTAATAGGAGCTGGCTCTCTCCCTCAAAAGAAAAGAGCAGGTCTATATATGTCCTGAAATTACCGAGTGATCCTTCTGTACCTCACTGCAAGTAAGGGCTGAACTCACAGAGGACCCCTACATTGGCCAGATCCATCCCAATGTAGGACTTATTTGACCCCCTGCAAACAAAGATAACTTATTTATAGGATGTTATTAAGGAATTAATTTGAAGGATTAGAAAATAGCTTGGTGCTAAAAGTGCTTATGCTCTTCTAGAGGACCTGAGTTTGGTTCCTAGGACCTAATGTTGGATAGCACATAACTACCTGGGACTCTAGCTCCAAGGGATCTGAAACCCTTTTCTAGACTCTGTGAGCACCCAGACACACATGGCACACACATATACTTATAAATATATAGTTTTTAAAGAATCAATCCAAGATGTTCTTCTGAGTGATGGCCTTGCCCTTCACCCATGTGTGCAGAGTTCAGTCTTTGCAAGTTATCCACCGTGCTGGTGCACCTGGTCTGATGATGAACCGGGGGTAGTTCCTGAGACCTTGTGATGGGACACTTGCCTTCAAGGTGTATTCTTGGGTGTGACACAAGGATTAAGGTGTGTTGTTTGTTTGTTTAGTAACTGAAATCATAATCATTTTCTTGACATTAAGGTAAAAAAAAAAATGACTGGTGCCTGGGTGGGAACCAACTCCAGGGACTGTGCATCATTTCCCCCAACTTGCGAAGTTCCTAGTAGCCATCAAACCCCAGATATGTGTGGAGCCAAAGAGTAGGAATGACTTCTGCCTGGAGCATCAAGTTTATACTTGAACAAACCCGTGAGAGCCACCGGATGAGGAAGGCTGAGATCAGTGAGGAGAAAATCCTTAGCCACATCCTGTGGCCTCGCAATCTCACCTCTTCCTCCCCCCCCCCGTCCTCTTTTCTCCTCTATGTGTGTACAAGAACATGAGCACAGCCCCACCCCTCTCCAGATAGCACCACACATTCCTAGTTGCTGCTCCCTTTAAGCCAGCTTGTTCCCTGTCTGTCTGGTAAGTTACATCTCCATGTAAGTGTTAAGTTTAGAAGATGATAGTTAAGCTTACAATCCATAAAAAAAAAAAGCCATAAATGAAAACCAACCATAATGGACAGCAATATGTGGGAGATGGCCTCTCCTTGGGGCCAGATAAATGTGTGTTTACCATATTCAAGTTCAGATTTTTGATAAGAACCATTAGGAAATATAGTGGAACAGGAGACTGATGACAGATTTCAGGGAGCAAAGTGAGGTAACGGTCTTAGCATTTTATTGCTGTGAACAGATGCCATGACCAAGCCAACTCTTATAAGGATAACATTTAATTGGGGCTGGCTTACAGGAGCAGAGGTTCAGTTCATTATCATCAAGGCATGGCAGCATCCAGGAAGGCATGGTGCAGGAGGAGCTGAGAGTTCTACATCTTCATCAGAAGGCTGCTAGCAGAAAACTGACTTCTGGGCAGCTAGGATGAGGGTCTTAAAGCCCACACCCACAGTGACACACCTACTCCAACAAGGCCACACCTTCTAATAGCGACACTCCCTGGGCTGAACATATACGAACCGTCACAGGTACCATGACTAGAAGTGGGGAACACAGCCCCCCAGACTCTGGCTGGACACAACCAGGCCAGGGTAGGCTCTCTACTAGCCTACGCTACACCACTCAGTCTCACATCTCTGAACATGGTGCCCTGGACCTGTGCCCTGGCAGCCCTCAAAGAACCAGGCCTGGTGCTGTCTGTACCTTCTGTGAGAGATGCAGTTTACATCGTTGCTCATAGCGTTTCTAATGGGTCTTCTTGGGTTTTGCTCCTGGGCTGTGGCAGAACATTTTGACAGGGGCTTTGGGAACCAATGGATCAACTCCAGTAACTTAGACGGTGTCAGGGAGGACATGCTAGGAAGTCATTTCGGGGTTTCTGGCATCTTCCTTCAGAGTATCACCGGAGCACAACATGGGATGGGAAGACTGTGTCTCTCAGGACGGGACCCTGTCCTGCCAGCAAAGCTGGTGGTGTGAGGTGCTAATGGTGAATTGGTTGCAGGATATCTGAGTTATGCTCCCCTCTCCCAGGACAGTGCCTCTCTCGGTCTGGTGAGTGGGTTACAGAGTCCTCTGGATGTTTCCTGTTTGAGAACAAGCCATATGGCTCGCTATAATCCTTCTGTCCAGAATGTCCGGAAGATTGTCAAGCCTTCCCTTCAAGGCTGGAAATGGGAATCAGGCCCCAACTCTGAGGCTTAAAAGTAGCTCTCTCAAGTCTGCTTCTTTCCCAGGAGGCGGGCACTTCCATGGGCTCTGCCTAGGTAATAGGTACAGAGATCCCCGAAGGTGCATAAATCTGTCTTCTCTTTTCCCTTCGGAGGCAGTTAATTTTTTTTTTCTAACCTCTCATTTGCAGTCCAAGGATGGGCTTACCATGTTGACAGTGAGAGAGTTTTGCCTGAGGGCATCTGATCAGGTGCCCAGAGAACAAGCTAGATCCATTCTATTTTCCCCAAGACCATTCCCTGTGTGCCTGAAGCTCACTCCTTCAGCACATGTGACCAGGAAAATGCTCTCCCCACCTGCCTCTGCCTGGAAGGGGCTTGCTTGATCCTTAGGCTGTCATATGCCTCTCTCCCTGTGTGCCTGGCTGCCAAAAGAGATAGGGCAGGCTTAGGATTGGACTCCCCAATTGTTAACCATATGAAAAGGAAACCAGTAAGTCTTCATAAACCATTTTTTTTTTCTGGTAGGTCTTCAAGGGGTGAGGAGGTGGCAGGTATCTGGCCTGCCTCTCCGTGGGGTGAGCACAGGTAGGAAGGCACTGGCAGGTCTCAGCTGTTCACCAGGCACAGCGGGGCATCTCTGCAGTTGTTGCTTTGTCTTCCCTACCACCTGCAAAGAGGGAATTGCTGCCTCTAATTTTAGGAATGAGAACACTAAGGAGATTCTATGACTGACCCAAGAGGTTGAGTCACACCGATGGAAAATGTCCCCCAAGCTCCTTCCTTTCCCAGGAGAAATCAGTCTGCCATTCTCTCGAAGATCATGTAGGTCCCCAGCTTAGTATGTGTGGGAGTACCCTGCTGCCCTCAGATGACAGGGTCCATTTGTCACAGATTTCATCAGGCAAGGACCCTGCTTCATACCCATCCATGTGGCCTCCATATCACCCATTGCAGACCCTGCAAATCTCAGCATTGTCCTTGACAGCAGAGGACACATCCCACGTCCCACCTGAGTCTTTCAACTTAGCTGTGCTGATCGCACACCGGATTCACTGCCGGAAGCAAGACTTAGCTTGATGCTTCATTGATCTCTCTGGTTCTTTTTACTCAGAATGGCTCATGGCTGGAAGGTATCCACAAGTTAATCTAGTCTAATTGTCCGAACTAGGATGTGCCTCTGCAAACTACAGGAAGCTCTCTAAACATACCGGTGAGCTGGGAGGCTTGTGAATTAGTCCACATCTCCTCTCCAGTGCTATGGGAGATGCGTGACCCATCTTCTTCTGGTTGTCTGTTCTTTTCTCACTTTTTTTTTTTTTTTTTTTTTTGCCTGCTACAAGGTGAGTGATAGCTGTCACAGACCACCAGTAACTGATGATATACCAGCAAGCTGGAAGCAACTGGTCTCTATAAACTGCCCAGAGCAGACAGTTTTATGCAAGAGGAAAGAAATACACTTTCATTTTGTTTAATTCACAGAAAGGAGGTCCAGACCTACCCTTTGGGATTCATGTGCAGCTTGATGTTTTCAGTAGCTTTAGACATCCTCTGCAGTACCTATCAAGCTCCTGTTTCCCTTGTAAAGCCTTATGGAGAAACACGCCATTAGGCATGTACAATTAACCAGCAAGTGTTCACCTGGGTGGTAAAGGTACCCTGTTCTACTGGCAGCTAGCTCTGTGGCTCCAAGTGCTTTGAGATCCGCTGTGCAGTGACAGTGCTACCATGATCCATTCATTTCTAATAAACCCCGAGGTTGCCTGAAGTTCTGAGAGGCTTTGGTGTCCATGTAGGGGTTCAGGATACATACACCTGACTGTCTGAACTCACCTTATGACAAGGCTGGTTGAAGGATGACCAGGAAGATGATGGAATTGGGGATGTTGCAATAGTATAGTCGGAAGCAAGATAATGAGCCCGGGATGCCACGTTAGTATGGATGATGAAACTTCAGCTTCCTTGTTATTAGTACTTATAAAGGGAAACTCAGCTCCGGGGGTTGGGAACCTGTGAAAGATGACATTACACCTCCCGTTGTCCTTCACCTTCCTCTCTCTCTCTGTGCTCAGGAATAGGACCAATGGCCTTATCTATGTTAATAGAAAAGTATGTACTACTGAGCTATATCCCTAGCCTTTGGGGGGTGGGTATTTTAAGAGCAGCCCTTAACTATGCCTCCAAGGCAGATCTTGAAATTTCAGTCTCCCTGCCTCAGCTTCCCCAGATGTCTGGGTTTATAGGCCTGCACTACCAGGCAGAGCTCAGTTATGTTACGCATGTTAGATTGATCTAGAACTAGGACGAGCTAGCTACAGTGTTAGCTGCATTGAGCAGAGGATATTGGCTGGGATTTCTTGTCTTCTAAGTAATCCCTGAACTTTGAAAGGTATTCCAGGCAATGTGGTCTCTTACCGCTTCTCGTCCTGGTCAATAGACTCTCCTAAGGAGTACTTAGCTCCCACGGGTGGACCGTATCAGTCTAGTAGACCTTTGGGCTGTAGTCTACTGTAATTCTCAGGAAAACATCACAGCAGTTACTGGGAGACTAGCTTCCACCCCCACTCCCCCACCTCACCCCCCACACACATAAACTTTCATTTTATTTGTTTGTTCAAAGTCACATAGTTTTGACTCCCAAATGGATGTTACAGTGAACTAAAGGTGGCGATGGATGGATGAAGTCAAGCCATACGTGTAGCCCAGACTGTGAGGTGCTTGCACTTTCCCTAATTGACACTCCTCATTCCAGGGTGGGAATACGGACAGCCACAGGACTTGACAAATAGGTTCTGGTGAAAATTAGGTACTGCATCAGCAAATTTTCCTAGGGTCTGTTCTTGGGGTATTTATTTACATCCTGGTATGGATTGAAGCTGATGACTAGATAGGTTTTCCTGGTGTCATCTTCCATTTAAAAGTCATTTTAAATATTGTTGATGCATCTTTATTGGGCCATTGATCACCTGCAATGTGCATTTTGACAGCTGAGGTAAAACAAGATCACTTAGCGACCACGGAATGACTAAGAGCAAGTGACATGAAGAAGAACTTGCCGGTATACGAGTCAGGTGAAATGAAGTGCCATGTATGGTCGTCCCTGTTCTATTTTTACCTCTCTGGGTGATTTGTTCGGGGCAGCAACAGCTTCAGGAGCATCAACAGAGCTGGCTCTGATGGGAACTAAAGATCCCTGAGACGCAGGGTGAGTGTGCAGTGCCTCCTGGTCAATTGGTCACACTGCTGGCCCCTGCTAGATGCTAACTACATAGTCCTGCCTTTTAGTCTTAGCACATTTTCTTTCCCAGAATCATGTCCTGTTTTCTTCTATTCAATGTTGGAGAGGCTTTGATGAATGGGTCAGCATCCTCGGCCCAGTCTACCGTTTAGTTACATTCATTTTCAAACATAGACACTGCAGCTGGATTGGGTGGTCTGTTTTAATAGCGTAACGGCTGCATGCCGTACTCATGACCCAAGTGTGGCCTGTGTCTAGGGAGTGCTTCCTTCCCCTGTAGTGTCTGTGCCCACTGCCTGTTTGTCACCGCAGTGGAGAAGCGGCGTGCTGGGCTCATTGATAAGCAGCTTCCTTATACCTCCTACTGAGAAAGTCTGTCCTGTTACATACATTCCATGTCACCTAACCTGACTGTCACTTTAGATTCTTCAAGTGTCCTCCCACCTCAAATACTATGCGTTCTTAATGTTTATCGTTTTGGCAGTGCTAAGCCAATTCTCCTGATCTCTGGATGTGGCATGCTTGTGTGATGATGTGTTCACAATGGAAACTGTTGAGTGTATGGAAAAGATACAGGCCTGCGTGTACTCCATAAAACATATATCAAAGGAAAACAACACTGGAAGTGGGCAAGAACTAAAGTAAGAAAAAGAGTGCCAATCAAAGGCTGTGGTGTTTCTATTACAGTTTTTGGTGTGAGTGAATAACTGGGGTTAGTTATAGGCTTTGAGGAGGGTCTACATAAGGGTCCATGTTTTTAGCAAACAGATTCATTTCAACACTGGGAACTTACACAGCAGGGAGAGATACTGGAATTTGCAGAGCGTAAAAGCGTAGGTGATAGGAACTCCGGAGCTACCTGAAAGGCCCTACCTTCGTGTGGGAGATGTGCAGTGATCAGGGCTGGAATGTGTGCATTGAGGAAATCATCTCATGCTTGCTATGGTTCAGTGTCCTATCCTAGAAACAGAGGGGTTAGCATTAAAAGCCACAGAGATTTCTCAAAAAACAAGGCCTGACTTCCATTACACTCTCTTGTGCATGCTGCAGTTTTAAACACTATATTGCCGAGACCACTTAAAACGTTATGGTGTCCTGTGAAGAAAGTTTCCCTATTGTTCTCATCCTACTGGTAGAGAGCTGTGAGCTTGTATTCGCAGAGGCCAATCCACTTAGCTGGTATGTGATCTTTTTCTGAGGCTCTAAATTACATAAGATTAGGAGGGCGCAACAGTTTTACCCTGCAACCTTTATACAAACCGCTTGGCCAGACCGAGTTATCAAAGGCAATTTCTAAAAACAACAGCGATACATCAGTGATGAAGGGAAGGGTTACATAACAAACAGCGCCAGGACAATCAGTTAGCTGCTTGAAAAAAAGTATTAAAGAGGTTTAGATCTTCAACTCGTGCAATTTGCCACAATGTAGTCTAAGTTAATTATGTAGATTAATGGGAAGAGAAGAAGAAAATAGGAGTGAGTATGGAATCTCCGCCTGGACCAGTCTTTAGATAGCGCCAAAACAATAGAAGTAGTTTCAAATGTTGATGACAGCTTCCACTTCACTATGTTAGAAACATCACCAGAGACAAAGGAGCAAATAGAAAACTTCTGAAGGTGCTTACCACAAACATTACATTTTTCTTAATATTAAATTAATTTAGAAATGTCCCTAAAGCAATAAGAAATACAAAAGGTCTGATAGGTAAGTAGGCAAAAGAGCCATTCAGTATCACTAGTTGCAATATTTACAGTTCTAACTTAAAAAGAAATGCCATGCATACAATAATAATTGTATCTGTATATTCATATACTATACACATACAAGTCTATGATTGTGTGTGCAGGATTAAGAAGTTAACACACCTCCACATCCTCTGTCAACTAGACCTTGGCTCTCCACTGAAAGCAATCAAAATCAGAGTTTCTACAGGAGACCTTCTTGTAGCATCTGGTGTGAGAAAGTCTCCAAGAAGGAGAAGGGGATAAAGATGTATCAAAGGACATAGGCCAGGTCTGAGGAACCCCACTGGCCTGGTCTGAGATACTTAGCTCACTGAAAGGAGCAGAGATATTAACAGACTAAACAGGAATCCACCAGTCTGTGCTGATGTAACTGATAAATGGTAACCAATGAGGAGAACGTGTGACCATGGGTCACACTAGCATTAACAAAAGTCATGTTAGAATGTCACCTACCCCTTGGTCACCATTCCATGGCGTCTGAAGAATTATGAATATATATTAAGCCTAGCAAGGGGTGCTTGAGTGAGGAGCATGTTTGTATACATTATTGATATAATTGAACAGGAACTATTCAGTGGAGAAATTAGACATCACCTTAACCAAATGACTAAAGTTAACTTCCACGCTCCTGGACAGACCAACACCACACAGCTCCAGATCCACCCCTTGAAATAATCACAATGTCACTTCTGTGCTAGACTTGCCCCAAGCACACAGTCTTCATCTAATCAGGAAGAAATAGCAGGCAAATCCAAACTGAGGGATAGTGTGCAAATATCCCTGTGTGTCCTTTTTAAATGCCATGGTCATAAAAGGCAGAGCCGGAGGGAGCCATTGTGTAGTAAAGGAGGCCCAATGTGTAACAGCTAAATGCAATGCATGATCCGTGGTGGACTCCTAGACTAGTTTATTTTCTTTTGAGCTATGAAGGCTATGGAGTAAACTTCGAGATTTGCAAGATAGGCACCATCCTGCATTAATATCAGTTAACTTCTGATTTTGCTAATCATGTTGTTTGAGAATTCTGGCATAAAAGGGCGTCATATTTGGAACACAATCTCAGATGAGTCAGAAAATCTATATGCATGTATGTATGTGCAAGGTTGCATATGTCTTATAGAAAATGTTGGAGCAAAAATGAAAAAACATTTAACAATTGTGCAATTGGCTGAAGGGGTGGGGGTGTCTCACCATTCTGACAACTCTTCTGTAAATCCGAAAGATGTCAAAACTAAGAGTTAAAACCACAGTACAAGGATACGCCATGAAAGGATCAGGCTGTGACAGCGAAGCAGGCGCTCCTGAGGGCTGTCAACAGGATTGATGTGGCCAGGTTTCTCTGGGAATACAATTTTCCAGTTTGTATCAGGAGCCTTAGGAGAACTTCTTACCCTTAGCTTCACTACCATACAAAGAAAACATGCAAGGTTATCTCGAATGCCGCTGAGAGAAGGTTGCTGGGGTCATGGAGACGGTGTGGAGTATAGCCTTGGTGGGCCATGGGGGGCTGTGCCGGGTACTGTGGAATCTCATTTACCATGGATAGATGAGGAGGGAACTAGAAGTGGAGAGAGAGAGAGAGAGAGACAGACAGACAGACAGACAGACAGACAGACAGACAGACAGACTAAGGCCAGTGTGGCCAGTGTGTAACTAGAGTTGAAGCTGGGATCCAGAGTAGCTTTCTTTCTTTGACTAAAATGCATACCTGAGATACCATATAAAGAAAATGTTTTCTTTGGTTCCAGTCTACGATGAGGCTCACCCACTGCTCTGGGTCAGCTTGCAATGCCAGATGCCAATGCCAGGGGCACGTGTGGCAGTAAAACTGTTTACCTCATGGCCAAGAGGACGAGAGAGTGGAAAGGTCTGGAGTGAATCTTCAGTTCCCTGTAAGAACATGGTCCCAGTGACCCAACTCTTTCCCATTAGGCCCTATGGCTGAAGATTCCCACCACCCCATCAGTAGCACAAAGCTGGAAACCCAGCCTCCAGCACATGAACCTTTTGGGGGGCACTCTGTAGCTAACCCTTAGCAGTGACTCTAAGACCCACACTCCTCAATGACCTCCTGACTCAGGAGAGCAGTAGATGAACTCGGGTCCTGCCATCATTCTCTGTCCCTTCTGACACTGCTGCCTGTCTTGGAAGGCAGCATTCCTACTAACAGGCTTTCCCTCCTTGGCAACTCATTTCCCTTGGGTGGCCCCACATCTAGTGACATTCTCCATGAGGCTACTCTCACAACTTCCTATTGCACCTGATAATGAGGTGCCACTGTGTGACTGTAATTTGGCACTTAACAGCTCATAGTAATGACACTGCAGGCTTTGAGATGAGCTAAAAGCGGGAAAATGTTTGCCAGGGGTTGACTCTGAAGGACACCCATATTGCTTCATTAATATGGCTGAACTCCCATCTGGTGGTCAGGGCAAGTTCTCCAGGGAGGAATCGTGTTGTAGCAAAACCAGCATGGACTTTGATACCCAGTATGTTGGGACTTCACGTCTTCATAGCTATGTGGTTCCCAGCGAGATTTGTTGGCTATTACTTTTATTGTTAAAGATAATAAACTGTCTCAAGCTTTAAATGAGAGGACAAGTATCAAAGACCTGTCTTAACCAGCTCTAGCCAATTATGTGTCTCTCCTAGCTAAATGGTTATGTTGTGCTTTGGGGTTTCCCTGGATGCACTAATTGTCTTAAGCTGCGTTTCCAGCATTTCTGGTATGCTGCACCTCCATAGACCTATACAAATGTCCTATGATTGAGGCATCCCACTCAGAGATCTTTATATGTGCTCCCCAGTGGGTGGAAGTCACAGATGAGCCCCAACCTCATCCTGCAGGAGAGCTGAGCCTGCCAGTCCTACTGTTTCAGCTATAAGCCATGTCACTTCCCTCTACCCTAGTGGATCGGTGTGACGGTGACTACCTGTCATCACCTAGAAGCCTGTTCTGTAAGTGGCTTCTATGATCTATGTCTCCTAGCTGAGCGGTTTATGCCACAGGCGTGCTGCTTCTGCATGCTGAAGACTGGGGATTAAAGGCGTAGTGAAAACAAATTGCTGCACTCTTTAAACCAACAGACACTTCCTTCCTCATGAAGACAGTCTCCAGGGATGGTCTTTCTTTGGATCATCTCCTCTGTGCTGAGCATGTTAGGCCAACATGTCATCAGACACATTGAAAGTTCCTTTGCAATTGTATAGGAAGAAAAAAAGGGGGGGGGGGTTTAGTGAGTAGCCACCTACTAAGTGATGCCTTAGGTGCTCTGTGTCCAGGACGCAGACCAGCCCTCTTGCTTCAACAGAATCTCTTAGCTCACCATGTGCTTTGCAACTAAAGAGTAAAATCATGCGAGAAAGCTTGCCGGGATCCCACTCCACAGAGGCATTTAGCCCGAGCATGGCATTTCCCCAGAAGGCTTAGGGCGGTGATGCCTGCCTGTTTCACAGTAGTTTGCACTGGGATCAGTGAGGCATCAGAAGTAAAGTCTCATGCTGGGCTCAGAAGAGCAGATTCGGAATGAAGGAAGATCTCAGAGCTGTTAGTAAACTACGGAGATGTGCATGCCCTCCACCAGCAGTCAAGGTGACTCAAACACAGATAAGGTTTTAGTATTGAAAGGGTTTTTTTTTTTTTTTTTTTTTT
>NC_034591.1:134398911-134424223 GCF_900095145.1 Mus pahari | reverse complement strand
AGAGAGAGAGAGAGAGAGAGAGAGAGAGAGAGAGAGAGAGAGGAAAGAGAGAGCACTAAACATCCTCTTTGCTTCTTAATGACAATTTCCCAACCTATTTTAAGCCACATTGATTCCCAAGGGAGAAACTACCACCAAAGCATGGATGGAGAATTTTGCTTCATTGCTACTATGTGGAAATGTCCCTCTGCTAATGTAAGGAATAAAGTTTTCCAATAAAACCATCCAGGGTGCTTTAGAAATCATGATGCTGACCATCTGCTGACTTTCTGTGTGCTGTTCATCTGCTTCGCTGACTTCTCGAGGATTGGAGATGATCTTATGAGATTTAAGGTAACATGAACAAGGTCAACTGTAGTCCCACTTTGATTTCCATGTAATATAGACGGGGCAATGGTTCCGATACAGAGCCGTGTTTGTCACTGTCCTCTTTTGCCACTCAGGTACATGATTCCTATTTTTAGCATCTTTGTGGTATTGTGAATCCCAGACTTCAACTCCCAGTGAGTCAGAAGGTCTGGCTGCCCAGAGATATGTGACTCAGATGACAAGAATAGTCCAATCACCAGGAGGTGAGGGTTTAAAGCAAAGCTTTTGTGCTCAGTGGAAAAAACGTAAATGAAAACAGATGTTTAAATAGAAATCTATTGCCCTTCTGGGGAGGCTCTTCTCTCTCACCCCTGAAAGTTCTCATCCTCTTCCCGGGGAGGAACCTGAGCGGCTGGCCTAGAAATAGGGCCAATTCATTAGTTTCCTCCACCTCAGGAGCCTTCCTGGCAGCCCAAGGGAGAGATTTCTGGGTCACATCAGCATCAGGAATTAACAAAACAAACTCCCCTCCTCGTGGTCAGAATGGTGGGATCAGAGAAGCAGAGAACAGATGTAGGGGCAGTTGAGAGACACATTGAGTCAAGAGATTTTTTATCTTGTTAGGGGTAAGAAACTGGAAAAATTGGTAGATTCTCGAAAAGATGAGAAGAAACAGGTTGATAGCTTCTAGATTAGATATTAGATAAAAAATTATAATTTATTTACCTATCAGTCCACATATCCAGAAATCTTCTAATCCATCTAGCTGGCTATCTGCCCATCCATCTATTTATCTATCTATCCATATACCCAGTGATCTGTTCATCTATCCATCTATCCATCATTCTAATAATCTAGCAACCTACCAGCTATCCATCCGTCTATCTAACTACTCTTCTATCCCTTCACCTATATTCTCATCTGTTCCCATTCATCTGTATCGCTCATTTACCCTGTCCTCATTTGTTTACCCACCTACCCACTCATCGATTTTTTTATCCATCTATCTACCCATCCATTAACCCTTTCAATCACCCACCAAAGCATATTCACCTATAGCTTATTCATTTATTCTTCCACACAACCACTTATTCACCCACCTACCAATCGATTTCTCTATCTACCTGCCACACACACCCTTCCATCTATCCATCCACTCACTCATCCATCTATCATCCCTATACCTATACCTTCATTCATGCATCTGTTCAGCCATCCATCTTCACCCACCTATTTTTTTCCAATCATACACACCCCTACAATCTATCCATTTATCCCTCCAATATATTATATATGGAACTCAGACAATTAATCTCTTTGCTCAGTACTAGGGAACAGCACCCATACCTGAGAAGCCTACAGAGTATTTGAAGGAAACCTAGTACAGAGGCAGTCATGCTACAATATACCTTTCAAGGTTAAAGTGTCATGATTCCAGGTTATCAATACTTGTGTGCTTAAAATATCTGTGTCCTCTGAGATGATCTGCTCCCATTGATATAAATGGGCATTCAGGATAAACCATAAGATAAACCTGAAGAGAAGAAGAGCCAGGATCAGTGTGTGTGTGTGTGTGTGTGTGTGTGTGTGTGTGTGTGTGTGTACACCTTGTAACCCTTTGTAGTTCCCTAGAGATGCCTTTCAGAGTTAAGACCCATACCTGAGATAACATATCCTTTTAATAAGGGATTTAAGGGCCTGGGGGTCAATACTTTCTCCCCCAAGCTCACCAGAGTGAAGATTCTTATCTGGAAGCTTCAACAGTTGCACTTTTAGCTGCTGTTTTGATTTTCCAGTGTTCCATGAAAGCTCCTGAATCTCTTCCCTAAATAAAAAGTCATGTTTGGTATTTGGTAAAATGTTTGTAGCATAGTGCTCAACCAAGCAGAACTAAGCTACTGACAAAATACTGTCTCAGCCATTTAATAATAATAGCTAACATTTGTATAGCACTCTACAGTGTAACAAAGCACCTTTAACACACTCAGCCTCCTGAGCTCTTTGCAGTGGCCCATGGAGGCCCAAGGGCAGGTTATCCTAAGTGATTTACCCATGATATCATCTGCCCTGGGGAGCCCATTCTAGGACTACAGGAGATGAGCAAGGTCACATGTAGACCCCAAAGCCAGAAACTGTCTATAGCCACTTCCTCTGAAGGCTTTGATCAGACCCCCACCTAAGACTCAGTTTTCTCTCTACCTCTGATTTCCACACCCTGAAGTGTCTCACATGTGGCTACCAGGGCAGACTCCTCAACTGTCATCTTTTTCCTGATTTAATGCAGGGACCGCTCTCTAGGATTAGGTCTAAGATCTCAATACTGTTGTCTTCTCTAAGTGGTCTTTTCTGTCTTACTGCCCCACCCCAACAGACACAACCACCAGCACATTCTCTTCTCTGCACCTAGATGCACTTGACTGGACCATATCATACTCTACTTAGATCACTGTATTGCCCAGATGCAAGCTGGAGCAAGACTGATGTTTCTTCCACTATCCATGTGGCAAAGGGCAATTAATTAACAGCATTCCTCTTTTAAACTAGTAAGTCAGAGACTTTAAATTAATGAGATGTGTCTGCGAGCATCACCGTGAGCCAAGAATTAGGTTCACTAAGATGGACACCGTGGGCCAGAAATAGCTTGACACAGATGCTAGAGGTGGGAAGGGTCCTGGCTATGTGGCTTTGGGTGTGATTGGACCTGGAGAGTTTTTCATGGAATAATGTTCCCATCCCACTGCCATGGCTGTTGGTATAGTGAAAGTAGTCACTTATTTCCAGTCTCCATACTGACCACAGATGGTTCCTCTGTAGCGTTCTGGAAGATCTCATTCCACTGCCCCTGAGGATTGGGTGAGATCTGAGGAGATAGGATATGGACCGGAAAGAGAACTTTACAGTGGGTTCCAAGAGAAAAGAGTGATGGGTGCTACCATGCATGGGCAAGAGCCTAGACACATGTGAGTGTCCTGGGGCAGGCAGGGTGCCCTGGAAGTGGGAGGAGATTCCATGACAATGGAGTGTCCCCTCCCCATCCCTTCTTCCAGCTATCTATCCCCTTCCCTCAGTTCCCAAAATGAAACTATCATCCTCAGACCTCAGAACCCTTTAACAGCCTTATAGGCCAAACTGATAATCTTATTATGAATTGCAAATTGCTTTATGAGAAAAGAGTCTCCTCCTCTTTTCTTTCTCTAGATTCGAGCAATATCACTTGTTCTGAGTTAGCGAATAAACTTAGAAGCTATAATTCCCCATTCATATATAATAGACATAGAAAATTTAAAAAAAAAAAGTAAGATAAATTCTTAAACCTTGGGAAACTATGTCTTCTTTAATTTTATTTAAAAATTACTATTTAGTTTATGTGTATAAATATTTTGCCTGCATGTATGTCTATGAACATCATGTGTGCCTGATATCCTCAGAGGTTACATGAAGGTATCTTTGGAACTGGGATTACAGACAGTTGCAAGTCATCATGTGGGTGCTGGGAATTAAACTCAGGTCCTCTAGAAGAGAAGCCAGTGCTCTTAACCACCTAGCCATCTCTCCAGCCCCACAGACATGGTATAATATAGTCATGTTCTTCAAGTCTATTCTAGTACAATTATATAGTATAAAATATAAAATATAAAATATTAAAAATACAATATAATATAACTATAAAATATATAGTATAATATTAAAGCACATATTTTAAAATTCTGCTATATGTAATTACTATGCAATATGCCATTTACCCTTTAATATGCCATGAATATTTTTCTTTACCATTAAATATAAATCTACAATATTATTTTAATACTTGTGAAAATCAACTTATATAAAGGCACTATAATTAATCTAACCAATTTCCTGTTGTGTGAGTATTTTGAGAAAGGCCTGTTTTTACTACTGTCAAGAGCATTGTTAAGAAAAACTTTATATTTTTACTAATAACTTAGTAACATATATATAGTTATAGTTATATATACCAAATTCCATATACACCTCTTTTTGAAGTTATGTTCAGTGTGCTTTACAGTTGGAGAGTTCCGCCCTTTGCTAAATTTTTGTGCCCAGATATGCCAGTGTAGAATGTGAGCCCTGGTGCCCCACAGCCTTCCCAGCTGGCTCAGTGTCACCTTCAGTCATCTGAAAAAGAAAAATGAACACACAGGATGCCATATTGAAAAAAAATGTTTTCTGAACCAACCCAAAGCCTTAGAAATTATGACTTCAGACCTTCCTGTAAAGCCCCTGGCAAGATCTGGCTGGACCCTAGGGGGAGCAACCTCATGGCTACCCTTGGTTCAAACAAACACAGCCCCCAGTTGTGGTAGAATTTAGAGAATTCGCAACTTGGTCACTGCCTCATAGCCATGCTTCCCAGTCTGCTTGATATTTTAACCTGATACAAGTGGAGGAGATGTGCGAGGGAGGCCAGTTACATTCACCTATGAGCCCCGGATGAGGCCTAGATATGTCACCCCTCCCTTTGTGACCTGGAACAGCCCCTCTATCCTCACTAGGTGGCCAACAGCAGCAGGAGTGAGTTGGACACTGGGAAGGGTCCTGAGTTCTGCCTCGACCAGTGAGCCTTGTGACTCTGGCCAGTGTCCTGCAAAGGCGTGTGCAGTCCATCTCCTGTGGCTACTGGAGCTCTGATAACATTTAGAGAGCCCAGCAGAGCGCCATGGCTCTCCCCTTTTTCATTTGTGCAGACTAGGGATTCCCGCATCTGACCTGTGGGGACTCATGTGGGTCTGCTTCTGCTTCATTATGGTTCTAGATTGGATTTAGGAGAACCTGCCTTTTGAAACATCAATTTTGGAATAGCCAGGGAACTTTGGCTTTCTCTGGATTTGTATTTTGCAGTGATGGCCTCAGGCCTTGAGGCTTCTGTGCAAGAAGTGGCCTGCCTCCTTATGGTGATGTTACATGGGCTTCTGTAGCACATGTCTGTACTTGTATTACTTATTGCCTTGATGGGTTTTGTCTGGTAGCCATTTGTTTGAGACAACTCCTGGGCTATGTATCTACCTATTCTCTGAATACTAATGCAATGGATGGTTTATGAAATGCCAAGCATTTGAAATAGTCTTAGGAACCTTGTTTCACAAGAGCATCATCTGAATGGGTGTGGTATGTCTCCAACTGCTCACTTGAATTTGCAGCCATATGACCCACCCCTGGGTCATTCCACCTCTCCCTCATTGATGGAGCCCATTGTCTTGTGCCCATTTGGGAGCACACTGGAACCATTTCTTTGTCCTTCTCTGCTCTGTCACTTCTATAAGGAGCTAATCCAGCTTCAACATCTGCCAAGTCCTTTCAGATTTCCAGAACTTTGTAATTTTGGGGGGAAATTGTTCACCCATAGTTTGGTCCATTTGTCACTGGGGTACTGTTCATCAGTGGGGGATGCTAACCAATAGTGTGAACACAGACTTTCTAAGCTCTGGAATGTGAGTAGCACAGTGCCTGGACCATCGGAGTACTGAACACACTTTAGAAATCAAGTCTCAAGGTTCTTGGGTGGGCTGTGTCAATTGCTGAAGGACTTGGGCCTTAGTGAGTTTTCCTGGGTGGAGTACTTCCCTGCCTTCTTAAAGAAAGTGAGTATCCTGTGATCTCTGTGATGTGGGCTGTTGTTGTGAATACCAATGCTCCTAGGATTCACACGATGCACTGTAAGAATGAGTGCACAGCGTCCTTTGCTCTAATACTGGCTAAGAGTGTTGTCTTTGTGAGAACCTATATTGGCTTTGTCTACGTTGTCTCTTTCTTGACTAATTCCCTATTGTGTGTCTCCTTGTGCTGCCAGACCTCTTCCAATAACTTAGCACTTTCTATATGCATCATTGCATTTAATCTTTCCATCAGTTTGGTTGAATAAAAGAAAAGGGGGAAAGGAAAAAAACAGCTAAAACTTTGAGAACCGAGCAACGTGCCCAGAGGACACATTACTGGAAGTGTGCCTGTCCTGGGAGCCTGGTTTCCTGATTCTAACCTGGGGATTTTTCCTTCAACAACTGTTTACCTCCTTCTAGTGTGGCGTTGATGGTCCACCATAAAGAACAGGGTGTAAATGTCTCAGTGAACGTCTAAAAGAATCTTTAGAGTGCTAGAGGTTTAGTGCATTGTCTTTTCTACCTCTCTTTATTTGGATTTCGTAGACCTTTTTCTTATTTTTTTTTTCTTATGTGTAAGCAAAACAGATGGATAGCAAGGATTAGCAAAAAATAAAAAATAAAACAAAATAACCAACAGAACTAAAACAAACACAAGATGCCCAAGTAAATGTGAATTTCAGAGAACAAGTAATTTTAGTATATTTCATGTGATATTTGGGACATATTTATAAAAAATTTTTTTCTGTTCTCTATCTCTAGCTGGCAGTTTTTCTGAGGCTCCAATAACAACACTCTGGTTCAACGAGCAGTCCAGAATTTTTGTAAATCTCCTTTAGGTGACTTGAGGGAGTGGGTGGGCTGGGACTGTGTTGGAGGATTGCAGAATCTATCCTGTTAATTAGATAAAGCTTCCTGGAAAAGATGTGACTTGAGCTGGTTTACATGGCATTAGGTGGTTGATTTTGTAACTGGCTACAGAAAGAGCTATTAGTACAGTCACTCTGGAGAACAGCATGGAAGTTCTTCCAAATAGCAAAAACATGTCCACTTCATGATCCAGTTATGCCCCTTCCTAGTATACCTCTTAAAGGAATTAACTCAGTACACCAACAATATATCTTCATTGCGTGTCTATTTCTGCACTATTCACAATAGCTAAAATGAATAAAGAAAACGTGCTCTGTATATGTAATGGAGAAAGAACTATTAAGTCATGAAGAACAAAATCCTGTCATTGGCAGCAAAATGGGTGGGACCAGAGAACATCATGCTAAGTGAAATAAGCCAGACATAGAAGGGTGAGCACCACACGTGTTCTTTGTCATGGGCATAAGCTAAGCAGGGTAATCTAAAATTAGAACAGAAATTAGTAGAGACTGGGAGACTTATGGTCTGATGTATATATGCATGGAAACAGCACAACAAACTCTTAATTTGTTTTATTAATATGCATTAATGAAAATGTATTGTAAGGTGTGTTGAAAGGAACTATTCCTAGGACAAGAGAAGCCCAACAAGTTTGTACTTTGGTAAGAGTTTGTTTCTTTGTGAACAGGGCAAAGTTGTCTCCTGCGCCGTGATGTGAGCACTTGATGCTCATGCCAAAGCTGGGAAAGGCCGTTTCCTGTTCACGCATGCTCAGGTGGACTGGAACACCCTGAGTTCCTCGGGTGGTGCTCACCTGTGCTGCTCAGCCTTGGCCACATAGTCAAGCAACTGACAGCATCTTTTAGGAAGTCCAGAGTTTCTTGAAATCTTAGAAATCATATTCCCCCTGGGATATCTTTGTGAGCTCTCCCAGGCATGCTCATAAAGACGACTGTTCCCTGATTTTAAGAGATGCGTCTGGGATGGCTCAGATGAAAGGACACTGAAAAGAAAAGTCTCTGGGCAAGTGTCGCTTGTCCTGTTTTTCAAGTGTCTGAAGAACAAGGATTGTCCTGGGTTCTCTTACACACTAGGTAAGAAGGGGCATGCTCCAGGCTCTTATCTGAGTCCCTGTACACTCCTTTCTTGGAGAAGAGGGTTATTTATATTTTAAAAAATGTATAAACCAAACAATGTACTTTTCACTTCATTTTTTTCAAGTGCTAATTATGCACTAGGCATGTATGGAGGGGCACAGACTAAACTCCCTCCCCAAGCTGTTTCGTGGGTGCTGGCTCTGCAGCCACCTTGGGACGGAGCTCTCAACTTCACAACTTCTGCGCCTCTCAGAGGGGTTTCATGAACTTGCCTCATATCCCTCAGCGAACACTAGGCTTGAGACTCAGGAGCACCTCTCCCCCTTTAAAATGCACTACCCTTGTTACCTGCTCCGTCAAGACAGGGGCTATCGACAGTAGAGGGAATCAGACAGATTCAATTCCAGCTTCAAGACTGTTATGAGTATGTGCTCTGGTCCCAAGGGAGTAGCTTTGGGGTTTTCCAAGCTTTACAACAGTATAGACGTAGATTCTAGCCTTTCCCAAATATCTCTGGCCTAAAATCGTCGCTAGGAGCCATGTAAGGTCAAGTTGTCTGGCCGTGAGCCCAGGTCTCTGGGTTTGAAAACTTTGCAGAGGAAGTGCATGCTGAATGACAGCCGGGAGAAAGCTGAGCAGGTCCCTTCTCACCAGTATATGTGGAGAGCTGTGGTGCTCAGTGACCAGGAACAGAGTGGGGTGCTGTCTAACGTATATTGGGGGGGTCACAGAGATTGACGAGGGAGGGGGGAGGTTATTGGAGTCTCGAGAGCTGGAGCAACATTCAAAACCACATCATTGGATATAGTTCCCTGTGCAGTTAAAGGCTTCCTGCACCTGACTGCCAGGCCTTCCCCCCTGAAGAACTGTATCACAGGGAAGTTATGGGCACCTTGAAGAAGGACCAAGGCATAGGACGACTCTTGGGGAATCAGGACATTGGTCAGCAACCTATTCTGAAATGTTATGATAGTTCAGTCAAGTGCCAAGTGCCTCACAGTGTGTATTAATTCAGCGACCTTCACGTGGAATCCTAGAAGTTAGAGTCTGTGAGTGGCTGCTTCACAGAGGAATTGAAATTGTACCGTGCAGCCTTGTTAAATAGTTTCCTTAAGATCCTGGCTAGAAAGTGTCAGGGTATACTGGAATTGTCTGCCTAATTTTGAAGACGGTACAAATGGCTGACTGTTTTCCCTCAGGGGTGACAGAGTCTGGCTGTCAGAAACAATTTCTTTCTAAGCAGAGATATGAAGGTGATTGCCTGGTTGGCTCATACAGTACCCAGTATCCTTGTGGCCATAAGGAGGGTGAACTTTGTAGAGTTCTCCATTCATTGATGGACTGAATTCCAAAGTTTGGGGGGTTACAGAGGGAAAGACGTAGAAACCAACTTACCAGTCCAGTCCAGGCCCCTGCTCAGTGATGCTAACTCCCCGCTTGTTGCTTTGATGTGTGTCTGAGTTTGTGAAGAATCTTAGAATCTTGGTCTTAGTTGACAGAGGGTTGGAAGGTGTGCTTAACATGCACAGTATGCTTCCTTTCCTACATCAGGGGGAGCCAGGGAAGCCCAGGATCTCGGAAAACTGTCCTGTGTCCTGGCTTTCCTGTAGGGGAATGGCTTGCTCTGGCCAGCCATGAGACTTCTGTTTGTATCTATGAAGCTGTCTGTGTCTATACAGACTATGCCCCCCCCCCCCGAGCCTGGAACAAAGTTCCATTTCACAGGTCTTGTTCTCTGGGGCTTTGGGGAAGTGGACTTGCCACTTTAAAAAGGTCCAACCCTAGCAGAAGGCAGTGAGCAGGCCAGAGAAGTAGGGTACTGCCCGTGTTTCTTCAGGCTTCTCTAAAGCTGCTTTGTATGTACCTTGGAGCATAGTCACTGACCCAGCGAGCCTTGCAAGGCCTCCTTCCTCTCCAGGGTGAGAAAGGATGGGTTCAGTAACTCCATGGCAAATGATGGGAAAAACTTAAAGATAGCGTTTAAGAGTTAGGAGTTAAATAGGTGGACAAAACCCTTGATTGCATATGCTTCATGGGGACTATCACATGCAAGAGTTACAAAGGCACACGGGAAGCAATGTACATGTGACACTTGTTCAGCTTCCTTTGGGCTGTCTGTGTTTGTGTCCACACTCTTCTAAGTGCTGGTTCCATTTGAGTTCACTTCCCTGTAGGACTCAAAGTAAAGCTGGTCTGTGCTGGTGAGAAGAGCCACCCTTCTTGCTTGGGATTGCAATCCCTACTTAGTCCACCTGCCAGTCTTTATTTTCTTCTCTCTGGCATTGGCCAACCTTTCTCACCACCCTGTCTTCAGAGGTGCCTCCACTGGTAGGCAGTGACCGTGAGAGAGCAAGGGAGAGACCCTTCCTTGCCTCTCCATGCTCTGATGACCTCATTCATCAGTGAGGAGGGAATGTAATGGGATCTTTCTGGGATGCAGGCAGTCCACCTTTCAGAAGGCTTCAGCTTTACCCTTCAGCCAACATCTGGATGCAGAGCCCAAGTATAGAATCTACTATTTCATTTGTGTTGAAGACAGATCCTTGACCCTTATTCCACCTGTTAGGTTCATTCTTTCTGGGAGTGGATAGGATGGGGTGTCAGGCTCTGTGTGTCTACACATGGACCCTGAGAAAGGCTTCAAGGGGTGCTGTGAAAACAGCCCATGTCACCAGATCGGTGGGCTTCGTGTCTCACACTTCTATGTCAGCTGTTCACCTGGAGACTCTCAGAAGTCAGGAACCCAGGAGCCACGGGACTTTCCTCTCAGCTCCAGATCTCAGAGTCCTAAAAGGACTGGTGTTCTGAAATCCCCTGTCCCAAGCCTTCCTCCCATGGTGAGGCCACATCTGCCTGGTTCAAACCTGAGTTTCAGGCAGGTGCTAAGTTGTCTCCTGCCTTCGGCTGGTTTCTGTGGGAAGGAAAAATCTGTACTTTGAGAATTGAAGTTGCCTTTCTCCCTGCTTCAGGAGACTGAGCACATGGAAGGCCAGCATCTTAGAACCCAAAATAGCTGCTACAGAGGGTCCAGGGCCCCATGAATAGGAATCTGAAATAGGAAGGGGTTGCTTGTGGACTGTTGGAAACAGCTTTTGGTGGCTGTTGGGTGAACCAGTGTAAGTTAGGTTCTGAGGAAGACTCTGTAGAGAAGCATGTCCTGGAGACCACAGTGGGGTGACATTCCCCGTGAGCAATCCGTGTGTGTGTGTGTGTGTGTGTGTGTCCCTTCTCTCTTGTGAGAGTGGGAGCACCGTAGACCATCTTCAGGGGCTGATGGCTCTAAGAAGGGAGGAGAGCCTTTTCTCCTGTGGCTGGAGTCTCCCATAGGCCCTTCTGCGGCAACTGTGAAGGATTGCTGGCTGCCAAGTCCTGGTCACTGGAATCTAGACGCTTTGATTTAGAATGTGAGGGCCTTCTGGTGGTTTTTAGCCCAGGACTCCATCATCCTACTTCTTGGCAGCTTAGTCAGATGGTGCAAACATGGAAGTGGTTGACATATTGAAGAATCCCTTTTCTGTGGTCAGGTATCATGTCTTATTTCCAAGTAATGATACCTGGTCTAAATCTACAAAGAGTTTCCCTTTGGGAATGGGCCTTAGGACCCTAGAGATCAAGGATTAGGAGTGGTTAGTGCAGGCAAAGAAGGCTAAATGAAGGCCTGGCTAGGCTTAGGGAGAATCCAGAGAATGTTTGGCATGCTGAGGACAAACTGCCTGCCATACTGCTTAAAGGACTTAACCCTCAGGGACCCAGAATGTGGGGTTCCCTAGAGAAGGATCTGGAAGTGTCCTGAGGACAAGTTCATTTCGTGGCCCTGTGGAACCCTGGGAAAGTAGCTGGTGAGTTTCTTTCTCCCTGGACACCTCAGAATAGAGAGCAATAGGTCTGGTTTCCTGGTAGAACAGCAGCTGAGCATGTGCTAGGCCCATGCTCATTCCATCCCCAGCACTAAAAAAGGAAAAAACAAAAAAACAGATAGGATATGGATAGATGTGACCCAGTACTGCCAGCATTCAGACTCCTGCAGAAAAGCCTTTCTTTGAAGTTGACCCAGTTCCTAAATGGGTAGATAATGGATTGCCTCCTGGAGCTAGGCATTACCTTTAGGATTACACTTTGGAGTTCAGTAGCTCTGGACACTAAAATGGCTGTCTCCGAATCCACACAAAATAGAAATATGGTGGTCCCCGAAAAGGCTGGGTAATCTTTTCCAGTTCCTTCACCTTTCAGATGGGTAAACTGAGGCCTGGAGAGAGTTTGGCAGCACACTGACATGCAGCAACAGGGCCAAGACTAGAGTATAACTGTGAAATTCTCGAGACTCAGGATGTGACCGGAGAATGCCCTCCAAGTCCTGCAAGAACTGCATCCTGCTCTGAGAAGAATGTGACCTTGATAGATGGAGGATCTGGTAGCAGATGGGGCTCGACTCTGGCTAAATGGGAGGTTTGGGCAAATCATCTGAAGACTCCCCAGAATGGAGTCAAATGTAATAATGTTCTTTTAAAGTTGTGGAGGAGAATGGAAGGGTTTGCATGCAAAATGGAGTGTGACATGCAAAGAAAAGAGCTCCCCTTTCTCTGCCCTGCTCCCCTCCTATCTGGAAGCCTATCCTTGAAGTCACCAGGGATGGGAAAGGCGGAGCTGGAACAATTGGAGGGGAGGCTGGGGAGGAGCTCCCAACATCACCCAGGTCTGCATCTATATCCCAACGCCGTGCTTTTGTAGCTGAGAGATCCACAAGCCAGGGATACAAGGGTATCTTAGGCGGAAAGCTTCATACAGAGCATGGGACCTGCTCCCTTGGAAAGAGCTCTACCCGGGTTAGTGCGCTGGAAATACTGTTCTCCCTCCAGGAGTTTACAATCTGATTCACTGGGACTACAGAGGAGAGAAGAATAGCTTTCCATAAACTTAGTGGCTCCAGAAAGGAAGAAATGGAATAAGGCAAAAGAGTTGCTCCCACATTTACAAGTTTTTAGAATTCCTTTCTGGGTCTTTGGGTATGACATTCACCTTGGGAAATGTTTCTGCATAGTAATTGGCCTGTCTCAGAAAAAAAAGTAAAAAGTTGGCTCCTTTTTCCAGGTAACATCATTTTTGGTGGTTTATAAGGAACTCTATTGCTTCAAATACCTTCCTTTCCCATGCTATGTGGGACTAGACACGCATTGCACTTTGGTCTATTGAGGACCAAAGTCAAGAAGAGCCCCAGGCTGGTCCTTCCCCAGCAGTGAGCTGTGACAATATTAAAATCATTCAACTGAGAGTTCAATTCACACTGGACATTGTGCTGTGTGCTCCTGAGGAAGGCACTGCTATTGTCCCCATTTATAGACAAGAATGGAGAGGCTCGGCATGAGTCTCTAACTCGCCAAATTCATAGAACTATTCAGTTGGCAGTGTTGGAGGGTAAGCCAGGATATATGTGTCCCTAATCTCTCCCTCATGGTTCCTTTCAAATCCAAGAAAGAAATATTGAGGAGGAACACAGGTCTGTGCACCCCTGGGGCTGGGTTGGACAGCCAGGTTGGTTGCTGGTTTTGTTGTTGTTGTTTGTTTGTTTGTTTGTTTTGTTTGTGTTTTCTATGAACTGTAAAGCCCAAAGTCCCCAAATGTTGGACAGCTGGATGCCTCTTTAAATGGATGACATGCACTTCCTTCAAGCTCCATTCTCATTGGCCTGAATGAATCGCCAGCCTTTCTTATCACTTAGTCACCGTTGAGCTTAGTTAACGCCCTTCCTCTTTCTCCTCTTGGTTCCACAGCCTGATAATCACTACGCACTAGTCTCCTGCTCCCCTCCTCTCTGTCACCTTGGCGGGGTGCATGGGAACGTCCCAACGTGCCTGAGGTGCTTCCCATGCCCAGATGGTTTTGCAGAGGCATCAATTGCAGGACACCTCACGGTGGCTCCTGCAACTGGCTCAGTTCTGGTCTGTTCCTTTCGAAAGCCGTTTTCATGCAGAACAAGTTTTTGCCTGCTGCTCACCTTCTTCTCTAGGGTTGAGAGAGCATGCCATGGAGGAGGGCTGCTTCCAATAGTGCTTGCCCTTAGTACATAGGACAGCCATTCACTCAAGAGAGAACTGTGAGTACATGCAGCATGGGCAGGTCTTGGCTTGGTGATCCAAGGACACGTTTCTTGCCGTATTCGGTTTGCAGCTCTGCATCCCTTGAACTGTCCTTGTCATCATACCCACTGCCTCTCCACATATGTACGCAGGCATGGACATGTTCCCACAAGGAGTGTGAAGCAAGGAGACATTCAAATCCTGGTCACAGAGAGGCCGCAGAACAGGTGCCAGGTTTTCTGTCTACTGCAGAAGATCTGAGCAACTGCCCCCCTCTCTAGGATCTGACTCGGGAGTACGCTGGCTGCAGTGTCTGCCTTTACTCCAATACAGCACAGTCTCCATGCCTCCAGGGCCATACTTTCTCTCCATGGCTTCTGTTTGCTCTAAAGCATCATGGCACGAAGGTGTACAGCCTAGGGTGTCACCCATGAGACCCTGGCTTGATGTCCCGTGTTTGGCACTTGAGTCTGGCAAGAGATGCCCAGGGAAGATGCTGTCTATGCAGCTGTTGTCCTCCCTCCGTCCCTTTCCTGCTCTGCTAACAAGGCTTCTTTTCCACTTAAGGGGATCAGGGGGTCAAAATAGTGGGGCCTCCATCGACAGGCCATCTGGAAATACAGTTGCCCTGTAATTAAATTGTTCTGTTAGCAACGTCATAATCAATTAAACAGAGTAAGATGCTTGTCTCCGATGTGTGCAGGTTTGCAGGAAGATGGGGTAACATGTGGTAGGGCATTAGGTCCTCGATGAGATAGAGCAGGCAGATTTTGCCTCACTGCCGCTGTCCCCATCTTTCTCGGTAAGTTCATCATTTTTTTTTAAACTGTGAGGGGAGAGATTTGCTGCTCCTAAGAACCACTGAACAGAATAAGCACTGCTTACCTGTTGGAGGTTATGGATGCTGTGGACAGTGAGAGTCAGGAAACCAAGCTTGATTCACCTTGACCTACATTGTGCTTAAGATACAAGCTCTGAAAAGGTGCTTAGTCTCTCTGACCCTCACTCAGCCTTGCCAGTCGGGAAAACCGGGGCTGTGTTCACTAGACTTTGTCAAACCCTTAGGGTCAAATGAGACTTTTCGAGACAAATGAATTTTCAACTTAGAAGAGATAGATGGATTGTTACCCTGAAAGAAAAGGTCGATTGGGCATTCCATCATGTGCAAGGCATGGCGCTGTAGGGAGATCTGCATCCGGGTATGGTAAGTGGAGAGAGTTTGCAGTGGTTCTCAACCTCTGGATCACGATCCCCTTGGGGGTCAGACAACCCTTTTATGGCAGTCACCTATCAGATATCCTGCATATTAGATATGTACATTAAGATTCAAACCAGAAGCAAACATACAGTTATGAAGCAGCAATGGAAAGAGCTTTATGCTTGGCATCACTACAACATGAGGAGCTGTATTAAAGGGCCGCAGCACTGGGAAGCACTGGTTTAGAGAAGCTATGATGCTCAGGGCTGCTGCCTTCCTAAAGGTGGCTTCAAGCTGTGGCCCGTGGGTGGGCAGGACTCCACTTGAACCCTGCTATAGAGACTTGTGGGGTAGGCTTGCACATTTCCCTGCCCATCTTCTCTCTACATGGGGAGATCCTAAAGCCTTCGGTAAAGAGGAAGAAGATGTAAAGAGTTTGCTCTGATTGAGACACTGCCCAGAGAGGCAAACCCATATCCTCCACCCTTTCTTGAATCTGTCAAGTCCTTCAGTGGCGTTGGGGTTCAGGTGATGCCCATCAGAGTGGGGACACTCTCTGGAGGAAGTGTGGTATAAACCCTGTGCCAGCTCTGCCCAGGATTTATGAGGATCTTTATGGTGAGCTGAGTTGAGACCTAGGTCTGGCCTCTGCTGGGGATTTTGTTTGCAGTGTAGGCTTTGTGGGGAGCAGCAGGATGCAGGACCGGGAGGGGACTGAAAATGGCAGATGGCCACCCTTCTGGCTCCTGTCAGGTTATTGTTTCGGCATCCTTCTGTGGGCCATAGGGCCTATGGATGTGGTCACAAAGGAGGTGTAAATCTCTAGTCAGGTTCTGGTGTGGCTCATCTGGTCACTGTGCTTATAGAATTTAGAGGAAGACTGTCTGGGGATAGGCACAGACATGGGTTAGCCCTCTCAGGTTAGGGGCTGGGGGAAAATGACTTCTGAGGCACTTGCCTCTGAAGTGTGGTAGGGGTTGTTCGAGATTATGTGGAATTTTCCGGAAACTCTGGAGCTGTGGGAACCTTTCTTTTGAGTCTGTGTGACATAGTTAAATTGCCAGGATGCCCCCAATCCTTAGGATACAGCACGGGGCGTCTCTCCTCTTCTGCCTGTGCCTTCTCCAACAGTCCAGGCTGCGCAGGTTTGGAAACAGGGGTTGTGCTTCCTTCAGTGTCTCAGGGCTACTCTCCAGTCACTGCTTCAACTTAGGCTGGCCTGAAGGTTTCTCTGAAAGAGTTGCTCACTGGCAAGCCAGGTCCCCAAGGTGGTTGCAATCATGGTGGAAACCCCAAGAAGGGAGGCATTGTTTTCAAAGGGGACTAAGCAGCTAGAATGGGAAACCCATCTTGAGGGTGTCTTTCTCTAACCCACTGATGCACTCCTTCCTATCCCACTCCCCAGGAACCGGGAGAAGACATCGCATTTATCTAGACACTCAATAAACAGGGCGGAATTGAATTCATTTAGTTAAATTGAATCAAATTGAATAGAACCTAAGTTGCCCCACAGATCATTAGGCATATGCACCAGTTACCCACAGAAGAACAGTTGTTCCTCTGCTTCCTGTCAAGGAGAACACTGGGCCCAGCTCCAGCCTACCTGGTGGCCCGGTGCAAAGGCCACCGAAGAAGATGGATTCAGAACCTTAGGGACAAAGGGAACAACTGGAAAGGCCTGTGAATTTTGGTAGGGAAGGGGCTTGGCTCCTCATTTGTCACATACCTCTGATCCAGAGAGTAGATCTCTGAGCTCATTATCATCACGGGAGTCAAGACTAAGAACTGCAGCCGCTTTAAATTCCCCCTTTAAAGTCCGTTACAAAATGGAACTGTCCGGAATTGGTCCCAGGAGCCGTATGAGAGCAAAGTGTCCCAGCATTCCTACCTGTGAATGGACGGGGAAAATACTCACAGTGTAATTGTGTGAGAAACAGGATGAGGCAGACCATCCTGGCTGCTCCTGCAGGTCTGCGCCCCCAGCCTTCTGTCCTGAGGCTGGCAGGAGCAGCAGCCTGGCATACCAGACATGCCTTGAGGGCACCCACTTTGGGGAGTGCAGATGAAGGAGAAGTACGCAGCAGAGAAGCAAATGACCTGGGGTTTGGCCAATCTCTTCTACCCCGGGGCCAACAGTCTGCCTCTGACCTGTGGGATTGGTGGCCTGATTTGCAAATGAGAAAAATCAGTTCTTACATAAGCAAGCAGGGAAGCTGGACTTCATGGTCTTCCGTGGCGTCCTCCAAATACGGGCAGGCGGTGTTGTAGATGCTCACTTTCCGCTCTGTAGACAAAGGCAAGGATGAGAGTGTGTTGCTCCCAGCCCTGGAACTCAAGCCTTGCCTGTCCTATAACATGGGCTTTATCCTGGAACTCAAGCTTTGCCTGTCCTATAACACGGGCTTTATCCTGGAACTCAAGCCTTGCCTATCCCATAACACGGGCTTTATCCTGGAACTCAAGCCTTGCCTGTCCTATAACACGGCCTTTATCCTTGTCTTTGCTATTCCAAAAGCGTAGCATCTGCCGACTCTGTGTCATCGCCAAAGGCTCTTGCTTTTCCTGGGCATTTGCCTTGCATCATACACAGTGAGTTCTAGACTCCACCATATTTCTCTTAGACAGGATTAGAACTGGGCTTGCCTTCTTGTCAAGTTTAGCTTTTCTGTTCCATCCAGAACAACCTGCCATTCCCCAGCTGTACTCCCTGGTTGCCAGGATGTCTAAAATTACAAGCGTTACCTTGCCGTAAGGCAGCTGCTATTTCTATACCCCAATAGAAGTCAATACTAGAGAGTAGAGCTACCCAGAAGCCAGGGGGTGGCGTGTTGGCTAGATGGATGCAAATAAAGCTGTTCCGTTTCATGGCCCTCCTCGGGATGAGTCTAATTTGGGGGCCTGTTTTGTTTACTTCATCTTGTTTCTGGAAGAGGTTCTGCCTTTCCCCCCTAAGTGACATCACTCTGAGGTACAAGGTTCCTTCTTCTCAAGGTGAGCAATTCCCCTCTCCAGCTGTTCATAGTGAGTAATTAGTGGAGGAAGAAGCTAATGACAAAATTACCTATTGGGCCGGGGTTTGTGTGAACCAAAGGGAGGAAAGATCTCCGTTTATTTGCCGCATGTTTTATTTTTCTCCACACACAAAAAAGAATCACAACAAAACCCCAGACTTTCCCGCTGCTGACTTAGCAGTCACGTCTGAATTTTCCTACCCAGCACTTCCTCCACTGGAGAAAAGATTACAGCAGGTGGTTCCAGGAGAAGAAATGGTTCCTGGTTGTGTCCACTCCCCTACCCTCACCCCCCCCCACCCCATTTATATTCGACTCACTGTTTTTTTCCCATGTGATTACATCATTTCTTTTCAGCTTCCTTACATCCCTTTCCACCTGCTAGACCAAAAAACTGAGACTAAAACTTACGAACGTGCCCAGGGCTGTGCCTAGTAAGCAGCGGTACTAGGAACTAACTGGTACCCAGATCACAGTACCCATAATCTTGGACATTGATAACTAATACACATCCCTTTTGTTGGAAGACAGAAACAGCCTACAAGAAGAGATTTGAAAGTGGACCTTGCCAAGTTACAAGGTACTGGCTATTCTTGGCTTTCTCTAAGCTACACAATCCAACTTGGGCCAGAAAACAGTGGGTAATGTGAATGTGGCAGGACAGCACACTGTCCTAGGGGCTGTCCCATAAGCTGACCTCTACCAAATGTTTAGAGTTCTATTAGAGTTTGTGGCCATTTGTTCCACTCCCACCCTGTCTCCTGCCCCCACTGCAAAACCCAGAGTGCCTCCATACTTGGTAATTGTCCCAGGCACTGAAGGCTGAATAGCTTGACCAGGCCTCCTGCAGTCCCTGCCCTTCCTATGCACTGCCTACCTTCTGCTGTCTCCCCCTTTCCTCCCACTCCTCAGAGAAAATAAGTCTGTAGTAGCTACTGGACTCCTTCCCATTTGTATTCCACTGACCGCCTTGCACCTCGCTTGCTTTCTCTCTCCTTGCCCCTACTTGACTGACTTTTCCTGCCATCCCTTTGAGAAAGGCCTTTTGCATCTCTTAAAAGTCTTCTTAAAGTGCATTTCTGCTTAAGGTTAACTGAGGCCATTGTCACCAGGGGTTGCTGATGAGCCACTGTCTCCCCTCCTGTTCCTTGTTCCTTCCCTTGATCTCAAAGTTCTTGTATCCCCTTCTGTATTCTGCAGTCCCATTGGTTGGGTCCCATGCCAGCCTACCCTGCTGGCTGCTCCTGAAGTCTCTGGAGGCCCCAGGAATCATGCCTGCTTTCTGGTGGTCAGTAGATAGACCTTCATACTGGCAACTGTCCTTGTTGCCTAAGTGAGCACTCAGGAAGGTTTGGGGGCCTGTTGCTATGGAGACAATGGGGGTATCTGCTAGTACCTTTCTCAGGCATTCTTATGCAACCTGCCCTCTTTCCTGGATCCCAGGGATGCTACATGGAAGTTTCTTAAATTAATCCTGTCAAAATAGCTTTTGAATTCTTTCAAAGCGGGTCTCTTTTTTTTCCCCTTTTTCTTTTTTCTTTCTTTCTTTTTTTGTATATTGAGAGACACAAACTGTTCAAGAGAAGAATTGAGAACAAAGCACTCAGGCCTGGAGAGGAGTGGGAGAACATGAGAAGACAAACGTGGGGCTCATTGACAGGTTTGAGGACAGGGCCTCGGATGGGAGGTCAGAGGGGTTGAGAAGGCTCATGGGGACTAGAGAGTCATCTCAGGCCTGGGAGGAAGCAGGACCATGCAGGCTGGAGCCTGGTTCGGACAGGGAGAATGGCTGGAAGCAGGAGCAGGAAGTAGGGCTGCTGTAAGACTTCTTCCTTCAGAGGCTGGGTGAGTAAGGTCATTATGACAACAGCAACGGTGTGTATGCTCCAATGGATGAGAGGTAGCCACACTTCAACAACAAATGAACAGAGTAAGACCAGAGCAAGCACAAGTAAGAGAACAAAGAGCAAGTCACTGACAGGAAGGAAATCATCATCAAATGGGACTTATAAACATCCAGCAGAAACTGGCTGGGGGAGCTGAGGCCGTCAAGTGGAGTTCCATGTTGAACTTGTTCTCAATGAATGAGCTTCCCAATTCTCTTTTCCACCACAGGCATTTTTTATACCATGAGACCAACAGTAGCTTCCGGTGGAAATAGTTTGTGTTCTAACTGATGTCAAGGGCATACTGTCTTTAATGACCTAGCGGGTTGCTCTTTTCCCCTCTCCCTGTTGGAGACCCAGGGACCCAGCCTGATCTGGAACAGGAGAGTTTGAAAGAGGCCAGGAAGAGCATTCTTGCTCGCAGAGTTCACGCTTAACAAGCTTAAACAGCACGTGATAATTTACCTACACACACACACACACACACACACACACCAAACAACAACAGCAACAGCATAGCAACAGCGTGTTCTGGGGCACACAGCAAAGTTGTTTTCTGTGTCTAGGGTATTTTCTTTCTTTCTTTCTTTCTTTCTTTCTTTCTTTCTTTCTTTCTTTCTTTCTTTCTTTCTTTCTTTCTTTTTTTTTCCTAATTTAAGCCTCTGGCCCAGGCTTTATGGATTTGAATTCCTAGAAGAAAAACCAGGGGACACATCTAAATCAGTGGGAAATGCTATGATTTGGAACTTAGGGGTCCTCCACTGGTTCTAGTATCGGACACTCAGGGTGCACCATTGGGAGGAAATGGAACCTTTGAGAGGTGGAGCCTAGTGGGTGTTCAGTCACTGGATGTGTCCTTGAAGGGGGATGGTAGATTTTGGTCTCTCTTTTGTCCATTTTGTTTCCTGTCCACCAGATGAGAGTACCTCACACTTACTAGAATGTCTCACCATACAACCAAAGGATCTTGGACTAGAACTTCTAAAAGTGTGGCCCAAATAAACCTTCCCTTTTGAAAGTTGACAGTCATCCATATTTGTTGTAGTAACAGGAAGCCCCCTGACTCAAAAACCAAGGGACTAGCTGTGGTGAGAGAAAGACTTCTCTGCATGTCTCTCGTTGCCCATCCTGTACCTGGTTCTTCACCACCCAGAAACTCCTTCAGGAACCCAGTCTACAGGGGTCCCATTGGCTCTATCCGGTGCCCTTGTTAGCTTGCCAGAATGAGCCCAAGATGGCCCAGAGCATCCCTGTGGCTCTAAGGAGTCCTTGTGTTTCTCCTTGACATGAGCACACAAAACTGACGGAGAGAAAAATACTCATTCGCACATTTCTGTGGGCACTACCCTGTCACAGAAGTGTTGTAGAGTTTCCAATACTAAAAGTGGTAATCAATGCAACGGGCCAGAGCTGGAAGAACCTGGAAGTTGAGGGTTGGTGTCTCCTTAGAACCTGAGCAGGGGACTTTACCTTTCCAGTTACTGCGGCTCTTTCCTCTGGGAAAGAAGATGGCTGGAGTAGCTATCTTGTAAGCCCCACCAGCTCTGTGTCTATGGCGGAAGAACTACTTAAAGATCCCGAGAAGGATGAAGTCATCTTAGTGTCATTCTCAGAGTGGATTGTTTAAACCTGTCTGTTTCCCTTCCTTCTCACAATCCCTGTCTGGGAAAGGCTGGGATGGATGTAGAAGATCACTCATGTCCTCATTCTGGTTCGCCTGACTTAGGTAGGAATCTGTTGTCTACTGCATGGGTCTGTGCACGACCTTTGTCATGACTTAGTGACACAAGCATGGTTTCTGTACTTTGGCCTTGAGATGGTTCCCTGCGGGCTTTAGATGTGTTTCATGTTGATCAAAGAGTATTGTGCAAAGGGACAACAGGAATGTGGTTGCTATCCTGACCTTGTTTGCATTTTTCTCATTGTGTTACCAGAAGCCTGCAGCATTAAAGAGGAACAAAAGCTCCAAAGGCAATTATTAAATTTGCTTCTGAGTCATTGGGGATCAGTCTCATTCTGGTATTTTGGGGGAAAAAATTAAATTGTAGCACCAGAAAGATCCCTAGCTGTCTTTCTACCTTACCTTTCCTCAGGTATGGAACCTTCTTGGATCACATTACTATTTAGATGAAAGAAAGAAAGAAACAAACAAACAAAACCCAGCTCTTTTAGACTTCAAGCTTAGATGCCTCTCCACTCATGAGGGACTGCTATATGTATGTACACCTTCAAGCACATGCAACAAGACTTTCGTGCCATGGTATAATGAGCTTAGAGGAGGCAGCCAGGAGCCTGAAGTTCAGGGGCCATGCTGGTGCCCCACCCCCATGCCCTGAGATGGTCTCCCTTGGAACAGCTTTCCTTTGAGAAACAGTTAAGTCCTGGTTACTTGTGCTTTCGTTTGCACAGTAAACTAATCCCCTCCTGATTCAGACCCAGTAGGTTCCAGGGAGGATCCCTTAGCTGGTGAGAGTCAAGGTTAAGCAAGTGCTGCCACTGAGTCGCTCCGGGCAGTGGTCACTCGGGACAGCACAGCCTGGAAGAGAGCCCAGGCTTTAGAGGTAGACAAGATGCAACAGACAGTGCTGCCTCAGATTAGCCATAACCTTGATCGAATGGAACAGACCCCTTGAATCTCAATGCATTCATTTGTAAATTAGAATAAAAGTCTCTGCCACATAGGCTGTGAATGATTTGAATATGAATTCTACTCCATGGGTACGCGTGTTGAAACCTTGGTCTCCGGATGGTGCTATTTGGGGGAGGTTCTGGAAACTCTAGAAAATAGGCCACCAAGTTGGCCTTGGAAGGGTGTATCTGGCCATTCTTCACTTCTTTGCTTCCTGTCTACCCAGAGGTCAGTATCTTTCTTTGCCCTCAATTTCCGCTGCCAAGATTTTCTGGGAAAGTACCTTGGGGCCCGTGCACCTGTGGACTGACTTCTCTAAAACCATAGGCTCAAATAAATCCCTCCTCTTTGGAGTTTCAGGCATTTGGGTCACAGCAATAGTTAATACTCAGGCTCCCCCAAGGTAGATGTCATATTTATGAGGTAATTTGTTTACTTAGCACACAGTAGGTGTGTCAAAGTAGTGGCTTCATGCCCCTTTTGTGCTGAGCCCTGGGGATATACATATAAACATATAGCAGCTTCCACTCTCCAGGACCACCGATTGTGATGTAGGAAGGGTGGAGAGCAGGCCACATGCAGATGACTGGAGAATCTCACTTAGTATGTCTGCTTACTGGGATACAACTCCCTTTCTCCCTTTTACCCCCCTGAGTCCTGTTTTATTGTTCTTCCCCCCACCCCCACCCCGGCCCTGCCAAAGACTTCATCTGTGGAGCTGTGGGAGCTATTCTGGCCAGTCCTTGACATTTCACTGAGATTATTTCAAGACTGTGCAGCTTAGGGCTGGTCTGCTCCCTGCCACTCCCCCCCCCCGTGTGTGTGTGTGTGTGTGTGTGTGTGTGTGTGTCTGTGTGTCTGTGTGTTTGTGTGTGTGTTCTCTGCAGGGACTAGGGCAAAAACAAGCTTATACACTCTATGCCAAATTTGGAGTCAGGACTCGGTGCTGTTGGAGAGAAAGCAGAGCTTCCCAGGCTAAGTTTCCCTTTGCTAGGCAAGTGTAGATCAGACCTGCTAGTTTTGTACCTATGGTTTCAGGTACAAAGAGGCAGAAGGTGGGCGCCACTGAAGGGTAGCTGAGGTGCACATGGATCTGGCCTAGATGCTGCCAGTGGCTACAGCTGACAATCGGGAATGCATCCCTCTCCTTAACTGCAGACTGCACAGGAAGAGCTGGGCTCACCCTAAGGAAACCTTTAGCCAGAGGACTCCTTATTACAATCCTATGACGGCACCAAGCTGCCAGTCAGATGTGGCGGCGGCCCAGGGGTGAACAGGTGCCAGGTAAGAACTTCAGTCTCCCCTTGGCAGGAGTGATTCTCGAGCTCTTACATACTGTCCTCTCAGCTTTCCAGAGGACACTGTTCCTCAGGCCCAAAGTCTGGGTTCTTGTCTTTGCTTGCTACCTGGTGGTCTTTCTTTGAGGCCACCGACATGACAGCTCGGTGCACTTCCTGACAGGAGGCCTGTTTTTCTCCAGAAACCCACCTGTGGAGCCTGAGACTATACTGGGGAAAACGTGGGAACGCAGGAGAGCAGTTCCTGTTCTGCATCATTTCTATTTACCTACTTTGACAGATCTTCATAGTCTGGATTTTTATGCCCCACCTAAACCCTCAGTGGAACTTAACCTCTAACTCAACACTAACGAAGCAGCCTCAGACATCAGAGGCTGCGATTTACCTACCCGTCTGCAAACACCAGTTTTCTGGTGATTTCTTCTCCAATCTGTTCCAGCTCCCTTGGGAGGGAACCTTGCATGCTGTTCATCAAATGCCTACTAGCACTAAGAGTCTCTGCCCTCCCCCATGTGATAGAACTTTCCAGAATTCTGCCCTTTCCTCCCTGGCTGGTGGTTTGTGTATGAACAGAGACAGGATGCAAATGGTGGTGAGTGGAGGAAAGAGCCTTCAGGGAAGCCTTATGCAGCCTCAAAGGGCTAACTTCTTGGGGGTGGTTTTGGTGAGAGTGGTCTTGTGTGGTATGGTTCTGTTGGAAGGAGGGATGTGTGTGGCTGGAGGAAACACAGAAGGCTGAGAGTTTCCACATAGTGGGTGTGTCTCAGGTCTGGAAGCTGTGCGGCCAACATCATGGGCAGTCTATCACGTCTGGCTGTAACCCGGAGCCTGAATTGCTGCTGAGAGTGTGAGGATAATCCATCCCAGCCCCAGCGTCTTCTGCCTCTGCCATCCTCAATTCTAAATGAGAGATAGAAATGTAGCACCCATTGCTCCTTCTCCTTGATCTTTCACTTCACCTCGTGTGTGTGTGTGTGTGTGTGTGTGTGTGTGTGTGTGTGTGTCTGCGTGCATGCGTGCATGCATGTGTGAGTGCCCGATTCTCTCGTCTATCTCCCATCTTGCTATAGGAGCTCTGGGATTACAGATGCGTGCTACCACGTGTTGGGTATAGAGATATTGGAGGAGTCTCTTGTCTCTTGGGGCTTGTCTTTCTCATAAGACCTGAGACTGCCATGTAGGTAGTGATCCTGTTGGTCCCAGCTGATCACAGTTCAGAGAACAACTTGTGACACCAGCCAGGAGAGTGTCAGGAAAGATAGTTCCAGAGCACAGTTCTACAGGCAGAGACTTTTGTAGGTGGTCCTGCGAGTACGGGGGGGGGG
>NC_034591.1:134384437-134398871 GCF_900095145.1 Mus pahari | reverse complement strand
CTTAGGTTTATTAAGAGAGAGTACGGGGGGGGGGGGGGGGGGCAGGCAGTAAATTTAAGAAAAGGAGGGCAGGGGATGCAAGAGTCCAATATGCAGGAGAAGGGTAAAGGCTGAAAGCAGGACAACAAAGGAGGCTGGGGATATGCTAAGCAGAGATACTCCGGTGCCTATTTACCTTAGAGGGTCCCAGCCCTCTTAATCAGTTTTACACTAAACACTGGCGGATCCTTCTGGTGTTGTCTCGGAGCTTCTGGCAGTGCTCTGATAAAAATATTGAATCCATGCCGCCGCCGCCACCACCACCACCGAGTATACGCATGCATGCTCTAGAAAGAAGCCCGGTTATTTAGTAACACATTGTGCCATCTTGGTTCTCTTTGGTGAGGGTGACTAGTGCTGGCCCCAAGAGAACCCCAGTGACCGTGTTGATTAGGAATGAGTTTCCAGCTGATGAGCCGGTTGATAATGTGTAGACAGAGTAATAGTTGAGCGCGATGGGGCTCAGGCCTGCTTATAATGTCTAGACTTCACAGAACTATAAAAAGGAAGATTACTCAAATTTGCTGAGGACACAAATGGGAGAAATGATCAATGCCACAAATAGAAAAAAAAAAATGTTTATAAAATCTGTGCTGCCTTCACACTTAACATGACAGGAGACCAAACATGCTTGATATACTTCCTAAGAACTTCCAAATAAAATACTATAAATATGCCAACAAGCTGGAAACTGGAAACCACACTGCAAATCAGCATCAGTAAATGCCTGTCTCAAGGAAAAGGCAAGGGTGCAGTGACAGGCGTGCTTGGCTTTGTTTCCCCCCAAGGGGTGTGGCCAGTGGTAAGTAGCCTGTGGTCCAATAACCCACAGTGATGCTCAAGGAAGCAGCCCAAATCAAGAGCAGTGCATTATAGAAGAAACATGAGAGTGGGAGGGAGGTTATTGGGGAACAGAAGACCAGAGGAATGAGGTGGTGGTGGTGGTGGTGTGTGGTGGGGGTAAGACTACTGAAGGAGTAGGGTACATATAACCAAATACTGTGTGAGATTGTCAAAGCAGAAGTAAAAATGTATTTAAAAATTAGGTCAGCTTGAAGTCAATAGTAAATAGAGTTAGGCGATCACAAGCAAGATCGCAGGCATCTGCAAATGAGCCCTGTCCCTGCTACTGCTGTACTTGGAGTTGGACAAAATTGACTTAACCTTTGTGAGCCTCATCAAGGGAGTATGACTTCTGGAAGCATGACACAGAAAATGAAAAGCACACAATAAATTATAACTTGTATCAACTCTATTAGTGCTACTAATAAAATAGCTGTGCTGTGGTTACAGCATATAAATCAGGGGGTTGGGGTACAGCCCAGTGGTACAAATGCTTGCCCAGAACCTGTGAGGCCCTGCATTCTCTGCTCACTCCTTTGTCCCAATCAGGTTTATTCTAAAACCTATCATGAGAAATAATTAAATTATATGATAGAAACTACTTATACATAATTAATTAACAATGGCAAACAAGTACAAAATGCTGGAAAATTAGGTATTATTACATGTATTTTAGCTTGTCTTGGTGTAGGAAGCCATAAGTCACAGCTCTGTTTTGAACTTTGTACATTTTGAAGTTTAGGTTTTGTGTATATTTAGCAATTATAAAGGTTAAAAAAAAATCAGGTTTCAACTTTCAAAAACCACCAAAAGCCCAAAATAGAACCAAAGTGTACTCTGTGAAGTAAAAATTCAAAATAAATGCTCAAAAATATCAGTAACCATAGAAAAAAGTAAATTCAGGTCCTAACATGGTAAGTCTTATGCAGGCAGGAAAGATGGTCTTTCTACAGAGTGGGACAAACTGGATCTCCAACAACAAGTGGTAGTTCTGAAAGCACACATACAAATACTACACCACAGACAAAGCAGGTTATATATTTAGGAATACAAATGTATATATGTATATAGAGAGGCATATAACAATGATTAATGAGAAAAGGAGCTATGAGTTTGAAAATAAGCAAGGAGGGATATACGGGAGGCTTTGGTAGAAGAAAGGAAAGGAGAAATGATGTAATCATATTAAAATATCAAAAAGAAAAGAAAAACTTAAGATCTGAAGAATTAGGTTAAAAATAAAATCCATCCATTTTCTATACAAGACATACATGAGACCAAGTGGTTGGAGGAGGGGGCTAGAGAGGTAGTTCAGTGGTTAGCATGCCTTCTGCTCCTCTTCTAACCTCCATGAGCATCTGCATGCATGTGTACAATGCATGCATGTATGCATGCCCACACACTTAAAAATAAAAACAACCTTCAAAACTTGCAATGATACAGAAAGCCCTAAAATTAGACTAATTATTTAGGAAATAATTTATGAATGGATTTGATAACTGTACCAAGAAGTAGGTGCTATAAAATAAATTATGTTACCTTAGGAACTTCAGAAATAATAATAACAAAACAAAATTAACAAGGAAACAAGGTAACACACATTGAAGACATTTTAAGATTAAGACAGTTATTGCTAATAATTTTATACGCTAATAAATATTGAAAACCAACTTTAGGTAAACAGATAAAGGTGCCTGCTGTCAATCCTGAGTTAGGTCCCAAGGACCCACATGGTAGAAAGATAGAACTCACTACAGCCAGGCTGTCTTCTGCATTTTATGTGTGTGCCATGGCCTGCATCAATGCAGATATGCATGTGCACACATACAAATAGCTAAGTAGGCAATGCATATTTTCTAAAAACAAGCACTTTGTATTTTATCTCATGTGAGGGTCCTAGCTTCAAATCTTCAGTTTTGTGTATTTAGCATGGGGGTTTAGCACAGAGAAGCTCGGAAACAGACCAGTGGCAGGAAGGAGGGTTAGGAGCAGAGCAAGGAGAATATATGCAAAGTGAACAGAAAGGCTGGCACTGGGGATCAGCAGGAGATGGAGAGTCAGGGGTGGGAAATGGAGAATGCAAAGGTGTTGACCTACTCAGGTGTTGACCCTGACTAAGACATTAGCTGAGGTGCTAAAGAAAGTTGATAGTTGCTAGGAGGAGAGAAGGTCACTTTTCTTTAGGAGAGTGGCCACTGGTATGTTCCCAGTGCCACAGTGGATGACCCAACACCCATGGTTATGGACAGCACCCATATGAACTCATTGAGCTATTTTTTTTCCTAAAAAAAAAAAAAAGAAATCCATTTCAAATCAAGAACAGAATTTTAATAATGAAACTCCAGAGGCACTCCATTTAAAATCAAGATCAAAAAAGGTTTGTATGCCACAACCGTGCTGATTGGTGTTCTAAAAGGTCTGGAGGGGGCTAGTGAGATTGCAGGCACCGCAGAAAAACATGGCCAAAAGAATGCCAGGAGAGATGACCTCGAGTGTGGACATCCAATTTATTAAAAAAGAAAGGTGTCCGGGTAACTCAGGGTGTAGTACCGGTTTAGGAACAGCAGTCAGAGGCATCAGCAGCGTATTGCCATCACCTCGGGATGGGCAAAGTACACATGCTAGGTACTGGCAGACAAGGTTGGTCTCTGTCTGAGTCAGGGTTTCTATTCCTGCACAAACATCATGACCAAGAAGCAAGTTGGGGAGGAAAGGGTTTATTCGGCTTACATTTCCATACTGCTGTTGACCACTAAAGGATGCAGGACTGGAACTCAAGCAGGTCAGGAAGCAGGAGCTGATGCAGAGGCCATGGAGGGATGTTCTTTACTGGCTTGCCTCCCCTGGCTTGCTCAGCCTGCTCTCTTATAGAACCCAAGACTACCAGCCTAGAGATGGTCCCACCCACAAGGGGCCCTTCCCCCTTGATTACTAATTGACTCAGTGCCGCAACTGGATCTCGTGGAGGCATTTCCCCAACTGAAGCTCCTTTCTCTGTGATAACTCCAGCTGTGTCAAGTTGACACAAAACTAGCCAATACAGTCTCCCCTGCAGACCAGCTTGAAATAACCTGCGGTTAATGTGTAACACGAACAACTAAACTGTGGCCTGAGTGCGTTTCTTCTCTGGGCACATGTGTGGCCAGTGGGAAGCTATGATAAAGGACAGGCAGGCCCCCAGGATTGGTGAGGAAGGGTTCTGGGTTGACAAGTACTTAGGCAGAAAACTGCCTCTCAGGCTGACCAGGAACATTGACCCAAAACAAACCACTGATGGATTAAAGAGCTGAACGGAATGTAAATGCAAAAGCTGTAAGAATGGAAAGAGAGCATTGAACTGGTCACAGCATTAGTAGGGTCTTTTAAAACATAACCTAAGGTGAGGCATTAAGGTAAACATTAAACAAATATATAAAACTTAAAACATAAAACACAGGAAAGTGGGCTGAAGACATGGCTCAGCCGTTAAGAGTGCTGACTGCTCTTCCAGTGGTCCTGAGTTCAATTCCCAGCAACCACATGGTGGCTCACAACCATCTGTAATGGGATCTTATGCCCTCTTCTGGTGTGTGTCTGAAGACAGTTACAGTGTACTCACATATATAAAAAAAAATAAATCTAAAAAACAAAAACAAAACCAGGAAAGTTACAGAAAATATGAAAGGCAGAAAGGCATGTACAAAGTGGGAAGACAGTCTTCCACACAGTGGAGACAGATGGTCAGTACTGCTGCTTAGAGACCCTAGAGTCAGCAAAAATAGCAGACCGGTCCCATTGGTTGGTAAGAGGCACTTTGTGTGTGTGTGTGTGTGTGTGTGTGTGTGTGTGTGTGTGTGCGTGCGTGTGCGCATGTGTGTGTGTGTGTGTGTGTAGGTATTTGGTTAATGTCACTAGTAAAACAGAAAAATATATTAAAGATTCAGTTTGTCATGTATTAGATTGCCACTGATGTTTTAAATCACTGTGCCATAGCAGAACCTGTGATGAAGTAGGTTCTCCTGTACAGTGGTCCAAAGAGAGAAAAGCTACAACCTAATTGAATAATAGACTTTGTGAAATGTTCCTACTCTTTACCAGTCATTCGCCTTCCAGGAATCTGGACTAAGAAACTAGATTGGTATTTTATGTATAATGTTGTTCATTGCAGCGTTATGTAAGACAACAGCCAAGAAAGAAAGAACTTACTATCAAGAGGTACTTAAATCAATCAGTAAATGTTACCATTCGTACGAGCTGATAAAAATTGTTTCAAAGCCAAAGAGTTGAAATGTTCATTTTATATTAATAGTAAAATATAAAACATATGGAGTACAGTCATAAAGTTTAAAAAGAGAATAATTGTGCAGAGTGCCATATTTTCAATTTTACATGAGGATAAATTTAATGGTATATGAATAAAAAATCCAGAACAGAAGAACTAGGGGATAAATGTATTATTAGAAATGTAAAATTATATGCTCAAGCTCCAAAATATAAATAGAAGAGGACTTTAATTACAGCATTATTTAAAAGACCAGGGCATTTTGCTGCGTGGACCAGGTGATTTGACTATAGCAGAGTGAAGTGTCCTTGAGGGCTGTTCCTAGTGTCCAGGCAGCCAGGAGCCACAGCTCCCATGCTCTGTGCAAGCCAAATATGGCTGGGATATTTTCTTCCAAGCTTCTGGTGGTCTTGTTTGATCATAGGCAGGGAGGGATCCCACAGGATCAACTAGAAACCTTGTGATATCAGAACTACAAAGGAAGTAATAGATGTTTACCCTGGAGACAGGGGAATTAGGGAGCAACATTTCACTGACTGCTAGTGTACAAGAGGAAGAAAATTGTAAAGGGTTGCAGAAAGGAAAACTGTTGTTCCTGGTTGGTTCATCATGCAAAAGGCTGAGCTTGGTGGGCCCAGCAGCATCATTAGGGAGGGATGCTAGCAACCTTAACCAGGAAGAAACTGGACAGGAAGGTCTTACGCCTCTTCCTGCTGTGTGAGTCTGATAGCTGACCTGGTGCCCAAGTAGGCTGAAACTGTGGAGGGCTGCACAGACTGTTCAAGCCCGTGGGCCTCAACTCGCCTCTGCAGAACTCACCTGCCCAGCTTGTTCACACAGACTGCTGGGCCTACCCCAGTGTTTCTGAGTCACAGGGCTGGCGAGAGATGTCTGGATTTGCATTTTAAATAAATTTTCTGATGCCATGACTGCCTGAAAAAAAAAATCACATTTTGGGACCCAAGCCTCAGGCCAATTGCAACAGATAAACTTGTTCAAGTTTATACTGACACTTACTGGTGTAGACAGCCTAGCAACAGTCTGTGGCATTGGGGCAGGGGGTGTGGGGGGAGGGAGGGAAGCAGACAGGCTGGAGGAGCACTTCCTCTCTTATCTCTAGCTCCTGGAAGACATTCTTGTAGTATGTGGCAGGTGCTGTAGGCTGTTCCGTAGCCCATTCTTCCCAGACCTGCTTTTCTGCCCTGACACTGGGGCAGTCCTGCTACCACACCAAACCCACAGCCACTGATTATTAAGGATGAGAACAGGCATTCTTTTCTGACCTTTTAGGGACAACATTCTTCCCTACCATTCATGAAGAGTTGGAGTCTTTGGTTTAGAGCAGTGACTCTCAACCTTCCTAACGCTGTGACCTTTTAGTACAGTTCCTCATGTTGTGGTGACCCCCAACCATAAAAATATTTTGTTGATTTCGTTGCTACTTCATAACTGTAATGACTCATAATGTGAATAACGGATACATAGGATAGTGGAGGTGCGACCCCGGCCCACAGGGTGGGAACCACCAATCTAGAACATCAGGATGAAAGAATGCATATTGTTGGCTGCTGTTGGCCACTTCTGGTGACCTGGGAAGGAAGCCTTTCTCAGGAAAGCACCTTGTTCTGACCATAGCAGATGTAGATTTGCTACAATGTAGAGAGCCACAGCTAGGGCCCCAAAGGTTGAGAGTGATACAGTAACTCTCAGTGTCTCTGAGGAATTTTAATGAAGATGTGTGGTCCCTGCGATCCTCTCCATTCAAACCGAGCCTCATGGATTTGAGTTTTCAGCTAATTGGTTTAGGAAAATATCCCTGTGCCCACCCCCACAGCTCCTGCTGCTCTCTTTCCCAGCTTATGGCGTAAAGTGTGAGCAGACTGTGTGCTTAACACACTTTGGAGTCTGTTGCTATGGTGCTGGGGAGGAATCTGGTTCTCATAGCAACATCAGGTTGACTTGATGCACCTCAGGCCATTGGCAGAGTGCGGGCAGTGGCTTATGAGATCCCCAGGTAGTTTGGGACTGGTGGAACTTAGTGTACTGAAAAGTGTTCTGCTTGTCCACAGCCCATCCACCCCTGCCCGCCTGTGCACCTCTGCCCTATATCACTCAAATAATCATCATAATAAGATAAGAATAAGGGATCTTCCCCCCTCCCTCTGTGTGTGTGTGTGTGTGTGTGTGTGTGTGTGTGTGTGTGTGTTTTGGTAAACCACAAGAATAAACCAAAGTGGGGCTGGAGAGATGGCTCAGCAGTTAAAGAGCACTGACTGCTCTTCCAGAGGTCCTGAGTTCAATTCCCAGCAACCACATGGTGACTCACAACCATCTGTAACAAGATCTGACACCCTCTTCTGGTGCGTCTGAAGACAGCTACTGTGTAGTCATATACATAAAATAAATTAATAATAAAAAAGAATAAATGAAAGCATTACTTTGATGCTGTCATCAGATTAAGCTATCATTTGAGTTATCACTCCCCGTTGCAAGGCCAATCCCTGTACTGGTATGCAGTCTAAGGATATAGCTCTGCCCATAGGCATGGCATATTGCCGGGAAATCCAGTTACAGAGGTCCAGGGTCCTGTGAGTAGGAACAGCTTCTCTGACTAGGACCAAGAGGGCTGGGGTTTCTTCATGCAACTTCATTTCAGAGACTCCTTACAGTGGTAATAAACTGCTGGGAGACCAGCCCTAGGAGAGGCCGGCCAGCTTGTCCAGCTTGCTGAAGCTTTTCAACTCAGTGGACGAACAAACAATGGGTCTCAACCCTTCTGCATTTTTATGCTCTGAACTGGCCTGTGGCTTTAGGATACATTTATGATCTGGGCATCTAGCAGAATTAGTGATAACAACATGAATCCATCATAAGAGGAAGGAATCTGGTCTGTCTGTAGACCTTTGGTGAAGGAAGAGCCACACTTTTCCTCGCTGTTCAGTGCCTTACAGTGTCACCTCCCTCACAGCTTGTCAACCCCTCACCCTACAAGTGTTCACTGAGCTTCTCCATGTTTGAAGCTCTATTCTAGACCCTCAGCACGAAAGAACACAAAACAGGACTTCTCCTCTGCTGGTACCTGAATTCTGATGGGGAAAACAGCCAATAAACCAGGAGAGGAAGACACCAGGCATGGGGACAAAAGATAAGATGACATATTAGAGAGTAGGAAGGGAGCTGCAAGCTGGGCTGAGTTTGAGAAAGAGCTCCCCAGACAGCGGCAGGTGAAGACAAGGGTCAGCATTCCACATGGGGGGACAGTGGGATGGCAGTGGGGCAGGAGGGACATTTGTAGCACTCGCCCACCATGAGGAGAGATGAGTCCCAAGTAGTTAGCATGGAATTCCTGACAATGTGTAGATGGGAAGAAGGGGATGGGGTCCATAGTTGTAAAATTGCCCCTCCACCTGCTTTATTTCCTTTGCTTTTCCATCTGTGACCATGTTCCACGTTTTTTAACTGAGTACTGGGTAATTTATAACAATGATGAGAGGACTCTGACTAACCCTAACCCTTTCTTTATATCTCGTGAGGGCCTTCTTGCTTCATCATAACACGTCAAAGGACATGACATGGAGAGACAGTAAGATTTTAAATGTTGAATATTTCCTAAAGATCCATGTGTTAAGGGTTTCTCTGTAGGCTGTGGGGCTATTAGAAAGTGGTGGGGCTTTTAGGAGGTAGGGCCTAGTGGATGGAAGCTAGGTAGGTCACTGGGCCTGTGCCCCTCAAAGGGACTTGGAGATCCCAGCCTGTCACTTTTCTTTCTCCAGGACAGTTTGTAAGTCACCCGTCTTGTTCTCTAGGCTTAGCCAATGAGGTTCCATTTTCTTCTCTTGTAGTTGGTGGGTTTTTTTGTTATCCTCCCCCAACCCCCATCTTTCCAAAGCTTCACAGTTCCTTTCCCACAGGTCAGCTTACCTGTAGGTTAGAGCCCCTCCCTGCTCGACTTCCTTCCGAACAGCCCTTTGCTGTGGCTAGGTGGCCACCAAGGAAAGAGCACAGCCGAGACAATGAGAAGGGACAGTGTCTTTCTTCCCTGTGTCATGCAGAGGTGCTAGTGGAGCTGTGACCTGCAGGAACTGGCAGAGTCCTGAAGGCTCATGGACGCCAACCTCTGTTTCATAGAAGATGACTCTTAGCTGCCCAGGGAGAGATGTTCCTCCATAGGCAGGGCCTTACAGCTAGTGAGGCTGGATGTCTGGTCCTTTATTCGTCTAGTGACTTTTCCATGTATACTTTTATTTATAATATTTGCATTTGTGTTTTTTTTTTTTAATTTTCTCTTCTTTTCCTGATCAATTGTCTTTACTCTTCACTGAGTTCTAGAGTCTTCTTTGGTATGTTCTGTTGGTCTAGTATTGGGATGTTTATTGCATCCTGTGGAAAATTTGGCCACTGTTATTATTGAAGTCTTCATTGGGGGGGGGAGGGCACAATTGCTATCTTCACCCTTTCTGCTTCTGTGGCCTCTGGGGCTCTTCTGGGTTTCTCTCCCATCTTCTCTAACCTCCCAAGTCCGGCTGAAGGTCCTGTGACTGGGTGTGCATGTTACTTTTTTTTCTCTAGACTGATGAACTAACAAGGCTGCCTGAACGTGTCTTTGAAGTTGCCAGTCCTTTGCTACCTATGACAGTGTATCATAAGCTGTACCATGCTGCCTCCTGTGGGTCAGGCTATGGCGTGGAAATTTGGATGGAGTGATTTCCTCACTCCTAGGTCTTGGCATTATGGTCATCTCTCTCTGGTGCCTGCCCATGTGGAGGTCTCCACGTCTGTTGGGGGGGGTGCACTACCCCTCCTCCATCACTTCAGAGAGGTCTGTATACCATTCATTTAGATGTCAGAGGATCTAATAATAGGCAATGCTCACGACTGCTGGAAGGACACACTGTAAGTGGACGACAACAGACCAGCTCTTGACTCTATCAGCCCTGATGGATCCAACTGTCACAGCTAAGAGATGCAGGCTTGACCTCACCCATCCAACTATTAGATGCTGGATTCTTTGGAAAGATGGATGGCCCCACATGAGGATCCGTGGCAGGAGAATTCCAAGTTTGGCAAGTTCACTGGGACCTGAGCAGCGGCCGACATAGGGAGCTTCCATTGGCTGCCTGTGCTGAATGTCATACAGGCCTTTGTTTGCCTTGCTGTTTGGTGGCTGTGTACCCCAGCATGGGCTCAAACTTTTGATCTTTTTGCCTCCAGCTCTTGAGAGCTGGGAGGACCCATCCCCAACATCACCCACCATGTATAGCTTTCAACTTCCTAAGTGCAAGGGCTGGTCTGACTTTCTGATGGGAAAAGGGCTGAGAGAAGACAAGATTCATCCAGGGGCTGGGGCCTCAGAAAGGCCAAGCTGATCCCTTAACTGCTCCCCTTCCTGCTGGATGGCACTTTGCTGTGGCTTGGTGACCACCAGGGAGAGCTCACAGCTGGGCCAGTGCAGAAGGGACAGTCCTTCTTCCTGGGCTCTGCAGAGGTGCCGGTAGAGCCATGACGTGCCAGATGCAAGCAGTGCCAGCTCAGTCACAGAAGCCCAGCCTGAGGTACAAGAGGCGCATTTCCTGGGTTCCTATGGAACTATGAGCAAGTCGCTTTGTCACAAACTGGCCAAGCTTAGCTGTCTCACGGCAGAGTGAAAGGACCAGACCGGAAGTCCTCAAGGTCATGGACACTGACAGCTTTCCGAGATTGAAAGCCCTCCGTGGATGGTTGCAGGCTGCCTTTCGGGAGCATTTCTGACTTTTGGTGTGTGGTTAATGTGAAATTGTCACTCAGTGTTTTTCTTGGCCTCTACTGCCTCTCCTTTCTGTACATTCTTCCCTAAGGTTGCTTTTCATTACAGCCACTGTTACCGACACAGGGTGAGCCTTCGGTCTGGTGTGTATATATTTTAATATACTGACTGCGGCAGGGATTTTTCTCACAGCAGCTGTCGTTCATTTGGTTTCTGTTGCTGTGAGAAATGCCATGATTGGAAGCAATGTGGAGAAGAAAGGGTTTATTTTCTTTTACACTGTATAGTCTGTCATATCACCTACTATGTTTAACTGGGAAAGCCAAGGCAGAAGAAACTCACTCAGTCAGGAACTGAAGCAGAGGCCACAGAGGAGTGCTTCTTACTGGTTTTCTCTCTGTGATTTGATTCTCAGCCTGTTTTTCTTACATACCCAAAGACTACCTGATCAGAGGTGGTACCACCCACAATGGGCTGGGACCCCCCCACACACAACAATCACTAATTCCAAAAATGTCTCCCACCACCCTCCCTACAGCCTAATCTAATGGAGACCTTCTTCTCAGTTGAGGATCCATTTTACCAGATGACCCTAGCTTGTGTCAAGTTGACAAGAGTCTAACCAGCCCAGTGAAGCTGGAATTAACAAGATTCCCCCGGGCTCACTGCTGGCCAGGGCTCAGTAGTGACTCAGGCTACCTACACTTCAGAGAGTATTGTACTGGCACAGGCCACCAGATTAAGAGAAATGAAGACAGACAGGGCCCGTCTCACCTGGGAGGACCATAGATTAAACCAACCTAAAGTTGTTAGAGAAGGAGGAGATAAACAAGCAAGCTAGAAGAGTGGAGAGTTAGACTAGGCAGGGAAGCAGTCATTCCCTCACACCGCCCGCCTCGGCACAGAGCTCTCTGCCATTGGCTGTTTGATAAATGTCACAGAAACTGCAAAGATTGCCCACGTGGAACCCACCGCCACAGCTGCCCCTTAGTCCCCATTGTTGCTTGGGGAAAAGGAATCTGTGTGCCCACAGAAAGCATACTTTAGTAGAGAACACACCGGATCAGAAGTCCAGGGACTTGGGGCAAGTCTGACCTCCGTTTAGGAAAGCATTCCTTGTCAGGCTCACAAAGTCTCTAAAATCACGTGTATGATACTCCCAGGAGATCTGTGCTCGGAGATGGATGGAGTGGGTAAGGCCTCTCGGTCCTGGTAGCTCCAACACGCAACACAAAGCGGGGATATACAAGGTTTTTCTCAACAAACAATAGGCGAGCGAGCGGTTGCTCAGTGGCTGCTTCAGGGACAGGTCAGAGTGAAGCAGAGAGTGCTGGGAGTGCTGGGCTACTACTGGAGATTGTTGTCACTTCCTTCTTAAAGGGTTGCCTTGCCCTTCTGTGACAGGCAAAGAGGCACTGCCATTTTGTGCCACAGTAGGGACCATTCGTGTCCCAGGAGTCCTCTGCACTGGGGAAGCCGTGGACGACTGAACTATTCACTTGTCTCTGAAGACTCTGGCATTGAGGTCTAAGCAGGATACCGTGGCCCTGGGCTGACCAGCCTTTGATGGCTGGCTGGGTGTGTTCCTAGCTCGCCTTTCTGCCCAGAAACCTCCACTCCATGTCCACAAAGAGAGGCCAGTACCCCTAAGAGAAGAGTTGCCTGGGGCCTGTCTGCCTGCAGATGGATGGCAGTAATCACAGAGAGAGGGGATCTGGCCTTTTCTGAAGGGCCACCTGCTGCTGCCATTGTCACATTCTGTGCTCTGCTGCCATCCTCTGCGGGGGCGGAGCTGCAGCTTGGCAGCCCTGGGCTAATAATTAGGGGTGGGGCAACTCCGCAGCTGGTGAGATATTTGGGGAGGAGCCTGGAGGAGAAGGGAGGGCTGGGATCCAGCCAACAAAAGGAGAAATTAAATGGGCTGTCCTAGGAACCCATAGTTAGCATTTCAGCTCCGAGCAGTAGCTGGAGGTTCCACCGAAGCAAGACTTTCATGCGTGTTCCGTGCCCTCCCTCCCTGGGGTGCCTTCTGCTTCTCGGTTCTTCTTCTTCTTCTTCTTCTTTTTTTTTCTTTCTTGAAGTCTGGGATCAGTCATCCAAGCTACTGACAGAAGGCACCATACTGGCCAGGCTCAGGACCCAGGCTGGGCTTTTTTGGGGGACAGTGCTACTGTTCCCATCTCATCTGAGTGAGCCACCCTTGTGGCTCAGGGGCTCACAGGTGGCGCAGGAGGCAGGAGGAGAGATACAATGTTTCATTCACTCACACTATCAGCATCCATCAAACTGTCATTTTTGGTGACGGGACATTCCGAAAAGCACACCGCTTCTCTCATTGCAGCCGTGGATCCTGGGCACAAAGGCAGTGTTATCTTTGTCCATGTAACTGACACTGTGGACTCAGGAGCACAGCATGTAAGCATTTATCCATGCAGCGGACACTGCTCACTTAAAACCGTGGCCACCTCGGGCCCCATTCCACTGCTGACTGAAGTGAGGTTCATAGACGTTTTATGGCTGCCCTAAGTTACGCCAGTAAGCAAGGACAAAGGTGGAAAGCCATCTGCGACTCCCAGAGTTCTTTCTGGTTCTGTGTGCCATCTGAGAGTGGCGTACAGGGGCTCCCCATGTCACATGGGAGTGTCGCCATCTCTTACATGGGAAGGCAGGGTGAGAAATAGGCCTGAGGCCCCTCCCAGGCAAACGGGTGTAATAGCTGAGTGGCCTGGTGATGGTTTCTAATGGTCGCAGTGGAGGGAATATGGAAATAGGTATGGGCAAGGTGCATGGCTTTGCATAGGTAGTGTGCACTCGTGAGCTTGAGGATACATTCACGCACATCTTAGTAGATCAAGGATACTATTGCCCTTCTTCAGGCTTCTGTGCCTTCCAGCATGAATGCTGATGTAAGTTCGACATAGTACAGCTACCCTAATGGCAGTGGAACACTAGGCCTTAGGAGTAAGCTACCAAAGTCAAGACTATAGGCCCTTCTATCGGGGTGGGTTGGATGCCTTGATGGATAGACTGACTCAGCAGCCTCTCTCTGGTCTCTTTAGTCTGCAGTCCTTAAAATCTCACATTTCTATCAGAATATCCCAGGGCTGGAGGATTCCTTTCATAAACCTATTCCCAGGATGCCGGTCGCTCCAGTGGTCCAGCCTAACACATTTAGGGCAATGAATGAGTTTAAGGGCCTTCCAGGGGATGATGGAGCATCTGTCCTCTCTGGTCTTTAGGAACTTGTTGTCTATGGGGAAATTAAAAGTAATAATAAAACCAACAAAAATGTGGGTCGTATTTTAAAGTTGTCATTGCATCCTACAAGTTCCAAATACCATCAGCAGTAAAACACACCTCTCCATCGGGGAGGGATGCCTCCCGTACTGGGCATTGACTTCATCCGTCCCTGACCCTGGCCACTTGTGTGCCTGGCTTCTGCTTTCTCTCTTCTTTCCTTTCCTTTTCTCTTTTAACCCCTTTTTCTTTCTGTTCTCTCTCTTTCTCTCTCTCTCTCTCTCTCTCTCTCTCTCTCTCTCTCTCTCTCT
>NC_034591.1:134378092-134383564 GCF_900095145.1 Mus pahari | reverse complement strand
TTCTTTTGTTTTTTCTTTCTTTCTTTCTTTCTTTCTTTCTTTCTTTCTTTCTTTCTTTCTTTCTTTCTTTCTTTCTTTCTTTCTTTCTTTCTTTCATTTACCTTCCCCATAAGCTGTAAGACTTTCCAACACTTAGATGAGGTCTTGTCCATTTCTCATTCCATGGGTGAGAAGACATGACCTCAAGACATAAACGTAAGTTATTCAAATTCACATGGCAGAGCCATATAGAAGTGGCATTGAGCTAATCTTACCTGTCACAGACAGCTAACCAAAGTGCCAGGATGTCCTTAATCTGAGTCCCCTGATTCCCAGTGCCATCCTTAGAACGGTCAAATCGTTGTAACATGTATCCAGTGCTGCCCAGTGTTTGGGGCCTCTTCTATGTCGGAGTTATTGCTAGCTGAGCATGCACTCTGGAAGGAAGACGCTATCCCTGGGTTAATGTCTTTGGGCATCATTTGTGTAGTTTGAATCTGCTTCATGCAGAACAGAATTTATCATTTCCATGTCACTTTTTGAACTTGTTTTTGCTGCTTTAATGTATAAAAGCAGCCTGTTTCTTTATAGGAAGAACACCTATGATTTGGGCAACTGAAAAACAATATCTAGACAATGGGTTTGGGTTGGGTTGGGTTGGGTTGGGTTGGATTGGGTTGGGTTGAGACAGGCTCTAATGTATCCCAAGCTAACCTTGCTTGGTTCTCCTGCCTCCACCTCATAAACGCTGCCACTGAAGGTATGTGCCACTATGCTGATTTCTGTGGTGCTGGAGATGAAACCCTGGGCCTCATGCATGCTACATCAGCGTTCTGCCGCCAGAAGTACATCCCTAGCCTCTAGACAATGGTCTGCTACAAACCTAGCCTGCAGAGGTCGGAATGATGGTGCGAGGCATGGGAGCATGTAATCTGCGTGCCTGGGGTGTGTCACGATGTTGAGGGTCCTCCTCCTCTATCTGGTGATACTTGGCTAAGTATCACCTGTCTTAGAGCCTTCTATCAGCTCTTATCAACTGGGCCCTTAATGGATCCGAGAGGTCCTAGCTGTTTCCTTAAGCCCCTTTGCTCCCCTGAAGAATGCAGGCAGAAGCCATTTGAGGCAGCATCCGATGTGTCATCCTATTGTAATAAGATGGCTGGGACATTTGCATTTTCAACCCTCTTGTCCTTTTTTGCTGGGAACTGAGACACTGGCTGGGGGTGGGGGTAGGGGTGGTGATGGGGGTTGGGGTGGGGTACACAGAGAGAAACTCTCCCCAATAGCCTCATCCTCTAGGCCCCTCAACCCCAAATAGAGGTGCTACCCATTCTAGACACAAGAAAAGCCCAACTTCTACAAGGCTCATGCCTGTGCATATCACAGAAACCTGTTCTGGGCTGAAAGCTGGCACACAAGAGCTCTGCCAGTGAGCAACATTAGAATTACAGACATAATAATACTAATTAACTTTCCCAGGCCTGTGCTCTCTGCATTTATTATTTGTAGAGAGACAAAGCCTTAAATAACAGGGCCAGCCTCTTTGGGAGCCCCACTTGGGGTGAGGACTGTCCTCATTACAGCAAGTGAGATGGATGGTGTTCTCAGACCAGGGCACATCCTGGGAAAGCCTGCAGCAGGTGTAGCCTCCTTCTGAACCAGCCTGAGGCTTTCCGCTGGCACCGTGTGGGGCAGGGATAGGGACGAAGAGAAGCAATTTCCATGGTCTGGCCTCTCCTAAGGTTCAGGTCCTCATCATGTGCCTTCATGGGCTACAGTGAGCCCCTGTAACTGGTGCTTAGCTTAGCTGCCTGTGATCTGAAGGCTCCCTACTTCCCAGTCCCTGCCTTATCATTTATGAATGAAGAACAGTGAGGAGGGAATGACATCAAATGTCTTCGACCTGGACATGCTTCAAAAGGTCCCTGAAGCTCCTGGAATCATATACATATGGAATGTGCTTCTGGCCACTCTCTCGGGGGCTAGCCATCCATGGCTAACTGCTGCTTTCAAAGGGTCTTTGAACTCAGGGTTAAGGTCATGAATGAGTTGGTCCCTGAGGGCCCCTCCGCTTCTGCCCGTTGATGACTTTAGAGTACTCATTCTCAGTACTTGGGTCGTGACCCCTTCCACAAATCCCCATCTCCAAAAATGTTTACATTATGATTCCTAACAGTAGCAAAAAATAAAGTTAAGAAGTAGCAACAAAGACAATTTTATGGTTGGGGATCACCACACCATGAGGAGCTGTATTCAAGGGCCACAGTGTTACGGAGGCTGAGACTCACTAACTTAGAGCCATGGAAACTGATGCATTTTGTCACACTCAGCAACGAGTTTGTGGAGACCCTTGGATTGGAAACACCCTATAAATTAGCTACTTTAAAGTAACTGACCACTGGGCTTCATGGCCTGGGTTTGCTGTAGCATTCCTACTTCTCAGTACCAGCTCTGAGAGCATCCCCAAGTTGTCCTCTATGTAACTTCTATCAATTTGGGGAGTACTTTTGCCGTTGGGCAGCCTGCTTTGTGGTAGTGAGTTAAGATGGTCTCCCTGAGCTTGCTGTCTGGGGACGCACACTACTGCTAAGATGGACACACGACCTCTTGCACTCACAGAGCGGTAGACAGCATTTCTCATTGGCAGTTAATAATAAATGGGTTGACTGTTGGAGACGCTTGGGAAGCTCACTCTGGGCTGTTGGCTGCTGTGAGAAAATCCAAACAGTGACCTTTGAGGAATTCCAGGAGAATCCGGAGACTAACCAGAGAGACCAACTTCCAGGGATGACCCAGTGCTTCTAAGTTGATCCTGCTGCCATCCAGCTACAGAGAGGATATACATCTCTCACTGCTCTGAACATCCTTGCTTTGACCACAAATGCTTAACCACAGCCCAGGAGGTCTCTAGGTAGAATTCCAGAGTGTCCCTGAAATAGGATGAAAATGGTTAGAACTTTGCTTTCAGACTTCTAGCTTGTGTTCATCATGTCTTCTCTTTATGATTGGAGACAGCATTAGCACTTCTGTGACTTTGTCCACTGCTAGAAATCACTTTAAATCGAATTAAGATAGGTGAAGGTACTCAGAAGTTCATGGTAGGTAGCCATTTAACTCTAGACCACCAGTAGGTGAGAGGCGGTTTATCTTAGGGTTGGGATCATGCACTCTAAAATCAGCAACCCTGCATTTAACCAACCATAACATCATATGTGCTGTTCAGTTAGCTTTCTCATCGTTAAATTCTGTGCTCTGCCTTTTAGGCATGCCTGGGCAATCCTAAGTAGCAAATATGGAACAATTGCTGTTGCCCCATGCAGATCGCCTCTGTGATAGTTGGAAAACTCAGGAAGAAAGGGGTGATGGGATATGATGGATCAATCAGCTTGCTGTAGCCAGAATAATTACTGGAGACGATCAGCTAAGAAGTCTGTTTCTACTGGTTTCAGAGCATGAGCTCTTGGCTCTCTCTGTGGCTTCTGCTGGTGAGAGCTTGCGGTAGAGAAGGCTTGTTCATCTCCTTGTGGCCAGGAGACAAAGAGACAGGAAGGGAACGGAGTCCCAGGATTTCTTTCAAAGGAATACTGCCAGTGACCTAATCTGAGTTTCACTGCTTCTCAGTAGCCCCGCAAACTGGGGACCCAGTGTGCAGCACACATGGAGAACACTGAAGATGCAGACTGCAGCAGATAGTGAGAGGAGAAATGAGGCCGAAGAGTGGGGTGTAGGAACAATGGTGAGTCAGAAGCCTGGAGTGTCCCTTCTGATGCTGCCTTCATCACCTAGTCCTGGCTAACAAGAGCAGTAATGTGGAACAGCCCTGTGAGGGGACGGGAGGACCGTGCCCTTCCTCCTTAGGTTCTAAGTCACAATGCCTTGATGGCTGGTGGAGTGGGGGGTCAGCTGTGACTCTGGAGTTAAGCCATGCCTGTTATAAATAGAAGGGTCAAATTCCAAACAGGGAGGAGCGGGTGGAGCCAAGGAGGCAGCCTAGCAAGTTGGGGGTTTTCACCACTGCTTTGGCAGTGAAGATAAAGTTAATAAACAGAATCATCCCAAGAAACGGTTCCACGTCAGAGTCAGTCGCGGTGAGGAGCCTCTTCCCACAACTTCTTGGGATAACAGAGACCTAGAGTTTGGAGACAGAAGGAAATGAAGCCAGTCAACGTGCCCTTTACACAGTGGCCTTCACAGAGCAACCATCCGGGATAAATAAAGCACTGGAGAATGGGCTAGGAGCGGGAGAGGGAGGAGCCAGTCCGATGAGTTTAGCTCAGCTTCCTCCTTTAGTCACTGAGCAGAACTGTTTAAGGAGCAGCTTTTCACCTCCTGGCCCGACTTCCTTCCAGAGGTGCTGATGAGCAGGGAAGTGGCAGATCCTTCAGAAGCTAAGACCTCAATCAGTCACACAGTTGCAGTGTCTAGAGACAAGCAAGCCTTCTGCCTCCGCTGATCTCACATCACACAAGTTCACAGTGCTGCCACACTCCTTCCCTGCAGCCCAAGGTCCCTGCAGCTTTCTGCCCAGGCAATCACGTGCCACTCTTTGTCTGAGAGGTCTTTATCTTTTCAAAGATGGTCTGTGTTCTTCATCTTTCTCCTCCGTTCTCATCTTGCCTGGTGGTGCATTTTCCACCCTTTCTGCCAGCGCGTTCTTTCTGACCCATGTTACTTGGCAGTGTCGTGCTCAGTTCTCCAGGTCTTACTTCTGCTTGTAGATCCTGGAACTGCGCATAGACTCCCTGAAGGAGCTGAGCAAAAGTGGTTTCAACTGGATCTCCATTCCCCCCCCCCAACACTCCGCCACACTCCCTTTCTTTGTGAAACGGAAGCTGGGTGGTGTCTTGTGCAGTGTGCCCCAGGGTCCTCTCACCCAGGCTCTCTCTTCTTTTGTATGCATGGACTCCACCTCACCATCGGTATTTATGAACACAGTAGTAGAACAGCATCAACCTTGCTTTTGAGGCTCCAGGTGTTTACATTCTAGAAGTGGGTGGGGTGGAGAGTCACTTCATTTAAAATGGCACTGTCATTTGGTGTTTTCTGTAGAGGGCTGAGGAAATACCTGGCAGTATGTAAGGTTTGGATAACTCAGTACCATGATTATTTAGAGAGGATGAGGAAGCATTTTAAAGGCAGAGACTATTAAGGATAGCTAAAGCTTCCAGGGCGACAACACAGTCTCGTCCATGGAGAGATGTGTAGCAGGAAAGAGGGTGAGGAAGTCCGTGGTGTACAAGCAGAGGAAGCAGGTATTGTAAACACTGGGTGGAGCCAGAAAGATTACACGGCCTTTTCTTAAGAGATCTGCTACCAACCAGGAAGGACTGATGACAAGACAGACAGACAGACAAGAAAGGAAGATGATCTTGTGAGCCTGAAAATAGAAATGATAAAGAAGTTCTCAAAAAACAGGAGTGAGCCACGAAGCAGTGGTGCACACCTTTAATCCCAGCACTCAGGAGGCAGAGGCAGGCAGAGCTCTGTGAGTTC
>NC_034591.1:134339022-134377727 GCF_900095145.1 Mus pahari | reverse complement strand
GAAAGGAAAGGAAAGGAAAGGAAAGGAAAGGAAAGGAAAGGAAAGGAAAGGAAAGGAAAGGAAAGGAAAGGAAAGGAAAGGAAAGGAAAGGAAAGGAAAAACCAGAAAGGATTCAGAAGCATAGAACTTAAGTTAATATCCCAGGTGTCACAGCGAGCCAGGAGCCAGGAGCAGCTGTGGCTTCCTATGTTAGAAACTCAGTAGAGCGAAGTTGTACATGGGACCTGTCTTTTGCCAGCCAGTTTCCCTCCCACCAGTGTGTGTGTGTGTATGTGTGTGTGCGTGTGTGTGTGTGTGTGTGTGTGTGTATGTGTGTGCGTGTGTGTGTGTGTGTGTGTGAGAACTCACAGCACTGGGGGGGATGGGGAGAAGGGGAACATAGGACATGGTTGAGGATGGTAGTTATGTAGTATCGTCTGTTGTTATGATACAATTTGCATTTAAACTTGGTAAAAACCCATTAGCTGCCAAGAGGGAGTAAGGAATCAATTTCCAAGAATGTACAATTTCCTCTAGAGAAGTCTCCAAACCAAAACACTAATTTACATGAAGAGCTGTAAAGAACGTAGTGGAAAAGTACATTCATAAGAAATTTTATTACACCTACATAAATTTAATACATGTGTTCTTAACAATTAGTCTTGGATTATTCATGAAAACTTCATAAAACATTAAACAGAACTGGCCATCCTCTCAAGTTATTTCCATGCTAAATACGTTCCACTTGTAATTTATGAAATAATTTTCAATGAAATATGGCACTCTAAGGAAAACATACAATATTTTATAAAGAAAGTTATACTGCTCTGGGAAACTACTTGACAACTAAATGATTCAGTAACTTTTTTTGTTTTTGTTTTTGTTTTTAATTTTTTCATTTATTTTAAAGTATACTTTTATTTATTGAGGCGTTTCATGCATGCGTGCAACATATTTTGATCGTATTTACTGATACGCTCCTCGCCCCACCCCTCTTCCAGGATCCTCCCGTGTCTCCCTCTGAACATCATGTCTTTTTTTTCATCCACTAATTCGGTTGGTGCTGCCTTTATGTATATGGCTAAGCCATCCACTGCAGGAGAGAAGCCTACCAGGGGCCAGATTCCCTGAAGAAAACCGGCCCCCTTCCCTGGCAGCCATCCACTGCAAATAGCTCCCAGCTTCTCCAGTTCTCACTGGGCTTTTGACTGGCTTAATTCGGAGCAAGTCTTATGTGGGAATCAAGGCCTGCTCTGGGTTCATGTGTGCAGTGAGCCTGCCATGTCTAGGAAACACTGTTTCATATCTGCTAAATATTTTTGCAGCTGAACCAGTATATTAAAAAAAATCACAGGAGCAGAGAGAACTTAAAGAGCTCAGACACACCAGATGTAAATTAACTTTTTGCTGCTGTGCTTGATACAGGAAATGGTCAAGCAGTTCATTCTTACTGCATGGTTACTCTTCTGATTGTTCTCCTTGGAAACATTTAAATCTAAGTAAGGCATGTAGCAAGAAATAAGAATCGTAAACAGGGTAACTTTACAAACAATGAATGTGAACTGTTTCTGCCTTTGTCCAAAGTAAATGGGTCACGGCATCTTCTAAAGGGTCACTTCTGCAACTGTGGGCAAAGGTGTGTATGCTCAGACTGACCAGTCACAGAAACACATGGTTCCAACGCGTGTCTCTGGGGTATCTGTCTGAGCCACAACCCTGTAAATACTTTAAACCTTAAAGTATCTGCAGTGGCCAAGCCGATTGGTCCTTTTATTTCACATTAGATCAAACAAACACAGACCTTTGTGTATATCAACTGTTATGCCAGCTGCATGGAGACACGCTTCTTTAATCCAAGCACTTAGGAGACCTCAGCAGAAAGATCTCTCTGTGTTCCAGGCCAGCCAGGGCTACATAGTAAGACCCTATCTCAAGAGACAAAAAAGGTGTTATGCCAAATATTTATAACTTGTGTAAAAATTCCACAGCCCCAGATTGGCCACTCAAGATGAAGTCGGTAACTTCCTAAGTGTTTGCTGGCCTCACTCCCTTGATGGTAAACACGAAAGCCTCATGAGAAATATAGAAATTTAAATAGAAGTAATGGAACCTGTCATGAATCAGAAAATATAATTGTCATAAATTACAAACAAAAACCCTGTGTGGCATAGCTCAGAGGATTTTCTACTGTGTAAATTTTAGAATGAACCAGATGAAAGGCGATGGCTGGTTAATGTCCTCGTTTCCCCGCTCCTGCCTCTGTGGGCATCCCATGTCCACAGCCAAGTTATCTCCCAGGAGCTGTGCTCCTCTGGTGCTCCACAGCCGAGCTATCCCCTAGGATCTGTGCTCCTCTGGTGTTCCACAGCCAAGCTATCCTCCAGGATCTGTGCTCCTCTGGTGCTCCACAGCCGAGCTATCCCCCAGGAGCCGTGCTCCTCTTGGTGCTCCACAGCTGAGCTATCCCCTAGGAGCCATGCTCCTCTGGTATTCTTTGTATGACTCTTCACCTGATCTTTCAAGTTCAGCAATGGCTGCATCAAAATCTGCCTTTGCAAGGGAGCAGACTCCACTTTAGGGCCAACCCCAGTATGATTGGTTGTTGCGTTTCCTCCTTGCTGTTCTAGAACCTGCTTAGTCTACTTGTTCCACCTTACCCACAATCCTTTTCTCCTCAGGCAGTTGTGGTTGTAGACTTCCTTGCTTTCCCAATAGAAACGCTGGGGATCAAGAGCTTTTCCAAAGAGACAGTATGTCGTCACAAATACCCCAAGCTCAGTCTCACGTTCTTATGTTCTGGAACCATCTGTTGCTTTTTCTCAGCACCTTCTGTATTTTGCTCAGTACTTAAGATAGCTCTGCAAAATGACCCTCGGGCTCCTACAACTTTTTTTTTGTAAGTATTAGATACTAAGAATATAGACTGCTTCACATGTACGCGTGTCATCCTTGCACGGGGCCATGTGTGTATCTGGGTCGTGTTCCAATTTTAGTATATGTGCTGCGGAACCAAGCTCAGTAGTTTTGTTTTGTTTTGAAGGTGCTCAGTTGTGCAGTTTCCCTCCCTGAGCAGAGTAAGCAGGGATAGAAAATCGCCCTTGCCAACGGGAGCCATCAAAGCTAAATAGCACAATTCTGGGATCTCCGGGTCTAAACAGAACCTATTACTAGGCTTAGCAAATCCCTTCCAGTTTGCAGGATTTGTTCCAAGAGTGATTACCCACAAGGTATGTCTGAGTCCCATGAAGCTTTAGTAGGCCCTGCTTGGTGCCCTTTGGGAAGGGGCTGAAAATGTTTGCTTTTAGAGGTTGGGAGCCAACTGCCAAGAGAGACAGAAACAGCTCCATCCTCAACACAAGAAATTGCTTTTATCGTCTGAAAATAGACACAAAGGCAGCGTGGCTTCCCAGGGCAAAGGAGCCTTCTCCTTGTAGCAGCTTGATGTGAGTCACTGAGGAAGGGGAAGAAGAGGAAAGGAGAGGGGAGAGAGAAAGAAAAGGGAAATGTTAGCAAGAGCCAGAGGGGAAAAAAAACCAGTCTCCATCCAGGCTGGATAAGGACCCAGGGTTCTCTTAAGCTGCCTGCCTCTGTGGATGGGGAGGTAGCCTGCCCAGACTCCACACTGGCTCCCTGCTCTTCTCTCGAGTGCCCCATCCAATTTCCCGCCTCCCTCTCTCAGCAAATGAACCTCATGGTCTATTTCAGAAGGACTGCCTTCTCAGTGCTCAGCAACGGAGAATCAGAGCTCGCGGCCTTTCCTTGTACAATAGTGTGCCTATCTTCCTGTCCCTTCTTGCCCTCCCTCCCTGAATGTCCAAATTCCTTCCGGGACCTCCTTTACCAGCACACCTGCTACTGACCTCACTAGTCAACCCAGATGTCAGAGAAGCTTGGTCCTTCTGAGGAAGTGAATGCTGGGTGAGCTTGCTGCTGTTTAAGTCCTAAATCTGTCAGCACCCTCAGCTGCCCATTCTGTGACTCTCCCAAGTTTTCAGCGGTGCTTACACATCAGTGCTGCTGGCCCATGGTGTACATTTCAACCACCTGGGATCTTTTAAAAATTACCAATGCCTGTGCCTAAGCCCTGGCGATTCTGCCTAGTTACAATGGGGTCGAGCTCGCCATGTGTAACCTAGAGCTGGAGCTAGCCCAGAATGTCCTGCGACAGCCAAATGATTCAAGTTTCAGGATTCATGCAAATTGGGTTGTTAAACACAGCCATTGTTAAAATTAAATTATATAGCTTTCCTTTTGGCAGTGTACAGTGGCAAGATGGTGATGCAAATTTCCAGGAAGAGGAAATTGGTTGCTAATAGCATTTCCAAAGCTGACTCGATGAGTTTCCCACACTGGAGCTAGCTGAAGATGGCTACAATGACCTGGGCAGTATTCTTCCTTTCAGGCACTAGGATACAGAAGGCTCTTGCTAAGATGGGTTGATGGAGCTGGAGTTGATTAAGGTAGTCCAAGAGTGGTTTGTTTTCCATGAGGACAAAGTAGAGATTGAGGGAGACCACAAGAGGTCTCTGTGTTGTTGCCCAGGTTACAAACACTAGGCTGGCCTGCTGTGCTGCGGGATTGTCACGGTGCCCTGTGGTTTATCATGGAGAGTTCAGCCAAGGGCTAAAAGGTCGTTGTATCTGGGAAACTCTTAAGGACTGATAAATCATCCATGTAGATGACCTGGTTATCCCCCGTAGAGACCCATTCTCTGCTGTACTAACACTGCCCATACAAGATCCTGCTCAGATAAGGTGTGGCAGCCATCAAAGTGTACCCTGGGACCCAGGTGGTAAGACTGACCTAAAGAAACTCTTGCCAGACCATGTGAACATCAAAGATGTTCTCCTGCCCACAACTCCCATTCCACAACAGAAGTCTCACCCCTGTCTGCCATGCCTTAGCCAGTCCCTACAGCACTACACAGTCTCCCTGGCAACTGTAGCTGGAGTCTGATGTTAATACATCAAGACATTTAATAAATTTTACACAAAGACATAAAAATCATATAAATGTATAGGATAATAAATAATATTTAAAAACAAAGGTAATAATGTTAAGTAACCATTTCCTAATTGGTTTACTCTATTTTATTATTGACTGTGCTGTTAATGTTATTTACATTGATTTGAATATGTAGGGAGGGAATATTATAGTATGCTATTACCACACATCCCTCCGGCTTCTCCCTCAATAACAAATTGTGGTAGGTTGAAGCTGACCATGATAGAAGTAGTTACACCATGAAAACTAGAAAATGCTACCCTCATGCACATCTACACACACGCATGTACCATACACACACACAAATACATATGCACCTAGAGCAAACATGAACCAATATAGAATCATCAAGTATATACACACACACACACACACACACACACACACACACATATATATATATATATATATATATATATATATATATATATATATATTATACACACACACACATACCTGGAACATAGATCTTGACATAATTTTTAAAAATTCCCCCAGTTGATTCTAATGACTATGTGGAGTCAAGAAGCTCCAGTCAGAATCTGGCTTCTTTTTCCTCCCTTATCTCGTGGAAACCCTGTGTCCCTGGCTTCTTTCTATCCAGTTCCCCACAACTACCTGTAGTGGAGCAGGCACATCATATTGCTCTTGTTGATGTGTGTTTATTCCACCGCATGCAGGCTCTTCCGCCTGCAACTCTCAGTAACTCATTATTTGCATGGTAAGCTCCTGTGAATCTTCCAAGGTTCAGCAGGCAAGCTAACTGGAGAATAGGAGGCTCCACCTACTGCCTCCTCCTCCTCCTCCTCCTCCTCCTCCTCCTCCTCCTCCTCCAGGAAGGCTTCCAAAGTAGGGAAATCCTAGAGGTGACTCCTAAGGCAGAGAGAATGGTTGAAAGCTCTTTCAGTGTACCTGGATGATCCTACTCCAGGGCTTCTGGGCCAGGAGGAGACCAGGGACCTTAAGGAACTGAAACAAATTGATGATAGCCTTTGAAAGGCAATGACAGCTAGCCTTGAGAGTCATTCAGGGGCTAGAACAAGAGGGTCTTGAAAGCCATTTTCAGAAGTCTGCTCTGTATCCTCAGAGAAGTGAGGCTCCACTGTCGTATAAGTCAGGAAGCCTGTTTCTCGGGTCTTATTAGAACTCACCTATCGCTGGACATGTTAATCCTAGCACGTCAGAGCAGAAGGAGGCAGATCTCTGTGAATTAGAGGGCAGCCTGGGCTGCATGTGCCAGGCCAGCCAGGGAATACAACGTCAATTATAAAATGAAAAATTCCAAAAAAATAGGTATATAGTGTAGCAACTATGGGTAATAAAAGCACATACTTGAAGCCGGGCGTGGTGGCGCATGCCTTTAATTACAGCACTCAGGAGGCAGAGGCAGGTGGATTTCTGAGTTCAAGGCCAGCCTGGTCTACAAAGTGAGTTCCAGGACAGCCAGGGCTACACAGAGAAACCCTGTCTCGAAAAACCAAAAAAAGAAAAAAGAAAAGAAAAGAAAAGAAAGCGCATGCTTGAAATGTTCTGCGAATGAATATTGCTTCTGCCATACACACAAAGGTACAAGTGTGCGAGCCGTGGATATGAGACTTCTCTTGATTGTGACAGTTGCCTCACAATGAAAATTATACCAGAACATGGAGATATAAACCTCAGTCTGTGTAGTATTAATTACACCTCCAAAAAGCTGGGGAGATCTGAAGCAGAATCAGGGAACGTGGATGATTAGAAGCAGACTGTCTAAATTGTGGGTAAAGAGAGAGACTGTTAACTCACCCTCCGTGAATGAAGGAGACTGACCTTTTGAAGTAATGAATGGCAGATTCCACTTCACAACCACCGTGTTTATCCTGATAAGCTTTTAGGGTTGTCCGGAATGTTCCCTGGCTTTTCCTCCTGTGGTTGGCAAAGGCTTCTGCAGACAGCCTGCTGGCTGGCCATACATTGGGCCCATGGATTTCTTTTCATTGACAGATTGTAAGAGAAAGGAAGCAAGTTTCCCATCGCCAGCCTCTGGGAGGCAGTATTCTCTGTGTTCACTCTGTCTCTGGGCTACCAGCTACCGCTCTATTTAACCCTTTAACTCTTACTTTGTTCCTTCTGTGCTTGCTGGGCAAGCTCCAGTCTGTTGTCTCGCTCCTACACTTCTTTTTCATTATCATTGTGAACACAGAAAACCGCCTTGTGGTGCCTCCAATTCCCAGGCCAGGGAAGTTAAAATGGATGATTTTTTTTTTTTTTTTAAGTATCTCAAAAATACCTCCAGAAATCATAGACTCCTGGAAGCTCATTACTGGAGAAAAGGAGAGAAGGTCCCATGACCTTTTCTGTACTTCCTGGCAGTCTTGTTTTTGATCTCTTCATCATCATTGAATCATCTCCTTTAGCCCAAGCCTTAGAGTTAAGGCAATGATATAGCTTAACAGTTAAATGGGAGACCTGTAGAAATTAAATAGATCACCAGGACACCATGAACCCGGAGAGTAGCCTGACCTAGTTGGGACATGTGGTCACCCTATGTATGATTGTTCTGTGATCCATAGAGCAAAGAGTCTCATTTTGACCGATGTTTGATTTGGGGGGATAAATCACTGAGCATCCACGCAGAAATAGGACCACAGAGGAATGTGACTTACTGGCTTACTTCCTAGCTCTCAATCATCTGCCTTTCTTATATAGCTTACTTACAGAGCTCTTATGGTCCCCCCTGCAGTGGGCTGGACCCCCCACCCAACATTAGCATTCAAGAAAATGCCCTACAAACTAGTGGTCACAAGCCAGTCTGATGGAAAGTCTCCAGTTGAGGTTCCCTCTTCCAGGTGTGCCTGGTTGACAAGCAAGATTAGCCATCACAGAACCGAAGCAGAAGGGGCTGGGTTGGAAAGGCTTAAGAGCAGAGGTGCTGTGAAACCTCCTCTTTAGAGAATGCTTCCTGTTGGAAGTCTCCCCAAAGACCTACTGTGTGTGGTGTTCTGAGAGATAGTGGGATGGGGTGGGGCAAAAAATGTGAAATAAGATTTGGAGACTGAGTGGTGATCTTCTGAGAATGTGTAGCTTCATGGAAGGCTCTCTAGTGCCACAGAGAGACGGAAAACCGAGGGGACACTCAGGAGGCCAAGAGGGAGGAAGAAGGAAGGAGAAGGGGCTCAGGGATACCGGAAGTAGCCCAGAGAGCCACTGGGTCTCAGACTAGGTAGTCACTTGGGGTTAGAACAGTTAAAGGGGAATGCCAGCTGAGTGTCGACAGGGTGGCTAGGTTGAGTCTTAAGAGACATTGGTGTGTAGACAACCCTTTCAGATACTTGAAGATAAAGCGAAGGAGGGAATCTAAAAAGTAAGTGTGAGCTCAGCTTGATAAGAAGATTCTCCTGCTTCAAGCTAACAAAGCTTGAAGAAAGTAAATCACTTTTTACTATGAAAAAAAAAAAGCCACTGTAGGTGTCAGCATACAGAACGTGACAATTTTCGCCTCAACCCATGTGTGGTCCTTTAAGTTCAAATTAATTAAAATTAAATATAAATTAAACTTCATTTCTTCACCAGTACTAGCCACTGCCTGTCAGGTGCTTGGTAGCCTTCAGAGCTGCGACTGCCATGTTGGGTAACCCAGAGCTAGGGAACCCCCGTGGCAGCTCTTCAGGGAGCTTTCCTGGGCTACCGAGCTCAACCCCAGTGCCTACTGTCCATGGAGTCCCCAGCCCTGCGGCTCAGCGTGCTCCTCTCGGTTTCAAACTCAGTTCGAACGTGGGGGAAGCCAGAGCATGGTTTGTTTATCAAATTTCCTGAAGAACTCGGATCATCTTAAAGCCAACGCTTCCCCAGACTCTGGCTTATAATAAAGGATCCATGATGTGAAGCGAAGGAGAGCGAGAAGGAAATACATGAATTATTTCTGACTAATACTCGCAGCCTTTTTATAGTTACTACAGTAACTCTTTCCATATGATAATTAGCCTTTGTGCATCCGTACAACTTAATTTCTCTAATTTTTTTTATAAAAGCTGTGTGTTCATTAGGAAAATTCACAAATGTACTTCAGTCTCTCCTAGGAAGCTACAGGAGCTCTGCCGGCACATTAATCAGGTCTTGTCATCAGTAGGAAGAAAAGCATCCAATTTCCCAGGACCTTGGATATGTCCATTTGCTGTAATAGGTTTCTGAGAGACCACTTGTTGGCCAAGAGTATTCTTTTCTTTCCTTCCTAATTCAGCGATCCCAATCATCCCTCACTGGGAATTCCTTTTTGAGTAGTTTTATATCTCCTATGGATTTATGTTTGTTGTTGTTGTTGTTATTGTTGTCGTTTTTGCATTGTTCTTTGTACAGAATCATTTGATCTCAGGCTGGAGGGAGTGTCTAGTGTCCTCTGGAGCACTTGGTTACAGTCTTGTACCTTCAGCGTGAGTACCAGCTCTTACATGTGAGCACACTGGCTGAATGTCTTGGGTTTGATTTATGGAGACATTCAGTAGAATGTAGCGACTACAGGGAGTTTCTTAAGAGACGCTGGCCTTTGTTACATTGCTTGGATTCCTGAGACATTCTACATTTCTAAGCATCTGTGGCCTTGGTCGAGCACCTTGCTATACACTTGGTACTCCCAGCCCTCAGCTGAAGCTCACCCCAATAGCGTCTCCTGAGTTAGCAGTTCATGCCGTGCAGTACCCCACTTCATAACCAGAAGCTTAGCCTGCAGCTTCAGTTTCCACAGAAACCTGGGCTTATGGAGAGCAGCAAGGCCTGCTGCTGTAGCAGGAGCCGCCCGGCAGACCCTGGAAATCCAGCCTGGCTGACGAAGCCTCTTTAAGGGAACACTGGCTGAGATGTGGAGGGACAAGCAGTGTGGGCTGATTGCTGGCTCTGGCTAAGGACAATGGGCCTGTCTTTTGCTGGACTGGCCCCTCTATGTCTCCTCCAGAGAAGGTCATGTACCCCACAGCCGGCCTGTGTACAGGGGCGACTGCTGCTGTCCTGCCCATGTGTCTATGTGGCAATCAACCAGCTGTATAGTCTTGAGCAAGCTGTTAGCAGGAAGAGCACTGGATTCTGATGGCTCAGATTTCACCCCCCACCCCTTCCATGGTCCAGAGCAAACCATTCGATATCTATGAGCCTGTTTCTGGCTTGTGTGAGAAGAGAGGAGATCTTTATTTTTCTGGGTTGTTATAGGATTCAGTGATGCATGTCAAATTCCCGGAACAGATGCTCCAACGCTACTCCGTTCCCTGTTCTCCCATGTTTAAATCCTTTTGGGTACCGATTTTCTGGCCTACTAGGGCAGATGATTTAACGTTCTGTTGTCCACAGCCCTTTGGAGAATGACTGCATCTCTGAATTTGACTGAGAAGGGAGACCGGGAGAAAAGCTGCATGGTTCTCCAAGAGTTCCAGGGTCAACCAGCAGTAGTGCAGGCTGGAAGCTGGGGCCCTGCAGGCCAGTGTTAGTGTCCCCCTGCTCCTGATAAGGCTGCTGTAGTACTCCTATTTCATGGGATGAACCTGAACTTGGCCATGATGAAAACCATATTAGAATCGAAGGCCGATGAAAAAGTAATTGTGGGTAATAAGATAAGACGTTCTGCAGTCTTCATGCTTAGGGAAGAGGCAGGATAAATGTGAGATGCCCAGGAAGAAATCTTTGGTTTAAAATTTATAAAAAAGTCCCCTGCTGCCATCTTCTCTCCTTGGTGACACAGATGTCATCCCATTTACTGGATATGTAAATTGAAGAGTTTTCAATACTGGGAACCCCTGGGTTGGTTTCTAGAGGGTTCTCCCTCGGAGTCCAGAGATGCCCTTCAGAGGAGTGAACGGAGCCCAGCAGAAAGGGCTGCAGAAATGGAGAACACGTGGAGCTGGTGACAAAAGGGAGGGTGTACACTCTGTAACTAGTCTAGGTGTGGGTCCTAAGTTCACAGAGCACTGCCTGTGGTCCGATACCGACTCTCCTCCTTCTGTGTGTTTTGCACTGTTTTCTGTTTTTGTTTTGTTTTGTTTTGTTTTTTTGTTTTTTTTTTGTTTTTGTTTTCCTAATGAGATTTTCATGTGAAAATTCCCAGCTGTACTGAGCTCAGTAATGGGAAAAGGATTTTTTTTTCATCCACAAGCCTTGAAGCCAGCAGGAATCATCGTGCTCTTCAAGGATAGAGAGGTTGCAGTTACAGTGAAAGCGAGAGTTTTCTTGGGTGAGCACTGTGTCTTTCACGTGACCTGAAGCCTCTCCTGTCTTCCTCACAGAGAAGAATACCAGGGCATCTCCATGAGACCTGGGATTTGGGCCAGGCAGGCAATGGTCCCCGTGTTGGCTTTATCTTCTCTTCAGCATTTACACTAGCACAGGCCTGCGCCCTAGGTGGCGCTCCTGCCAACATCTGCCCCCCACTAAGAGCTTACAGTGTCCATGGCACACACACCTCAATCTGGTGTTAGGGTTCTCTCCCTTCAGAGACCTAATTTGCCAAGGTCTATGATGAGTAGATCGAAGTGGCTCAGTGGAGCCCAGTGGCCTGCCTGGCCTTATGAACTTCAGCGGTATAGGGCTGGCCAGCTGGAAGTATGTTAATGCTAGCTTCTGTACAGTTTGGTACTTTGGGTCCAGTGACCTGCTTAAATAGATAGGGCCTCTAGGAAGGAGTGCTTTGGAGGAGTCGGAGCTATTTCCTACGGTTCTGGCTTTGTTGAGCTGTGTATGTGTAGACTAGCAGAACGAAGTGAGGAGAAGCACGAACCTGGGAGATGCTGAAATCTGGGCAGCCGAGCTATTCCTGCGTGTATCACAGCAACGGTTCTGAGTCTGTTTCCTGCTCAGGAAAAGGATATGGATATCTGGTCAAGAAGGAGGATAATTATTTTTTCTTTTTGTGGTTTGGAAACAGAAGGACCATCCAGGGTAAACAGTGGCCTGTACAGGCCTGATGGGGCCTCTGGCCTGGGAAATATCCTAGGCTTGACGTCAGCTGCACAGTGGCGTGCTTCCTGAGGTCCTCGGGTCTCTAGGCACAACTCCCAAAACCTATGAGCCCAGTGAGTTGTTGCCACCAGAACTAGCCTTGTCACTACCTATTAAATTTTCTTAGGGACCTAACAGTCTCAGCCTCCTGCTGATCCAGAGCTCTGGCATGGACTGGGCCTCCCTGTCTATTTAACGTTTCATTAGTGGTTTTCTGAAGGCACAAGTCCAAGTTTGGCTGAAGTATTGCGTTTGGCTGAAGCATTGCATTTGGAAGTACAGGAACACTTAACAAAAACGAAGTGTTGAAGGATCACCATCCCTGGAATCCGGTCCTTAGAAGTCCCAGCTGGAGACCTAGGAAGGCTGCTACAATGTATCAGCCACCTCCCTGTGGGGGACTTTTGTGTCACACAGCTGTCCAGCCTGATGGTAGTTCATTACTGTTTTGGTATCCTGAAGTGTCCTGGCTAGTTTTATGTCAACTTGACACAGGCTAGAGTTATTTGAGAGATGGGAACACCTCAATTGAGAAGATGCCTCTGTAAAATTGGGCTGTAAGCAATCCTGTAGGGCATTTTTCTTATTAGTGATTGATGGGGAGGGCCCAGCTCATTGTACATGGTGCCATCTCTGAGCTGGTAGTCCTGGGTTCTATAAGAAAGAAGATACACAAGCCATGAAAGCAAGGAACACTCCAGGGCAGCTATGCAGAGGCAAAGACATTTTGAGTTTAGAGACAAATCAAGTTAGTTACAGCAGGGCTTGGGAGTGATTTTGAATCCATGCTGTTGGCAGCAGGCTGGCATGGAGGGGAACTCACAAACACTGGAGGGGTGAGTCTACATTCAGGTGCTCATTGCTATTGATTAATCTCCATGGCTCCTGACAAATGTGAGTCCACAGTTCTGGATACAAGGAATTCAGGTGTGCAAAGTATTTGGCGTGAAGAGGAGCTCAATAAACCAAGCAGAGTATGTTGGTAGACATAAGAGTTACAAACCACCGGGCGTGGTGGCCACGCCTTTAATTCCAGCACTGGAGAGGCAGAGGCAGGCAGATTTCTGAGTTGGAGGCCAGCCTGGTCTACAAAGTGAGTTCCAGGACAGCCAGGGCTACACAGAGAAACCCTGTCTCAAAAAAACAAAAAACAAAAAGAGTTACAAACCAGTGAGTGGGGGAGCATGCCACTCTGTGGGAGTAGGATCAGGGCTGGCAGGGGCTGTCCCACTGGTTTCTGAGGACTTAGGAGAAGGGGAAGACCTTGGATGGAAAGCAGAGTGGGAAGGTGTGGCAGCCAGCATCCACACAGTATGCCTTGTCCTGCAGGTTTCCAATGTGGCCGGGCAGGCTTTGAAGTCTGGGAGCCAAAAGAGAGAGTGTGATGGTTAATCTTTGAACCTTCGTTTATGTAAGCAAGAGGGTGTTGGGGGCGGGGGGGTTCCATAGCACATGCACAGAGGACAACCTTCAGACATTGGTTCTCTCCTTCTGTCCTGTGGATTCTGAGTTGTGAACTTGGGTTGTCAGGCTTTTTGGCAAGTGTCTATACCTCTTGCACCATCCCACTGGCCCATGGTGGCTAGTCTTGATTGACAGTTGATTGGACCGAGAGTTCCCCGGGGGATTGTTAGCACAGCCTACCTCGAGGTATGTCTATGAGGGCTTCCAAGTGTGGGATGATTAGATCATGAGAGTTCTAATTAAGGCTTAATCCATTGCTGGACTCAGACTTTGAATAAAGTATTAGGGTGTTAGACTCTTGTGGAATACAGTCCAGAAGACAGTGGGTCAGTGGGGGTGTGTCTAGTATGTCATTAGGAGCTACATCTTTCCCTAGCCCCATCCTGGTATTACTCCCCTCGGCTTTCTGTCTTCCATGATGTTAGTTACTGTGTCACACTCTCTCAACCATGAAGGACCCAAATCCCTAAGTCTGTGAGCAAATAACTCCCCCCCACCCCGCCTCTGTCAGGTATTTGTTCATAGCGACACAGTCAGGCTAGTACAGTTGGCCCAAGAGGTCTCGTACCCTGTCCCTGAGTAACTGTGGTCCCTAAATCTCTATGATCTGCCCAAGGATAAGATCAACTCAAGACAGGGTAGAAGGGCACTGAGGAAAGGAGGCTGTGTGGCTTCTTCCAAAGCCAAAGGGAGAGAAGACTTCACATTTATGCTTTAAGGTGTTAATGCATTATTTTAAAGTCACTCTCTCTGTCTTCTAAATGGCGATGCCCTTGGGCATTGCTGAGAAGTCAACCTTACTTACAGCTGGTGCCCACTTCATATGTCACCTTCCTGGGGATCTCTGGCATCGTCTGTGTGTCCTATGACAAAGACAATTTTACTGAGTTTTTCTTCATGAAGTTGTTTTATAAAAGCAATATTTTTTGTTTGATCATCTCTAAATATATAAGTTAACACAGTGACAAAACTGTTCCAGACCTAGCTTCAATATTGGGGTTGGTGGAGAGAGTGCCCTTCTTCTTGTGCAGACTCAGAAGGGGTTGTTGGGGTCTCTGGAACTGGAGTTACAGATGGTTGTGAGCCTCCATGTGGGAGCTGGGGACTGCACTGAACTTCAAATGCAACCAAGTGTTCTTAACCTCTAAGCCATCTCTCTCCAGCCCCATACTTTTCTTTTTTAAGTTTTAGACAGGGTCCTATTACATAGTCCTGACTCGGCCTGGAATTTCCCATGTAAAGCCTCTGCCTCCTGAGTTTATGTGTCACCAAGCTCACCTCTTGGTCCTGCGTACTGTGTTCCTTCTGTTCTCTCATGTCATTCTCTGTTTGCTCTCTGTGGTCTCCTGCCTATGCTTAGGCCACTTTCCAATCCAGTGTGTTGATTCTCTGTGGGGCAGACCTGGTAGACATGCATTCCTGATTCTATCTCGGAAAGTCCTTTTCTCCTTCAGTTACAGCAGATAGTTTCACTGGGCAAAGCGGTCGGCATCCCTGATCTGTTAGAACCTGGAGTGTGTTGCACCAGGCCCTGAGGATGTAAAGTTCCCATTGAGAAGTTAGCTGCTATTCTTACGGCCTTGGCCCTACATGGGACTTGTGTCTTTTCTCTTGCAGCTTCTAGTACCTCTTTCCTTGTTCTGTCAATTCACTGTTTTGTTTATTATATGATGTATGGAGTTTCTTTTCTGGTCTTGCCTATTTGGTGTTCTCTGTACTTCTTGTATCCATATGGGTGTGTCTTTCCTTAGTCTGGGGAAGTTTTCTCCTGTGATCCTGTTGAAGACCTGCTCTATGCTATTGGCTTGGAATTCTTCTTCTTCTGTTCCTGTAATTTATAGATTTGGTATTCTATGATCTCCCGAAGTTCCTGGATATTTGTGCATGCATTTTAAATGTATTATATTATTTGATTGTGTCTAATCCATCTATATTATCTTAGCATCTCAACATTCTATTTTCTATTTTCTACATGATCCCCCAGGCAAGATGTTCCCCTCGGTTTCCTATTTGGGCCATTCGGTTTTTCAGCTTCATCTTTATTTCAGTAGAGTTTTCTTTAGTATTTTTATCCCTTTATTGGATTCTCAGTCTTCTCAAATCTTGTATTGTCTTCATTAGTTCATATATTTGTGTTTTCTTGGGCCCCCATCGGGAGTTTATCCCTGTATGTTTAAAGGTCATGCAGGTATCTGTCCCTGCTCCCTCTAAGTTCCATGAATATCTTCATCGTGTCCATTGTTCGTTTAAATCTGTGCCCTGAGGCTCATCTAGGTTATTTTCATAGAGTGTTTCTGTGGGATAGTGACCTTTGGGAGAAACATGATTTCTTAGCCTCTCGTATTGCTTTTATTTTCTCAGTGGGACCTAGGTAGCTGGATTGATTTCATTGGCTCTGTGTCTGGTCCGAGATTCTAGCCTGCGTATGTTGAGTGGAAGATTGGCTCCGGTTTTGCTCTTGCCTGCGGTTGGCTGAGTTCAGAGCAGATAGGAAGAACCTGTAAGTTAGCCCTTCTGATGCTGGGTGTCGATTTTGACCAGAGAGACTGGGGTGATTCCAGCCAAGAAGGTACATGGATACAGCGACAGACTGGTTCCGAGTATTGAAAAACAGCCTAAGGCTAAGGACTTGGGATAAACTCAAGGAGAGAGAATAAGAGTGCAGTTTCTGCCTGAGCTTGGGCGTGGAGGTACAGCCCAGGGCAGACTTATGGAGAGAGAACACACTCTGATGGTATTTTTGATTCTGCCTGCAGGGCCTGGGGCAGACTCACCACAGACTGGACTCATGGCTGTGCCTGGGTGCAGAGGGACAATACTGGGCACAGGGTTGGGGCGACTCATCAAAACAGCATGTACATAGTCTGACTTCCAGCTGGGCCTCAGCATGGGGGAGTGTGAGGAGGCAGGAAACTGGGGTAACTCACCCAGAGAACCCTTCTAACCCCAGGCTAGGTCTCCAAGGCCCATGAAAGACTCCCCGAGAGCTTTTTCCCAGGTGTGACTCCTAGCTTCCTCCAGGGCAAGGATTATCGGTTGAAGGACAGAATCTGAACGTAAAGAGACAAGGGGGCAGGCTGTGAGTGGAAATGTCTCTGGGAAATGAGAGGACTGACGTGTGTCCTGCCACTGTTGCTGTGCGGAGCCGAACTGTTCCGAGTAATGCTGAACATGTCGTCCTGGCACCCAGTGGCAGGCCAGTTAGATCACCTTGAAATCTGATTGGAGTAGGGATTAAGTGCACTTGGCAAGGCGCTAACAGACACTGGAGTGGAGAGCTGGGATGGCCCTGAGGAGGGGCGTGGAAGCTGCTGCAGGCTGTTTGTTCCAGGACTTGGTGCCCCACTGACAGCATTCCTTCCTGACCAATGGCCTCGGTCAACAGCAAACTCTTCAGCACCAGGCATTTCATCCCTCTCTATCTTAAAAGCCCCAGAGCTTCCAGAACTTTCCATTTCTTTCAGAGTTGGTCATCAATAAGTGCACATTACTGAGGTCAAACAAGAGTCAGAGGCAGGTCAGAGGCTACCCACATCCACTTGCCCTACATATTCTCCACATGACCCACCCACCCCCACCCCCAGGATGTACCCTGAGCCTCCCTGATGTCTCCTTACCGCTCTCCCAGAAATGCCATCCAACTCAGTGACGGCTCAGAAACAAGCACAGAAGAGTATGGGTGTGTCTAGGGAGCAAGAAGTGTCTTCAATTCCCACCCCCCCCCCCCCCGTGTCAGTAGTGGCTGGGAGCTGTCAGGGCCCAGTGTCTCAGGACCCAGGCTGCTGTCACTATCACAGGTCTGAGGAAATGGTGCCTTCTCCACAGCTTCCTGTTTCAGGGATGAGCTCCTGTGCACCGGCCTCAGCTCCTTCATCACTCGGGATAGGCTGTTCTCTGCTATCTGAGCCCAGGCTTTCCCGTCCCATGGCCATTTGGATTTAATGCTGGCATCTGTCTTTTTATGCATGATGGGTTTGGTTCTCCACTTAGCCAGGGATTTAAGAGATTTAGATAGTCTTGTAGCAGTCACAGCCCATTAAAAACAAAACAACAAAACCCCCTCCTGAAAGGTGAATACCGAGGTGGATGTGCGGGAGGGCCCTAAATCGGCTTTGAGTCTTTTTCACCCAGGAGAAAGCTGAGGTTGAACCACTTGGCCTGAGTGTCTGACTGGCGATAGCCTTGCTTAGCTCCAGAAAACATGCCATTTCTTTGTGTTCCATCAGCATTTCCTATGGAGCAGGCTAACTGCCTGTGACGAATACATCTCTGAGGACAGCAAACCAAGCCACCCATCTCAGATGGCACCTGTGCAGGAGGTGGTGTGGCCTATAGTAGACCTCTGCTCTGTTACGTGATGAAAAGGCATGATCTGGAGTCACCAGGACTGGTTTGAGGGTCGCTCCACTGCTCACTGTAGCTTCTGGTTATTTGGCCTGGCAGAGCGTCATGTGCACATTTTGGAACGCAGTAGCCTGGACAGGGCTGCTGTGAAACTGAACAGCACAATGCAGATGAAGTGCCTGGCCCAGCCGCCTAGTCTCCGATCACATGAAGTAGTTTGTGTTCTCCCATCCTGTACTCCATAGCTGCGTTTGCATCCCACACGACCCATCTCAGGAGCAGGTTTTAACTTCCGGGACCTCACTTACCACTTCTGTGAAAGGGGCCCAAAACTCTCCACCTCCATGCAAAGGACCAGACCCCTCACTTGGCCTCTGGAAAACAGTTTTGAGAACCTTCTTGGCATCTGGTCAGAGCAAGCCAGCCTTGGTGGGACACTTGCCAGCTAGCAAAAGACAAAGAAAGCTGCAGTGCTTGTACATGTTACTGTGATTGTCTTGGGATCCCAGGTTCAGGGACATAGCAACCAGTGAGTGAGGATATAGGTGGGATGGTCTCCCCTGTGAGCTAATGAACAAACCGTGGTAGGGAAAGCGAGGCTGGGGATCCAGCAGATAGGAAAACAGTACCAGAAATCGTCAGACGGGAGAGCAGAACACACTGAGACTTATGGACAGGAGGGCACCTCCGGGTCCCTGGGTGGCGATGCATGGTAGGGGAAGCACAGCCCTGAGAGCCAGACCCCCAGGGTGAGCCCTGGCCAGTTCTCTTGGTCTGCTGTGTCTCCATAGCTAATAAGTTTATGTGTGTGTGTGTGTGTGTGTGTGTGTGTGTGTGTGTGTGTGTCCGTCCGTCCAGGTTTTTCAGGGGAAGCCCCTCCTGTTTCTGGAGCTCTGAGGATGGAAGCAAGAGTAGAGTGCTGTGTGCGGTGTGGCCGGCAGGAGCACCAGGTTGAAGGGCCAACTCTGTGTCCTTCTCCAGGCTGATGGCCTCTCTCGTTTCTAGAAGGTGGTGACTTGGAATGGCAGGCAGAAAACAGTAGCCGAGTGAGTGTGGGAAGTACGGGGCGGGAGATCCCATGTCTCTTTCTATCACTAGCTGCTGTGTGACCCTAAGAAGGACATTCACCCTCTCTGAGTCTCCATGTCCTTTCTATAAGGGACGACTTGCAATGCTGGCCCTGTTGACTTCCCATATGAAATGCATGTGTAGATCTTAAGGTGCCGATGGTGACGGGCATCTTTACTAGCAAGGACTTTACTAGCCAGCAGCAAGGTGTGCTCAGCTTCCTCGTTCTTTTGCTGAGAGCCAGCCTGGGGCATCCTAATGCCAGCGGGAGCCTCCTCGGTCCTGCCTCCCAGTCTCTGTCACAGGAGGGCTTAGTGCTATAGCCACCGGAGCGTCTCTTCCTTTGAGGTTCTTCTTGGGGAAAGCTCATGACTTTGTCGGTGATAAGACCTTATGAACAATAGATTCATTAGTCATCTTTCCCATGTGGCCCTGCGCAAGGGGCAAGGCTTTCTTTGGGTTTGGTTTTTGTTTTGAGCCATGAGTTTAAAAAGACATTCACGTCCTCAGAGGGCTTAGAATATCATCATGGGGAAGGGAAGGGAAAGTCAGGATGGAGGTTGGAGCGACAAGGGACAAGCCACAGACTTCCCAGAATTTCCCAGAGGTCAGCCCTTCCTCCAGGGTGAAGGCAGAGCAGATCCAGCTGCGACGACCCAGGCTGCGTTTGTTTCTGACCATGGTCGTTGATGGCTAGCTAGCACTGAGCCATTGGATGGCCCAGCTGTGGGTTGGGAGGCAGGGGTTGCTAAGTGTGCAGATGGTTCTGGAGACAGGACTTCAGGTACACACACACACACACACACACACACACACACTGCTGTGGCCTCGCTGCCTCTGAGACTCAAGGTCTGGGCTGCCATCCCAAGGCTGATTTTCCTTCTTTGACTTTTTTTCCCCCTCTTTAATTAAACTTTCTTGATGAGGTGACAGCGTTCATCATTCCTGGCAGCTGCTGAGAGACAAGATAATTTATAGCTGTATTGGCACTATATGATTAAGACGGCAGTGATAAATAACAGATGAGAAGATGGCTCTGGCAATCTGAAGGCCTCCTCCTTCCCCTCCCACCTCTGTCCCACAGATCCCAAGTGAGCCGCAGGTGGACGTCTGCTGACTTCTCCGGAACACAAGAACAGGTGCCTCCCCCTGCAACCAGAGAGTGGAGATGATTACTCTTAGATACTGCCGTAGCACTTGGACATTTACCTGTCCCAAAGATGCCTCCCAGCTGAAGGCTCAGTCCTTCCTTTCAGACCACAGGAGAGGCTCCACGTTTTTCATGTGTTCTTATCCAGGGCTCAACAAGGACCAGGACTTCCCCTTCAATGAACAGGTCTATATAGGTTCAGTACCACTGATATAATCTTGATTATCACACACTTGTGGTGGGCACCTTAGGCAGTGCCTGCTGAGTGGGTCCCTTGTGACTCAGAGGGAAGTTCTAGGGGGCACACATGAGGCCAGTGTTGAGAGCAGGAGATGGGGGAACAGTTTCATCCAGAAAGATGGGTAAGACTGACCCCCTGCCACTGTCACTTTCTGAGAGAAGCAGGACCCCATGCTCTCTTGCTACAGACTAACAGACTCTGGGCCTCTCTTCTCAAGAGCTCCCAAGCCAAGTCACAGATGGCCCAAAAGCAGACTTGGAATGGTGAGCACGCAGTGTATGCGTCATCATCACTACTAAGGCAGGATTGGGGTCATGAAGCAACACATGGTCCTGTTCATTGGCGGAGAAATTCTGCCTTTGTAGAACCCTAATTAGTGACACTTGAGCCTCCCGATACGGACCCTGTCCCATGCCTGGGAAGTAAGAACTGGGGATAAGCATAGTGCGTGGGTTAGGCTGGATTCCTGGAGATAGAGCAGACAGACATAGAGACAAGTGATGCAGCCAGCCAACTTCTGGGAGCGGGTTTGCTAACATGGGAAGAAGCAGTTATCTGAGTGTTTCCACTGGATCGCGTGTGACTCTGGTTTCGTGGCTTTGCTTGTGAAAGGCCAAACAAGAGTGACTGGAAGAGCTCAGGGAAAAAGAGGGCTTGGGATGTTTAAGGGAGATCGTGGCACAGTGCTAAAGCCTTAAATTCGATTGGGTGACTTCTCCATTTCTAACTGAGAAGCCCCCTGCCTCGGTTTCCCCACCTGACAAACAGAGCTTTCTGGATGATTCTTTAGAAGTGAACTCCTCAAAAGATCAGGAAGAACTGGGGAAGGAATCTAGATCTGCTCTACTGATCCAAGTCATTTTAGTTTTGAAAATTATGGATTCATACGACATTTCAGAGAAGCCCTTTGTGCCCTTTCTTAGGTTTTCCCCAATGAAAACCTGACATAGTGATGGTGTAAGATGAAAGCCAGAAAACTGACATTGGTGCGTGCCTGTGCCAGTGCGTGCGTGTGTGTGTGTGTGTGTGTGTGTGTGTGTGTGTGCCTGTGCGTGTCTGTGCGTGCGTGTGTGCCTGTGTGTGTGTGTGTGTGCCTGTGCGTGTGTGTGGTTGTGTCTCATTTCATCTTGTGTGATGTGGAGTATCTCATTGCTCTGCAGGACCTGCTTGTGCCCTGTCATTCACACCTGCTCCCCTCCATCCCTAGAGTCTGTGCTCCATCTCTATAATTTTGGTATTTTATTAATGCTGTATGAATGGCTTCTCTCTCTTTTTTTTTCCTTTCTAAGGATTATGGGAACATTTTCCAGAAGCCCATTTTCTACTTATATCTTGAATGTCTGCAGCTCTAAGTATTATATATGCATACTTTGTCATATTTATTGGTAGAGTGGCATTACTTCCCCCAGTCAGATGAAGCATAACTATTTTATCTCCCTTTACTCCCTTATTTATAATACAGTTCCCTTAGATGTCTCCTCTGCATGCATGAAAACCACATCAGAGCTGCTGCATTTGTACCAGCCGTCACGCACAATGTAGAAAATTCAAGGTGTTTGGTGCATTTTTCTTTGTTTTAAGGAATTACCCCTTCCCACTTAGGGAATTAAGCTCTTCTTTCAGGGCAGGCCTGTGGGTGATAAATCCCCTGTGTTCTCTTTCATCTGTGTGAGTACTTTGGGCCTTATTTTCCCTTTATTTATGTAAAAAAAAATATGGTCCCACTGGATGTGGAATTCTAGTGAATGGTTCTTTTCACTTTGTTCTTGAAAAATGTTGCACCCCATCCTCATGGCCATCCCTTCCTCCCTCCGATGGCCGTAGTCTCTAATGAGGAATCTGCTGTCATTCCTCCTACTTTCCCATCCGGGTAACATGCCGTTCCCTCATTTTGCCATTAAGACCTTTCCATTGGCTTTAACTATCAGGTGTTGGAGTACGATGTGCCCTGATTTAGATTTCTTTCAGATTTATTCCATTTCATGTTTACTCCGCCTCTTGAATGTGTGAGTTATGTTTTTTGATAAGTCTAAGATGTTTCCAGCTGTTACTTATCTCAGCATCTTTGTCCCCTTTCTCTTTTTCTGGTACTAAGATGACTCGGATGTTAGACCATTCACCCTCACAGATCTCTTAAACTAGGCTCACTTTCAAAGTCTCTTTTCTCTGTGTTGCTGTCTTAGTTTTGTTCTTTGGGTTTGGTTTTTGTTTGTTTGTTGTTGGTTGTTTGTTTTTCCTGCTGCCATGATAAAACGACAAAAGAAACTTAAAGGAGAAAGAGTTTGTTTAGGTCACACTTGAAGGTTTGAATCCAGCAGAGCAGGGCAGTCCCAGCGGCAGGAGCGTGAGGCGCCGGCCACACATCTGCGTGTGCTAACGTGCTCACTTTCTCATGTGTGCAGCCTAGTTCCCACCCACAATCAAGATGGGTCTTCCCACATCAATTAATGTGAGCCACACAGTTCCTATCAGCATGCCCAGAGGCCAGCCGCTCAGGAGGTTCCTAGTCAGGCCGCACTAACCACTGCACTTCTCAGCCTCTCAGCCAGTCGGTCATTCCTACTGTTCCACCTCAGCGTTCACAGATCCCTTCCCCTGTTTTCTCCAGCTCCCTTCTGAGCCTGTCCTTCTTATATCCTGTGTTGGGGTTCTCAGCCTTTCCCGTTGTCTTTCCAGATACTTTCTATTCCTTTTCTGAGATTTCCTGCTTTTCCCTGGCATTGTTTTAAGTGTGCTAGCATGTATGTGTCAAAGTCTGTTTTATTTATTTAAATTAATTATTTTTTAAATTAATTTTTTTTTTTGCTTACTCATTTTACATACCTCTCACTGCCCCACTCCTGGTCACCCCTTCCCATAATCCTTCTCCCATTCCCCCTCCCCTTCTCCTCTGAGTGGGTGGGACCCCCTATGATAACTGTCTGAGCTTATTCTTATTAGATCACTCTAAAACCAGGGTCACTTTATGTTAGGATCTGTAGATCGCCTCTCTCAATCAGTTTCACAGATTCCCAATTCCTGGTGAAAGGACTGTCCTTATTTACGGCTGGATTTTATGTATGACGATATCCTGGCTATTACTTTAAACCAGTTACAGCTGCTTCGTTTGACCCTTATACCATGTGTGTGTGTGGGGGGGGGGGGCGTGTTTCCATCCTATTATTGCCAGGTTGAGATGGGAGCCCTGATTCTTATTTGGCCTCTGCTCAGATTCAGCAGGCTCCTTGTACTATTCTTCATGTTCACGTTCCCACAGGCCTCTGTCAGTGCCACCCTGAGAGAAGAAGACGGGGGTGGGGGGTGGGGGAGAGACCCCGCTGCTCCACAGGGCAGGGAAGCCTTATTGTCACAGGGCATCAAGAAAAATCTTATCTCTTCTCCGGATAAAAATTCTGTTTCCTCCCTGACATCAAGGTGTTGGGCTGCCTCCTTGCCAGCCAGTGGGAAGGAATATCCTGCCACCCTGCTGATCTTGATCCCGCCCTGCAAGAGGGCTTGGTGCTTCATTATAGTTTGGTTAGGTCAAAAGTCTAGAATACCCCACTGGGCCTGTGCTAGGACGGATGGGGTGGACCCACATGGTAAATGGCAGGATTAGAATGACTACTGCTAAAGCTTTTCTGTCTTAGTATAAAAATAGGTGAAGACACAGAGTATGGCTCAATGGTAGAACACCCGCCTAGCATGCACAAAGCCCTGGATTTAATTCTCAATACCACCAAAGTCTGAAAAACTAGCCATCAAAATAAGGTCAAGGATGTGAAGAGATCCACTTACCAAGAATATGTAGGAATGGCCACGATGCAAATGGAAAGGCGCTCAGTGAAGAGACGTCAGTCTGTCAGTCCGTCAGTCCACAGTCAAACATCCCCTCACACCCACTGGGACGCCTACAGTGAAAAGACAGTAAGCGGTGGTAGAGGTGATGAGCAGAAGCTGGAGCTGCTGCCGGGCACTGGCAGAAGCATGCAGACCGTTGGGCTCCACGGAACACAGAGATGCATGTTTAACGCTGTCTACCACAGGGCAATCTTACTTCTAGGTGTATACTCTGAAGAAATATAAGCGGGTTGAGAAGATATTTGCACACCTAACATAATCATAACAGTGTTGTTTACAGCATCCAAAAAATATACACGATGCCCATCAGTGCCACTCTGGTAGATGTTGCAGTATGGATGAATGAATCCTGAAAACATTATGCTGAGGAAAATAAGCCAGTCACAAACATTCAAAGAAGGCGTGGTTCTACTTAGAGGAGGGAACCTCGACTATTTAAACTCAGAGACAGGAAGTGGAGTACTGGTGTCTAGGACCCATAGATGGAGTTGATAAGATGTTATTCTTTCAGAGACTCCAAGCTCTGTTTGTGATGAAAGAGCTCTAAGGATAATGATGACAGCAGTACCACATGCAAATTATGTCACATTATGGAACCAGACTTAAAATCGGCTAAAACAGCCAATAGACACAGTGCATGAGATCATGCATGAAGAGAAAGGTTCGGCTGGGCTTCTGGTTTCAGTCCATGGTCACTTGCCTCCATGTTTCAGGTCACAGTCAGGAGGCAACGAGAAAGTCCAGAAAGGAGACCGGATAGTAACACCCCCTTCAAACACCGTTCCACGCCATCACCTAGTTTTCTTCTCCCAGGCCCCACCCTCTAAAATTCTCACCACCTCTCAAAAGCACCAAGGGCTAGAGAGCAAACCTTCAGCATGTGGGCCTTTGGGGAACAGTCAAGATTCAAGCTATGGAAGTGCAGACAACCAAAAATGAATAAACAAAACAAAACTTCTAGGCACAGTGCCATGCGTTGTATGTAGAGGGTGGAGGCAGGAGGATCACACGTTTGAGCCTGAGCTACATAATGAGACTCTACCTAAAAAAGAAAAGGAGAAGGAAGAGGAGGAGGAAGAGGAGGAAGAGGAGGAAGGGGAAGAGGAGGAAGAGAGAGGGGAGAAGGAAGAGGAGGAAGGGGAGGAAGAGGAAGAGAATAAATCAAACACTGCAGTGAGTTTTGTTATGTTTTATGGCAATGTTTAATAAAATGTTTCTCTTGATAGGTATTCTCTTTCTGACTTTTTAGCTGAGGAAACAAAACTTTAATCAGGCTTGTCTTCTCTGCACTCACTGTGATTCTGGGTTCATCAAGAGCACAGCGAGGTACCGTTCCTCGGGGCCCAAGCCTGTCAGCTTTCTTTGCAGCCGTTAGAACCTTTCCCTTGTGTTTTACTGTACTGAGAACAGAACACAGTGCCTTACGTGTGCTGGGCGAGTGCGGTGCTGCTGAGCCACACCCCAGCCGATGGAGTGTTAGTTGCACTTAAGTGGAGATTCAGAGGAAAATACGTATGTGTATTTCCAGAATTGGCTTCTCCAGGCTGCTCTGTGTTCTATGAAGAATCTGTCGTTACAGACTCTTCCTCCTCCTCCTCCTTTGCTAAGAAGCTAAGTCTCATTCATTCCACTTTAGTGCAAAACTTACACTTGAAAACAAGCTGTTTTCATAAGCAGAGATCCTACTGCTGAAGTCTTCTGTCAGCATTTCGGGGGCGACAGTTGGGGTGTCAGATAAGTGGGACGTTGTCATCCCTCTTGCCCCTGTGCTAGTGATGCTGGCCCCAGGTGGCTTTAGCTTGTGCCCACTGGCCATCAGAAGGCAGTTTATTCTTCTTATGCTGTCATGTCTCTTCTTGACCTAAGCATTAGCTCCTTCAGGCCCTGGCCACCGTCCCTCGCCTACTGTGTTGTTGCATGTGATCCAATAGTGCCTGTTTGGCTCTATCTGCTCTTCCAGGTGAAGGGCTCTGATGGGATATGAGAGTTCAAGTCCCTATGTTGTGACTGAACCCATTCCCAGGGGTGACTGCTCCTCAGAGCCTCCTCATGGAAGTGGGAATACATTAGTTCACCAATGGCCTCCTCTTGCAGACACCTACAGATCTCACAGAAGAATCAAGTCAAGTCAAAGCCAATGAGAGCATGAGATTGAGACAAAGGTGTCACCCTGGTTTGTGCGCCGTAGAGATATCTGCTGACGGGTATTCACCCACGGTGTGTGGTGGTTTGTGTAGGATTTCCATCAAGACTCCTGTTTTCTGGTCTTGCCCATCGTTTTTGATTCTCTTTGACTTGTGCTTCGAGAATCACAGGAGCCTCGGGGACTTCTAGGGATGGCTTCCATGGGCAGTTAGCGCGTTCCTTTCAGGATCTTTCCTTCTTTTACTGCTTCTGTTAAGACCTTGCACTCTCTTTCCTGGTGCAGAAATGCTCCCCTTAACAAAGCAATTCACCAGAGTTCCCTCCATGCGGGGAGTGCCCGCCATCACTGAAAGGGACTCAGATGGCAGCACAGGATTGCTGTCAGGATGAGAACAGAGGGAGACAAAGCTTGAAAGAAAACCTGGCAGGAGAGGAGGAGGCATGGATGGGAGGGCAGGCATGAGAGAGGCTGGAGCAGGGGACTCTGGGGGGACTGGACTCTTAAGCAGGAGGGTTTCTTGTTGATGGTGTGGATCCTCCCTGTCAGCTCTCAGGCCTCCACAGGCCAGCCCCCTGCTGCTCTCACATGCTCCAGCTAGGGGCTGGCTGCCAGCCTCAGGTGGTAGCATTATGCATTCTGTGCCTGTTACACTTGCCCCAGGGGTGGGCAGGGGTGGGGTGGGCAATGACAGGGTTGCTCTCCAGAGCCCTATGCTTGGCCAGCTCCTTGGGTACAGTGGCCAGGAAATTTTCATCCCCTCACTTGCTGCAGGGCCCATTGTCAGAGCCCCACCACTCATTATGGAAGCAGACTCTGGCTGTGCACCAGGCCTACTGTGCTTCACTGCAGAATCTCTACTGCAAGAGCATTACAAGAACTGGACCTTAGCAAGGAACTTGGTGTGCAATGTAGCTTTTGTCTCTAAAGGGCCACGATGTCTGTGAATCCTTTTGTGCGAAGGAAGCCAAGACCAAGTGTTTCAAGTGAGCCAGCAAAACTATGCCTGTAGTGAAAAGAATCTGGACCATATATGTGTGAGTGTATATGTGTGTGAGAGGGTGTATATGTATGAATATGCGTGTGTGAGTCTGTGTGTGAGAATGTATGTGTGTATATGTATATATGAATGTTGATATTCGTGTATGTTTGTATGTATAAGTATGTGTGTATGCATGAGTATATGAGTGTGTGTATGAATGTGTACATTTATGAATATGTGTAAGTCTGTGAATATATGTGTGTAAATGTGCATGTAAAAATGAATGTGTGTATTTATGTGCGCATGTATATATGTGTGAGTGTGAATGTGTGTGTGTATGTGTGAGTGTGGTGTGAGTGTGTGTGTATGTGTGTGTGGTGTGAGTGTGTGTGTATGTGTGTGTGGTGTGAGTGTGTATGTATGTGTGTGTGGTGTGAGTGTGTATGTGTATGTGTGTTTTCCAGGAGGTGACCCCAGCTCTCAGGATGGTTCCTGTCCTTCGGTTCTCCTTGAGCTTTCTACCGTGGCATGGATTTTTGCTCATCTTTTTCCACCCCTCCCCCAGCACTTTGCAGCAAGAGAAACAGTCCCTTCCCGTGCCTGCCAGTACAAATGGCACCATCTGATGCCTCCCCAGATTCCCTGGATACATGTGCTGTGTGTTTCTAACTTCCCTAAGCAAAGCCTACCTCTTCCCAAGCTCCTCAACTCCGTGGGACTCAGAAACAGCCACCACTTGGAACAGGAAAGAGGGGAGTTAGGGTGTGCAGGCCACCTCTCCCACCTCTGGGGAGCAATGAGCTGTTATAGGAAAAGTGACCAGATAACTCCCAGGAAGGACTTGATCTGGGGCTCCAGGCCACCCAGGGGTCCGTGGTGGTGAGAGCCTGAGTCAAACCTGAAGAACAGAACAAGGAGAGGGGCTCTTGTTGGTCTCCCTTGCCTCAACTTCCCTGGCCCTGTGATACCGAAGTTGAACTGGTAGCTGTACTCTGGGTCAAATGTTTCCAAGTTTAGAGCTCCTGAGCCAAAGAATTAAAAATAAAGGCTTATGCAGATTCACAAAGAAACTGTTGATTTGGAGCAAAGCAATAGTACACCTTAAAGAGGCACTGTTGGGACTGGCATGGGCAAGAAACTCAAGTGGGTTTTATGGGTCTAAGGGATCAAGGACCTGCTTACTAGGGGCATAGTTTGGGTCATTCTTTGTTTTGATTGCTATATTAGGTTATTTAATCATTTCTGTACTGCCCACGTCATTTCCCAGAAGGCATCTGATTTTGATCGGATGCATGTCCGACTTATACATAGACATAAGGTGGTAAGTGGAAGATTCTCTCTGAAAGGTTACCAGAGGACATAGTTTTCTATGCATGTTTTCAAAAATCGTTCAGGCCAGATCAGTTCCTTCTATACTTCATACCTGGAAATACGCTTGAATAGGAGCTGGCTAAATTAAGCTGTTGAGGGGTTGCCAAATGTGAAGCCCATTGTAGGTGTGGGTTGGGGGGAGGCTGTTCCTCGGACACGTGGTATACTGTGTGTAGAGGGGTGTGCGCACGGCATGTACAGGTGAAGGGACTTGGATGCCGGATGCATTATTATGAGGGTGTGTGTGTGTGTGTGTGTGTGTGTGTGTGTGTGTGTGTGTGTAGCCCAAAGCCAACCGGAGGCTCCAGGGCACTAAACTATTTGCTATGCTTCCCCGACTCAGTAGTCTCTGGAGAGGCCTTCTCGCTGCTTCATAAGGCAACCATGTCTTCTTTCTTTCAAATAGCTGCCCTGGAAGTCCCTGAGTACACTGAAGGGGATTCTAGTGAGGGTAAGATTGCAGAGCCCTTGATGGTGGAAAGGGTGTCAACCCAGTGAGCAACTCCCTCTGCCGCCTCCCCTACTCCCCGACCAACACACAGCCCCTCTGGTGATCAGTTTTTCTGACTCTTGAAACAGGAAAGCCTAGATGGGGGGGGGGGAGGGCGGGGAACTACTGTGTCTGCATTCCTTCATCTTGGGTGTGGGGTGGAAAGAAACCCTGGGGTCATTTGGATCCCCAGTCTTTTCTGGCCTCCAGAGATCCTTGTCCTGTCATTGCAGGTTGGCCCTGATCCATGGCCAAGGGGCCCATGCTGCCCCAGTTCCTCTTTAAAGCTGATGGGTGCAGCAGGTCAGAGGTTCTTCCTAAAGAGCATGCCCCAGGCTAGTGCAGCAGGCAGGCAGCCTCTCTTCTTGCGTGTTCTCCTTGGTCCTGCTGGGAATCAGGTGGGGGGGGGGTAGGGGGGCTGGGGTGAGGGAGCAGCTCTGGGTCTATCAGTAAGTTCCCAAGACCTCAAATGATAACCTGTGCCCATGAGTAGCCTGTGACTCACTTTGCCCCCGAGCCAGGCTTTGTGGGTACAAGGGTGTTTGGGTGGCCTTGAACCTACGTCCGTCAACCTCAGCACTTAGCAAGGAATGGGGTAATCTAGACTGAATCCTATAGATGATTCCTAAGTAAGGGTAGAAAGCGACAGCAGCTAGGAAGATTGTGTTCCTGCCTGCCCTCCCACTTGGTGAGGCTCTGCTTGTCATCACCCTTGTTAGACACCTTCTGTGCATCCTTCTCTCTGTTTTAGCAGCAGTAGCCACTGAATACAACCACACGCCAGGCTTTGTGGTTCTTATGCTTGGAAAGTGACAGGAGCACAGATCACAAATACGGAATTCGCCTGCCCAGCCAGACAGGTAGCAGATGAAAGCAGCTGGTGCCCACGCTGTGCAGCCGGTGAACATCAGCCTGGCACAGGTGTTACCTTCACGCCTTACCCAGCCTTGCTGACTAGGTACCAACACGGTCCTTTTGTGATGCTTGCTACAGGTTTAGACAGCTGGCGAGTCTCATCACCGCTTGCTGCTGGCAAACACGGCCTCCCTGACACTTTGTCCTTGGACACTAAAGTGATGTTTCTCGGCAGGGCCGTCAGGGTCTCATTCCTGCTGAACACCTGGGAAAATGACCTGGAAGTAGACCTTGTGAGGGTGCCAGGGATGTAGGTACCCAAAGGACCGTGGAGCAGGATGGCTCTTGGTCTCTTCCATGCCTGGGGTGGGCGTTGTCCTGTTCTGGGTACAAGCATCCCATGCCTTGGAAAGTTGTGTCAGGTGCTGAGGTGTGTGATGGGCTTCATTGAGTGCTGTTTTTCCAAGTCCTGGAAGCAAGTGCAGTTGAGGTGGCCCACACCCTGCTTTCCAGGAAGGAGAAACGGGAACAGTAAGAATCTGCCGCGAGACGAGCTCTCTGTGTATCTTTAAGCTGAGGGCCTGGCTGTGCATTCTGCTTCGAAGCTTGGAAGAAAAGAGCATGGAGGGACAGATGAAGGGACTCAAATTCTGGCCTGACCGTGGCCACCTGCCCAGGTTAGTTTGGCCATTTTAGTGCTCATAGAACGCTCAACAAATCATTCCAGCCAGAAAGCGACTGTCTGATGGATATGTAAAGAAGCTGTTTAATGGGTGCCTATAAAATGGGCTTAATACGTTGTTCAGCTGCACTAGATTGGAGAGAAACCCAGCTTCATAGCCCTGGCTTCTCTTGTTGAGAAGGTGCCGGTGTTGCTCTGGAGGAATAAGTAAGAGGGTGCACCCGTAGGGAGGAGTGGAAGGCAGGTCACTTTGTCTAAGCTTAAGAGCTGGAATGCAGGGGAAACTGATAGGATGAGCTAACAGAAACACGATCATCAAATCAATGAGCTCTTGGTTGGAACTCAGTGTGCCCGGACACCCCTGACCCAAACAAACTCCAAGTTTTTCCCCACTTTCAGTGGGGACTGCATACCAATGGTTGCTTCTGTGGAAGTGTGCTGAGATCGAAGGGTTGGTTTATTGCACTGGCTGGTCAGCAGGGCTGCTGGAGCCCACTGAGGTGACACTCCAAAGCCCATTGTCTCAAGGCCACTTGCCCCACTACTGCCAGGTCTTCATGCAAAACTTTGTGGTGGCTTCAGCTGGACACCTCTCTCCATCTCCCCAAGCCCACCGCTTCCTCGATTCCACGTGGCCACAGGGGTCCCCAAAGTGACCCCGCCCCTCTCAGCTCTGTGTTTGCCCTGTTCCTTTCATGAAGAAAGCTGTCCCAGACTACCTTAGTCTGCTCAGTGTTTGTGTATGTGAGCTTCTTCTGCAATAGTACTCTAAATGCCTCCCAGTGTGTCTCCTCACTCACAGAGGCACCGAGCATGGAGCAGCGACAAGAAAATGGGACTCAGCTCAGCGTGAGGCCGTCACACACTCACATCCCAGGTCCATCCTGTGCTAACCGCAGGATCCGGGGATCAATTTCTTGTCTGAGCTCCACTTTTCTTGTCAATCAAACGGGGCCAACACTGTCACCTGTGCCATGACAATTATCTCATCTGCTTGTTCCTTACTTGGCAGTCACTTGGCTCCCCGATATCCCTGACTTCCTGTCACCTTTAGTATTTCTCTTGAAAGGCTTACCACCTACAGAGCATGGCCTCCCTCCAGGCCCTTCACAGTTCTGAGCTTGAGGGTGAGAGTTTTACCGCGGCAATCTAAAGGTTGTGTGTGGAGAACCGCGGGAAGGGCACCGGCTACCTGGGTTGGACAGATTTTAGTCACTCGTGCTTAGTGGGCAGTCTGCGGGTTTGGGGGCTGAAGGAAGAGTCCTTGGGCAGGTGTACACAGTACCAAGTTCCAGTGTCCTCATACATAGGTCAGGGCCTCCCTTGGGAAATCCGGTGTCCTTATGAGCTATAAATAGCTATTCTGAGATAAAACCCAGGATGCCCTAATGCTTATACCCCTGCTGGTTCCTCTGGATGTCCTAGGGCATGTGAATGTGCAGAGGCTCGAAGAAGTCCTGCAGCAGAGACACCTTTGAACTTCATGTAAGCTGGTACTTTCTGAATGTGTTCTACTTCTTACTGGATATGGGCAGACTTGAGCCACAGATGTGACCTCTAGTCGGAAGGAGACCCAATGCCAGGAATGACCCTGGTTCCTGGACACAGACTCACTTTCTCCAAGGCCACCTTATCTCTCGGAGACATCACGGCAGCGCTCATCAGCCACAGCTGCTGCCTGGGCTCCCCGAGCCAGATGTTAGTCATGGCTGTGCTGGATTCATGCCCACCATGCCTTTGCCACAGACCGTGAGGTGCCACTGATTTAGAGATCACAACTGAGTGCATCATGAACCCCTCTTACCCAGCTGTACCTGTTGGACAGATCTCAGGGGCAGTGTGAACAATGTGTGGACCTGGGGACTTGAACCGCTGGTGTCCACCCATTGTTCCGATTTCTGTGCTTTCCCTAATGTTTTCTCTTCCTGCTGTCTCACCTCTTTATTTGCATTTTCAGATTTCCCTTGGGTACTTCACTTGCCTTTTTATCTTCTGTTCTGTTTCTCCATCTGAGGTGGGAGTTACTCACTTCTGGTCCGAGAGCCAAAACTTCAGTTTGCTGTCCAGATTCCCAGTGTGGCCCCCTGGCCCTGGTCACGACCCTCTAGCACCATCAGGGTGGGTTTCTTTCTGAATGGGATCATCACAGTGGGACAGTCACCTTTCTTCCATCTGGAAAGTTACTCTGATTCTCTCATGCCTTGGGAAGAGGAAAAGTGAGTGGCAGTGGTGGCAGCTTTGACTTGGGGACACACTGCCCAGTGGTCAGCAGGAGAGGGCATAGCCCCATGGCTCAGGGGCCTTTCCATTCTCTGCTCCATGTGGAATGTGCCTGGTCTTCCTGAGACATGACCAGCTTGCTGGCAGTGCTTCACACATATCTCCACCACCAAGATTTTCTCCATTGCTTTTTCTAGCCAACAGATCTCTTTTGCATGTCTCAGTCGGCCTACTGAGTCCTCAGAATCTCTTCCTCAGACCCCCTTCACCCACCACCGTCTCCTGGTGATCTTAGTTAGCTGTGTGCCCATGATGACCTTCTCTTCCTGACCTCTTAGAGGAGTTGAGGGAAGCTTACATGCAGAGGATTTCAGGAAAGGAGGGCACATATGCAGATACACACACACACACACTTTTGTCCTTGTGCACAGATTGGCTTTGAATGCCACTAAGCTTGTCACAGCTTGCTGCTATTGTCGAAATGTCTCGTTTGCTCTCTCACTTAATGCCCAGTTCTTCCTACCGAGCCCGAACTCGGTAAGAACGGGACTTCATGCTCTGTGTTCTCTCTCCCTCCTCCTGCTTGTCACTGTGCCCGGGGCTGAGAAGGTGTGAAGCACACTGTAGGAGTCCCACGGGGAGAGGCCAGAGCACAGGGCAGAGAAAAAACGGAGAAGCTGTAAGATTCAGCGGTTCCAACCCTCGGGGTCTTCAGAGCAGCGGCACAAGCTAGCTTCCGCCACCTCCGCTGTCTCAGTGTGGAAGCCTGAGGTGGGTCATTGATGCGACTACTTACTTGCCCGTGCTGGTGTGCTGATAAGGGGCATGCGGTCTTCCTCTCTGGAAGCCAGACTCACAGTCCTATGCTATGATCCATCTTAGCCTGGAGTCCCACCAGCAGACCAGGGGTTGTCACCATAGGAGGTGGGTAGTTTTTGAGCACTGGGTACCTAAGGCAGAAGTCACCACCAGGTACATTTCATTAGTGTCCCAAACCTCTGATGAAGGCATCACCATCATGGTCCTTTACAGCGGTAGAGAGCCCTGGGACTGGATCAGCGTTCTCCTGGCTTCTTTCTCTGAAGTCAGCAGGCGCCCTTCACTTCCCACTGCGGTCAACTTCAAAATGCTCCTTTTGGCTGACTTACGGGCGCTTTTTCCTTTTGAAAACGTTATGTCCATACACATGGCACATAGGCATGTTTATTAGCTGATTAGTGCGGGGCTGAGGTTATGTTACAGACTGTTGGGCATGAAGCCCAAGGCAAAGGTGTAACCCAAGCCATTCAGACGTGGAACCAAATGGGACTTCCTTCAGGTGTAACCCTCTTTGTACCCAGTACTCAGTACTTGTTGATCAGTCCTACCCAGTACTTTCCTAAGACAGTAAACTTCAAAACCTGGCCACTCGCTATTGCTGACCTTGGCCCCCAGTGAAAGTGCGTTAAATACCGGTGTCTGGGCCAGGTGAGTCCTCCTTGACTGCCGTTACAGTCCTGTACTGTGCTTTTAAGAGGATGCCCTCTTCCAGCTAATACCATCTTGGGGACACGACTTGGTACTCTGTCCCCCAGGAGGTCAGCACTGATGGCCTCTTCCAGCCTCTCGCAGCAAGCAGCCCTGAGTTTCCATGGCCCTGACTTCCTGGCATGTACCGTGGCTGTGAGATTGTCCCTCAGATGAGAAGGGGAAGCTGGCAGTCCTCTTAATCAGAGACTTGCAAAGCACACTCCCTTCTGGGAGGCTAATTCAGTTACAGATCGCTTCTCCTTGTGAGAGCCCTTGAGAAGGGAGTGGTGTCAATGCCGAGGACTCCAGGAATTGACTAGAGAGTTATTTTGAGCAGACTTGTCACTACACCCTGTCTTCCTTGTCAGTGGTCACCTTTCCTGCTTGCAAAAGAAAAGAATTCCTGGCGGGGGCTTTCTTCTGGCATACCCATACTGGGAGGGCTAACCTCAGACAGATTGGAAGGAGGGCTTACTCTGGGGCTGGCCGACTTGCAGATAAGGCTTTAGTGGTGTCCAGGTTCTGTCCTCCTGTGCAGGCAGTGAGGAAGTAGATGTTGATGTAACAATTATTTTCACCATCAAAGAACTAGAGAGCTGCTCATTCCGCCAGCTTCCTGAAACACTGAGCCCTAATGTGAAGGTGGCTTTGCTAGGATTATTGTGCGTGGCCGCTGCACGATCCTGACATCTTTCCCTATTTCAAACGGTACAAAGACAATGTATGCTAATTCAGTTCCTTCCAGGAAAAGGGAGCTCCGTGATTCAGTTTTGCAGTTGGGTGGAAGTGACTAACACTTCAGCGCAGGTGCTCCGAGAACTTGAGGGAGGTGGGGCTGGCAGAAGGTCTGGGAGCCCCAGAAAACATGCGCTCTCTCTCCGTGTCAGCTTTTCCCTATAAGACCAGGAGGAAGCCAGGAGTTGAGTACTGAGGTTGAGAGGGAAGGATTATGGGAAGGAAAAGCAAACAGCTCCCTGGAGACCAGACCATCCCAGAAGGGCACAGGATCCCTCCCCAAAGTATAGTGATCCACAAGGAGATGCCCTGAGCAGAAGTTACCTTCGGCTTCAAGGAGCTGATGCCCAGAGGACTGGCCAGCTGGGTAGCAGGGATAGTGCAGGTTCATCCCCCTGGTGCTGGAAATTAGCTTTGTGTTTGGGCTCTCCCTTGCTTCCCCCAGAGGGAATATGCTAAGTACCCAGCTCCATCCACTTGAAAAGGGACTTAGCAAAGGGATTCTCTGCCAGCTGGGCCCTGGTGGAAGCATGCCCACAAACACGGCAAATGTAGTATAGGATTTTATATTTTATTTTATATTTTATATTTCCCCTGGGAAAAGGTGACGGTTGAGGTTGTACATGTGATAGGTTAGGAAATGCAAGCCAGTAGCCTGTCGAACCTATATTGTGGTTCTCTAAAGAAGCAGAACCAAGAGTGTGAATATATGTATGTCTGTCTGTCAGTTGATCCATAGATGGATAAATAGATAGACAGATATAGTAACTTATTAGACTGCCTTACTATGTGATGGAGGCTGAGGTTCTGCAGTTGTGCAGTCCGTGAAGGCTGGATGTCTCAGCAGCAGTCTGAAACCGGGGGCCTGGAGGTCTTCTCAAGAGCTGTGAGGCCTCAGATCTGCAATCACCGAAAAGTTGATTCCGATACTGCTGAGGTAGTGCAGGAGCAACAGGAAGATGAACTTGGCCATGAGAGTGGGGGCAGCAGGCAGCAAGCAGAGTTAGAACGAAGCTCATATCCTTTTACCTGGGCTGCCATCAGAAAGTACTACCTAGATTAGGGTGGGGTCTCCTTGCTTCAAATCATGTGATGGAGAGAAATCCCTTACAGGAGTGCCCGGCACCTTGGGTTTAGTTGTTTCCAGATGCAGTAAAGTTGACTGTTGAGATTAGCCATCATACTGCTCCACGGTCCTTCCTCTCATCCCAAGCCTACCAGGAATCACTGTCCCTGCCAATGAGACTCCTTAGGGCACAAGCAGGGGCCACATAAGCCTGGGATTTTCCAAGACTCTTCAGGTACCACATAGACTGCTTCTGTCTGTGTATTCTGATTTGGAAACTCAATATTCTTTCACTTAGTAGGAACCCATGTCGTGGAGCGGTCCTCTGCTAATAATGGCTGCAGCGGAGGATGAGAGTAGGATTCTCAAAGGTATACCATGTCTTGTTCCTGAAGAGATGCCAACGTCACCTCCCCTAGAGAGAAGCAGCCAGGTACACTTGTGGCCGGGGCTGCATCACAGATGTCCCAGCGATCCCAAGGCCAGAGCTTACCTGAGCAGGGCTCTCTCTCTCTCTCTCTCTGACCATCTCTGTGTTTCCTACAGGCTCCAGCTGGGCCTGTGCTTGGGCCCTGCCCTGGGTGCTGCCAAGCTTGTCCTACTGGGGTCACTTTAGCTACAGTGTTGTGCTTCGATGGGGCAAGATGATGTCACTGAGCGTGGTACCTTGTGCTAGGCGAGATGGTGTGGCTACCACTCAAGGGGTAGGGGGAGAAGGAGGGGGAGTATCAGAAGAGGAAAAGCTGAAGAGCTTCCAAGGGACCTGACCTGAGAGCTCTGCCATTCCCTTCACACTCCCCTCCTCTCTCCCAAGAGGGCTTCTCTGCCCTCCTTCTGTGAAATCTTCCCCCACTCAGCTGCCACTGTTAATATGTGTGATAGATGGGCCAAGGGAGGGGATCCTGTCCTTTGCCTGAGCTGTGATGATGGAGGTGGGGGAGGGGGAGGAGGGCTGATTATTGACCTTTAGAGCTGCTATCCTGATGAAGGGTCACTAATCCTTGCTGAGTTGAGCTCTGCCTGATCCTGGGCTTTTTTTTTTTTTTTTTTTTTTTTTTCTCACACAGGGGCTGTCTGGCTGAGCCCTGAGCCAGGGAACTTGGACCAAGGTGCTCATGTTCCTTTAAGTATGTCCTGTGAGTGAAGAGCGGGACTGAAATTTGTCCTGTTCACAGGGGTCCTGTAATCAGGCTTCTGGAATGGTCTTAAGTATTTTGAGATCTAGGATCGTGGCTTACTTACAGGCAGACATTCTTATCCGGCATCACATAAGCTGCCTGGGAGCTGGGAGAACAGCTGGTGTAGAGGTCTGGGCTGGGTTCTAATCCTGCTTCACTCTCACTCTCTTCAGTCACTTAACCGCTCTGAGCCTAGTTTCCCTCTCTGGAGAGCACCTATTTTCTATAAGAGCTGTAAGGACTAGACAACACTCCAGTTGATGTTCTTTGAATAGGTCTCCATCTCCCAGTAGCTGCTCTGCCTTTGACCTTCATGAGCTCAGCTTCCTTCAGTCAGATCTTGTGGATATGGTTCTAAACGGCCATAGAACTAAGGTGGCCAATAGAGTCGACTTCCACGTTGGTAGTAAGACTTGTAGTGGCTGGTCTAGTATCAGTGGGCTATCATCAAAGACTTGTCATTAATACAGTCCCCATAGTCCCAATAAAGTAAGAAAACTTAAAGCTAACCAAATAGCATGTCATAATTGAGTTTCTATGCTAATTGGTTATTGCAGCTGTCTTTTTACCCAATGATCTGCCCTGTTCTCCCAACAGTTAACTAATGTCTGAAGATGTTGTTTTATAGATGAGAAAACAGAAGGACAAAGAAAAAGACAGGCAGATAGGCATAGTCAGTAGTAGCCTGGCCTGGTGACACAGGCCTGAGATCCAGGCTGGAAGAGAGGTTGAAGATGGGAGACTTGCAAGTTCCAGGCCTGCCTGGGAAATAGACACTTTCTCAAGGTGAAAGTCGGAGGCAGAGGCTAAGGAAGAGCTCTTGGCTAGTGTGAGAGCTCGGTAGTAGAGCTCTTGCCTGGTGCGCACAATCCCCAGCCCTGTGTACAATGACAACTACAAGAAAATAAAAACAAACTAGAAGGACCGTGGAAGTATCTCAGTGTGTGTGTGTGTTAGATAATGTGTGAGGTCACGAGCCTCATCCCAGTGACAAAGCTAAATGAAACTAAATGACTAAATGAAACTAAAAAGACATCAGAAGCAATCTTGGTTAGAACTCTCTATACTTCCTATTTCAGCCTGTTAAGTCTCTTTGTTTCAAGGAACCAATGGGATTCCTCAAAGAAAACAGCTATCTGAGGGGCCTCCAAGATGGAAGACAACAGCCAGGACAGCCCAGTAGCATAGCCCAGAGGCTGAGAGCCACCGCTACTGTGTACACGTCTTATTCATTGAGCCACAATCCTTTCTGTGACCTGATTGTAGTCATGAGTCCTTGCTGTGTGTGACAGCATGGTGTCTTAGTCAGGGTTTCTATTCCTTCACCAACATCATGACCAAGAAGCAAGTTGGGGAGGAAAGGGTTTATTCAGCTTACACTTCCATACTGCTGTTCATCACCAAGGAAGTCAGGACTGGAACTCAAGCAG
>NC_034591.1:134294356-134338812 GCF_900095145.1 Mus pahari | reverse complement strand
TGGAGGCATTTCCCCAACTGAAGCTCCTATCTGTGTGATAACTCCAGCTTGTGTCAAGTTGACACAAAATTAACCAGTACACATGGTAACCCCGGCCAGGAGCAGAGCCCCCTTCTCTGTCCCTGTGCTCTTGGAACTCTGTCATAACGAGACTTTCATTTTTACACCTACCCCTCTAGGAATAAAGTGGCTGTAAAATTTCAGAATCAGTCACCTAAAGCAACTAATTTAATTATTTACCCAATAAACTGAGCAGCTCTTCCTCCATAAGATACCTGAACATTCATAACTGTCTAATTCAGTGCAGAATCTACCATCCAACATAAAGAAAGAGCTTGGAAAAGAAGGAGAGCAGACCCGTGTGCTTTTCCAGTGGGAGAGCACTGGCCACCCCAGCCGGCAGACTGAGGAAAAGTGAGTCTGCAGATAAGCCATTCATCACAGGTGTGCCTTCATCTTCTCTTCCCCGGGGACTTGTGGTCACTCCCTTGAGTGTCTCCCATCACCTGTATGGTCAGCAAGCTCAATTTCAAATCAAGTTCACCCTACTGCTACCTTAGAAGCACCAAGACCAGTCTTAGATGTTAACTGTATTTCCCAGTTTGCCTACTTTACACCTCTTCTCCTCACAACTGTTAATAGCGCTCTGAAAGGTCCTTATTTGAATGACCAGTTGCGTGACTGGCCGTTTAAGATGTGGAGAACAAAAGAGCTTTAACTCCCATCAATGTTGTGGAATGATAAGAAGGAGCCTAAGGTCCAGCCACAGCTGAGGTACGAGGTCAGCAGCATCTCCTAGTTGGGCTGAGCACTGGGCAGAAGTCAGGGTGTTTCAGCTTCAGACCCAGCTGTACCCCCCCTTTCTATCTCATCTTAGGTGGGTCATGGTCCCCAGCCCTGCCCTCCCCACCCCCTTCTGACATGGACCAGGTTACTATTACGTCTCTTTCAATTTCATAATTCTAATTGAATCTTGTACCTTAGAGGGCAGCTGGGCTAGGTGACAGAAGTGTGTGAGATTACATACGTTGTAAGAAGCCCTCTCGGCCACAGAGTGGAGGTCACAGAGTGGAGGCCACAGAGTGGAGGTCACAGAGTGGAGGTCCTTTAGGACAGACGCCACCTGGTATTCACATAACACACTTTACAGTTTACAACGCACTTTTATATGTGTAGCCACAGTCGCATGACTCCAGCTTTTTGTTATTCTCTTTCTATAGATAAAATCAAAGCTAAGGAAGGTTAAATCATAGAACTTAGCTAGATGCTAGAACTGCCCATGCTTGTCCTGGTATTGATAATCCGTGTGGTTTCAACAGTCACGTTGTAGCAGCTGATTTTCCTAATCCCTGGGGACAGGAATGACATATTTACTTGCTTTGGTCTTTGGTGCTTGTTTGACTTTCTAGAGTATTCACATAGGGGTCAGGGGGCAGGGGCCAATGACTGATGGTTGGTTTTCCCTTGTCAAATTGCCACAACCTTTAATCACCTGAGAAAGATGTCTTTAATTTTTTTTTTTAAATCCATCATGTATATGTATGAACCTCCATGAGTTTGTGTGCTCTCTGTATGTGCAGGAATCCAGAGATGCCAGAAGAGGGTATTATGTCACATGGAATTGGAATTACAGGTGGTTGTGGGAACCAAACCCAGATCCTCTGGAAGACAAATGGGACTCATAATTCTCTTGTGAGGTTTAAGTGAAATAATTCGAGAAATGTTCTGGAGACAGTGGCTGAGCTGTAGGATGAGTTGACAGAGAGGGTAGAGGTGGTCATGGTGGTAGGGAGTGTATGGTAACTGGTGAACCTAACAGGGAGGTTGTCTCCTCTGACTCTCCTTAGACACTGTCATGAGACTTATGGCATCTTGTCTGAAAGGGTCTGTGTTGAGAAGACTCAAACAGCCAGTCCCGTGGGAAAGACAAAGATGTTTAAGGACATTCTTCCTCTGTTCCTGCTAGGGCCTTGCACTGAGTGCCCATCACAGGCTCCAGTGTTAAACGTGTGAGGTGGTAGGACCCCAAAGGGGGACCCTTGCTGGAAGGCTTGATGTCATTGCGGGCTGAAGGGTGGGAGTGGGATGTTCCAAGGAGCTTGCGGAACGCCTGCCCCTTCCTTTTCCTCTTTTGCTTTCTGGCCACTGGGGTGGGAACGGGGGGGGGGGAAGCATTTGTGTCACATGCTCCCTGCCACCTACAACTACTGCCTCACCTGACAGGCTGTGTCAGTGGCACAGGCTAAAGCCATGGTCATAAGCATCTTTATTGCCAAAGTCCGCTCAAATTATAGGCAAATCTTACAAGAAATAGCTCAGTTAGCTGAGTTCTTAGGGACTGGCTGTCCATCCATCACTGGTGAAAGGTAAATATGAGATGGCCAAAGAAGGCAGAGGGAATCAATTTGGAAAAGGAAAAGGCTAGAATGGTCAAGAGGATGGAAAAAGAGATGCAAAAGGGAGGAGAAACTAAAGCTTACCCAGGCACAAGAACAGGATTGTCCTTGTGGGGAGTGACTCAGACTCTTCCACATCTGAGGCTTGTCAGATCAACTGAATAATGTCAGAGGACTGGGAGATGCAGAGCAGGATGACACGCCACAGATACGTTCCTCTGTGAATGCCTAGAGAGTGTGTTCAGACTAGCATTCATGTCTCATAGAGTTCCTAAACTGTGGGCCCCTCAGCTTGCCTGCCTCTTCTGCTGGCTTGAGATCTCAGGAAAAGAGGCAACCTTGTTGTCGTTGGAAAACTGAGCAGGCAGAGGCAGTGGTTTGGAGGTAGATGGACTGGGGGGAAGAGTATTCACACTGGGGAAGGGCCTTGGCAGGATGGTAGGCTGGGAGCCCCAGCAGGGTGTTTGTAGTCCAAGAGAATGCCGGGCCCCTTACTCGGATAGCTGAGTAGTAAGAAGAGAGTTGCAGCTACGGTCAAGCTTCAGAGCTCCCCTGAAATAGACATGCCTAGAGTCATCAGGATGATAGACACCTCAGCATACATACCTCAGGATGTATACACTCATGCATACACACACCGTCGTGCACACACACACACTCAAGCCTATATGAAAACCTGCTCAGCTGAGGGTGGTGTCTGGGTAGGAACAAAGCTCTGGAAGGAGGATGGAGGGAGGGCCAGCAGAACACCTCACCCCGACTTATTCTGGTCCACAAAAGAAAAGTAAGGCCAGAGGTGAGACCAGCAGGGCCTCTGCCTTTTCCCTCTACAGAGTAACCTTAGCAGCCTGCCTTCCTCAGGCATCACATAAATGCCTCCCTCTTTGTGGGCATTGGCTCAGCTCTCCTCATTTGCAATGCTAAGCTTTTTATCTGTCCTCTCCTCAAAGCTCTGTAGTTAACTTGAAAGGCCCGAGGGAAGACAGAAAGCTGGAAGCCTGCATTGGCCAAGGCCAGTGTCCAGGACAAATGGAAGGTCACAGGAATAAAAGGGAGGGGGAAGCTTCAAGAAATCCCTAACAGATTTGAGAGACCAAACTTTGCAAGTGAAGTTTTGTTTGCCTTGGGCTGGGGCTGCGGCTCTTGTTCTCTCCGTACTTAGATTTTAGCCTTCAAACCACCATAAGCCAGGCTCATCTGAGAAAAGATACTCTCCTCCCTCCCCCCTTTAAAAGATTCATTGATTTTTATTTTATGTTCTGCCCGCGCGTGTGTCTGTGCTGCACAAGTGTGCAGTGCCTGAGGAAACCAGATGAGGGAGTCAGATTCATTCCCTGGGACTGGAGTTACAGATGGTTGCCAACTACCACGTGGGTGCTGGGGACTGAACTGGGGTTCTCTCCAAGAACAACAAGTGCTCTTAGCTACTGAGTCACTTGTCCAGCCCCAACAGTCTTTTTTTTTTTTAATTTTTAATTATTAAATGTATGTGTATATGCACGAGTGTAAATGACTTTATGCGTATCAAGTGTGCACAGGAACCCACAGGAGCCAGAAGAGGGCATCAGTTTCCCTGGAACTAACATTGCAGGTGGTTGTGAGGTTCCAGAAATGGCTGGCCACCCAACTCGGGTCCTCTGCAAGAGCAGTAAGCCCTTCTAACCACTGAGACTTCTCGCCAGCCCATAGAAAAGAGTCTTAGTGGGGGAGTCATCTGGACCTGATTGGCCTATGGGTGACCGTCTTGATTGTTGATTGACGTAGGAAGACCCAGCCCATTCCCACTATACCCATGAATCATGAGGCAGGAGAGAGCTGGATGAGAACAAGCCGGTAGCTTGCTTACTCTACTTTTGACTGCAGATGTGATGTGACTTCCTGCTTAAGTTTCTGCCCTACTTCCCGGAATGATGGGCTCTAACCCGGAACTGTAACCCGGACACACCTTTTCCTCCCCTACGATGCTTTTTTGTGCAGATGTTTTATCATACAACAGATAGGGAACTAAATCGGTGACCATTCCAAAGTGTTTTCAAGCTCCTTTGTCCTAGATATGTGCACAGACCTGGTGTAAAGCTCTGGAGGAAGCAGAGTGCAGCCCGGGGACACATAGGACACTACAGAGAAGCGACCTAGGGCTTGTGCTCAGGTCTCTGTGGGACTGCTAGAACTCACCAATAAGGATATATGTAGGTATATATATATATATATATATATATATATATATATATATATATATATATACCATGCAATGGAGTCTGAATGAAAGACAGGCTTTGCCCCTGAAAGACTGCAATCTAACCAAGAAGGCAGCGTCTAATGAACCATGTAAAGTTAACGCTACCACAAGTAAATTAACAGCAAGAAATACCACAAGGTGATCAGTATGCAGCCAAAGGCTAAGGAAGTGAAATGGAATGCTGAATCTTTAAGATTGGATAACGTCTTAGGATAGAAACAGATACTATAAGCCTGAGGCTGAGGTGAGGATAATTTAGGTAAAGTGTTAGACACTGGAAACCCAACTTCTATTCCAAAGGCAAGGCGTAGAAGATGTAGGCAAATTATGGCCAGAAAGATGGTGTCCCCTCCTCTTACATACACAGTGGCCTTAAACAACTCTCTATTTAGTTTGTGTGTCTTATAAGTTGGTTGTTGGGATTGGGCTCAATTGTGCAATTTGTTGGTCCTAGCATAGAGGTCTTAGCTAGGTCATCGGTCATATGTCTACTGTGAGCTGGTGGGATGCTGGAGCTGGCCCTGGCTGGATGGGATGCTGGAGCTGGCCCTGACTGGATTGGCTGATTGTGTCATTATTTCTACTAGTCTAGCTGAAGTTTGTTCCTACAGAGCAATGCTTCAGAGCCTTGACAGCTCAAGGCTCAGATGTTGGTTGTGTCCTGTAACTTCTGCAGTGTTCTCTTGGCCAAACAAGTGGCAGAGTCAGCTCAGCTTAAAGAAGCAAGGAAATGATCATTGACTCTTGAGAGCATTGCTATGTGGTCCAGGCTGACCTTGAACCCATAATCCTCCTGCCTCAGCCTTCAGAGTCCTGGTAGTAAAGGTGTTCACCACAGAACTCAACTTGCAATGCAGCTGTTTTTTTAACAGCTTCCATTGGTGGGTTGGTTGGATTGGAGGCCAGAGGATGCCTTCATAGAAGGGATGCAGGAAGTATCCGTTGAACCAGAGAACGTGGCCATCTGTGGCCTGTGCCATTTGCAGAAAAGATTCTTTGATGTTTAGCAGGATGAGAATAGGAGTGTAGTGTGCCTGTGTGATGGTGACAGGAGCAGTTAGTAGAGGTGGTGAGCGGTTGTTATTCTAGGATGATAGCCAGTGATCGTCTCTTTAACCATTTCTACTTGGCAGAATAATAGATTGGCAACCCTATGCTTATCTGAAGATGCTGCATGGGGCAGAGGCAGAACTTAAGCTGGAAGGGACCAGGTGAGGGCCAGCAAAATACTTACACTTATCTACATAAGAAAAGCAAAGCCTAGAGTGAGACCCAGTGGGTCAGCAAACACCCCCTGAAGGGACAGGCTGGTAGGAACCTCAGGGCCAGAGCAGGGATTGGTGTCCCACAAACAGATATACATATGCCCCTTCCCATGCTCTCTGATATTGCAGGATCACTGTGTATGTTATAGGGAAGCTGAGGAAAGGCACAGGATGTTTAAATACAGTGTGGGGAAGGAATGATTACAGTCTTGAAGCAAAACATATAGCATACACAATAGTAAATTAATCCTAAGTCCCAGAATGACAGCCATGGTGATGGGGCATTGTACTTTCTTCCCCAGGGGGGTTTGTCATAGATCTCTCTCTCTCTCTCTCTCTCTCTCTCTCTCTCTCTCTCTCTCTCTCTCTCTCTCTCTCTTTTNGTGTAGCCCTGGCTGTCCTGGAACTCACTCTGTAGACCAGGCTCTGGCCTCGAACTCAGAAATCCGCCTGCCTCTGCCTCCCGAGTGCTGGGATTAAAAGCGTGTGCCACCACTGCCTGGCAGAATTTTCTTAATATGAAATTTACTGTTGTCATTTTTAAAGTAAGCCCATCAAGCAGTTCTGACGTCCACATTTGGGTGAACTTACCTTCCAACCCTCATGTTTGTCACCTTTCCATCTGTCCTATCCACTGCTCGGTTCCTACCCTACCTCCTCGAGGGAACCACTGCCTGCTTAAGCCACCGGGACACCTACATCATATCTAGTTTATTCTTTCTCCTTCCTTCTGTCCTCTCATTCTGTGTTTAATGTGTGTGTATATGTGTTCGTGTGTGTGTGTGTGTGTGTGTGTGTGTGTGTGTGTGTGTGTGTATGACGCTTGTGTCACACGTGTGCAAATCGAGGCCAACGGAAAACCTCTCTTGTCTGTTCTTGCTCCCACTCTGTTCTAGACAGGGTTTCTGGGTGCCATGTGATAGAACTCAAGCCCCCTGCTCACCCTTAGGTACCTCATACTGCTCACCTGAGCCCAACTTGGGTAGTGTGTGGCTGTGTCTTCCCTACCAAGACCTGGGATCTGAGCAGAGCCATTAGCCTGGCAGTTCAGACTTTAGCATATGAACCTGGGCTGGGACAGGCACAAACACTCAGACAGCAACAGGTGGTGTTCCTAATTTGCCACTGATCTGCTGTTTAGGTTCATCCTCAGTGAATAAGGCCAAGAATATTCCTACCTGGGAGGCAAAGACATTGAATGTCTCATCTGAAGATCAGAAATTAGTTAACTGATCTGAAGGGCCTGCCCCCACTTGCTCATCTTTAGTCCCGTCCAGGGACGGCAGAAAGGCACGGGACCAGTGCTGAACTGTCATGTACAGAAACACTGCTTACTTCCTCTTTTCCTGCCTTCCATTGAGCAGCCTCAGTCTGTCCTTCCGTCAGTGTTTGCTGCTTGTATCTTCCCGGGTCTGCAGTGGTCACAGTGTATGGGTGTCAGCTCCCAGAAGTACAGATCACCCTTCCTGTGTGCTTTCCACATCTCTCAACAGGAAGCTGGGTCCACAGAACCATGCCCTACCTCCCTGCCCTTGCTGGCTGCTGGCCCAACTGATCCTCTTAGCTGGGGGCTGCTTACTGCTGATTCTGTCCACCCATTGCTTCAGCCCCACACCGCCAGTCTGTGGGCAGCTCTTTCTCATTCCCCACCCTCGGAGCCCAAGCTGTTCTGCTGCAGAGCATCCTCCTCCTGGGGGCCAGAGAGGGCCAGGGGTGGGGAACACATATGAGAAAAAGAATACCGTGGCTGGAAGTAGCCATGGAGATCGTTTACATTCTTCAAGCTGGGGAGCTTGCCAGCCGCTCTGATAGCCAAATCCCGAGGACTCCAGCTCAGCAGATCTTGGATGGAGGCCCAGAGTGGGTCTAGGTGCCTGAGAGAGCCAAGTTTAGGAGCTTAGGATAAATTAGCCTTTTCATTTCATGGATGAGAAAATATCAGGTCTGCAGAGGCTGGTGACCTCCCCGCAGGTCACCGGGTAACATCAATGAGACTTAACAGTGGATCCCAGGGTTCGGCCATCCAGCACAAAGCTGTTACCGCTGCTGCTCTGTGTTTGCCTTGCTGTTTTTCCAGAAGGAGTAAAAGTCAGAGGCCATACGGGATCCGGCAAGTCAGTGCGCTCCTCGGCCATGCTGTCAGGGTCAGTGCAGCATGGTCAGCCAGGCTAACCTGGCTTCTCGTCCTATAAAATGTGACCGTCAATTTGCCTGTATAAAGATATATGTAAAGAACTGTGCCCAGGACTTGGCGGGGAGCATCAACCAGGAGCTAGGAATCCTAACTGGTTGAGCTGTCTATGGCTATGGCAGTGACCAAAGAAGTCATGGATAACAAGCAGCACTTGGGTGGCAGTCCTGCTGTTTCACAATGACATGGGGCTTAGAAAACAATACGGGAGCTGGGGGCTGGGGGTAGGGGGAGGGGAGGGGCTGCATGGATCTGTAGCCCTTGGCGCCTGGAGTTCCATGAGCTGAGATTTCTTATCCCTGAACTCAACTTCACCTGGGAAGGCAACCCATAGTTCACCTCCCCCTGCAAAGGTCCCCAAAGGAAGAGATTGTGAGTCACCCTTACTGTACACTCCGTTTTAGGGCATGTTCCACCGTTTTCTGCTTTCTGATGTATATCATCATAATTGAACCAATCAGCAGGCAGGGCAGGCCAATTTTTACAGGGAAAAGGAGACACCCACCAAAAAGCCAAAATTATCCCTGTTTACAGCTCATAAGAAACATTTTAAAACTGCCTTTGGGATAGCCAGGCAGCCTTCTAGTCACTGATGGCTCCTTTGTGGCCTGTAGGCTGTGTGCCGTATGGCTGCTCTCTCAACTATGTCAACAGTCACTGTTCCATTCCTGGACCCTGGGATTGTCTCCCTAAGCAGTCCAGGCCATCCAAACATTGCTTTACCTACATCTTCCTAAAACAACTAAACAACTATTATCCTTCACTTGCAGACTATCTATCTATCTATCTATCTATCTATCCATCCATTCATCTACATATCTATCTTTATCTATTTCTCTGTCTCTCTGTCTCTCTCTCTGTCTCTCTCTCTGTCTCTCTCTCTCTCTCTCTCTCTCTCTCTCTCTCTCTCTCTCTCCTTTTTGTGCTCTGTCTTTCTCAATCTCTCTATGTATGTGTCTCTCACTGTCTCTCTCCCTGCTGTGGTGTCTCTCCTCTCTCTGGTTCTCTATCTCTCTGTCTCTGTCTCTCTCTTCTCTGTAGTGTCCTCTCCCTCTCCCCCTCCCCCTCCCCGCTTCTCTTTCATGTTCCCAAGATTGGGACATAGGGCCTCCAGCACCGAGCTCCAGCCTGAGCCCTTCACCCTGTGTCTTATATCCAGGTGCAACTTCCTTAATATAAAATATGGACTCTGAGCTATTACTCACAGCTTGCTGTAACTTAAGCCTTTCTCTTTCTCTCTGGTGTTATTCTAGGGTACAATAAGTCCAGAACACCAGCAGCTCCTTCCTCGTTGCAGCAAACACCCTCACCACCACCGTTACGCTATTTTCACAGATTCGTGTATTTTTCACCAAATATTTGCTCTCCACTGAAGACTAAGGCAAAAGACGTCCTGCCTTTTGTGTCTCCTAGGAACCATATTGCCCACACGTGCATTTTATCATGAGACTTAGATTCAGCTCTCTAACGTCAGACACGCCAGCCACCAGCCTAGCAAATCTAGTCCTTCTCCTGTCCTGCACCTCTGGTGTCTGCAGTGCTCGCTGAGGGGCTGTCCACAAGTAGTGCTGCATGATACTTTGTCTCCATGATGCAAGCCATCCAACATCCTATAGACTGGGAGGCCATAGGGGTGGAGGTAGCACCCTACTCGACTTAATTTCTTAATTGTTATTTGTGAACATTTATGGGGTATGATAAGGTAATTGTGAACACACCTATAAGGCATAATGATCGCTAGGTAGAATTAGTATTTTTACCGGGCTCCCCACCCCCACCCCCACCCCCAATGCTTTTACTTGGGCGAGTCAGGCAGGATCCCTCGGTCTCTGCTCTTAGTGACTGTCCTACATGGCTATAGACCACAGTCTCTATGCGGCACTGTAAATGGCCGGAAATAGTTGCTTCTGTATGTTGGTGCCTATTTCCAGGACACACTTCCTGCCTCCCACTCCCAGTCTCTAGTGATTATTTCAGTCTTTCCTATAAGATTGACCCTCCTGATCTTCATGTGTGAGAGAGGACATACAATGCTTACAGTTGTAGTCCATGCCTCTGGGGTGAAGGGTCCCCAGTCTATGTCTTGCATATTGATAATGATGGGACTCACATGGTGGGGGTGGAGAAGGGCTGCCTAAGAAGGAGGCCATCTTTCACTGTGCCTGCAGTTGTGCACCAAGAGCTGAGTGCAGCAGCCTGGGAGAGCAAGGCACACTGTCCACAGCCTGGGAGGGCAAGGGACACTGTCCACAGCCTGGGAGGGCAGGGCACACTGTCCTCTGAGAGGAGCTTCCAGCGTGAGAGGAGGGGCAGGACTGGAGTGTTAACCTTGGTCACTCTCACGGCCTTTCAGCCTCCATGTTGGAGAGATGTGCATGTTCCCAGCTCTGTACAAAAGCATTGTGGGGTCAGAGGATGCTGTGATGTAGCTCCAACCCTCAGAGAACCCAGTTCCTAGAGTGAGCCACGAGCTACACTCAGAAAACTTGTCATGCAGGCTGTAGAACCAGATAGCAGTATACTAAATGAGCAGACAGACAGACAGACAGGGACTGGCTAAAGGCTGGGATGAGCACGGGAGAAGGAGGTCACTAGGCCTGGACAAGGCACAACAACCCTCTCCTAGGGGTTGGATACAGTTGGCTCCTAGCGCAGTGAGAACCTCACAAGCCAGACCTATGCCCTTAGTAGGAGCAGGGAGGAAGGAAGCCCCTTAAGGGTGGTGTGGCGCTGAGAGCTGAGAAAGGCCAGCGGGTGGGGAGGGAAGAGAAGTGGAGCCTGATGAGCCAGGACTAGGGATCTCTGTTAAGATGTGTATCACTCACTGTGAGCTTATGGGCCATTCCTGCCTCAAAAAAGTCCTTCATCCTTTGAAGGTAAGAAAAATACTCAGACAAGACAGGGGAGCCCAAGGTCTGTGTCCCCTACCTTTTTCATCCCTGGGTGTCCGATGATGAGATAGTGGAGAGCCATTGCAGTCCACCCTAGCTGCTCTGAGGACTGTGGTATGGAGTTCTGTTTCCCGCAACGTGTCCTTCACAGCCAGTCAGACACATGCTGCAATGAGGGCTGAGCTTGGAGTCCTGCAGGCTGCCCTCTGAAGGCAGTCTGGGCCAGTTACTGGAGACCTAGTCAGCCCATGATCTGAGATGTTTTCCTCATGCAATGCGCACGTGCTCTTCTTGCTTTCCTCTGGTGTGTGAGAATGAGCTGAATGTTAATGTGCTGCGGACTGTGCAGGGTAGAGTTGGAAAATGCAGGTCCAGAACAGATCCAGTGAGATCAGGGTCTCAGTAAAGGATTCCAAAACTAGGGCAGCATCAGAATTAACTCACCTCTTAGCAACTTGGATTAGACTTGAGGTCTTCCTCCGAGTTTCTGTGACTTAGCACACCACACCTGCCTTCCCCCTGTACCCACGATGGTCTTAATTGTCTCCCAACCTTTCATACAAACACAGATGTGGCCAACCCCAGAGCCTTTCTTTTTAAGGCATCGGACATAAAACTTCCCTTCCCACCACATTTGCTAGGTTGAGTCAAATACCACAGTGGATGATGACAAGGGATTCCCTGTGAGATGAAACCAGCGCTTGGGTTGTAGCTAGCTGTAACCCACACAAGGTGATGGGTTTGACCAGTTGTGGGAAAAGACTGTGGGCTCTGTGCAACAACCAGTGGTGACTTTTGCAGTCCTATATCCAAATGCCATCCTTGAATCATGAGTGCCCTAGGTTAGGGGGCTGTGAGTATCACAGGCTTGCTTACATTGCTGAATGTCACAGAGAAGCCAGTCATTTCATGTATCACCAGCAGAACCCCAGAAGACATTCTTGCTCCAACAAACATGCTTGAGCCCTCAGGTAGCAAAGGAGGCAAGTGGTGGCACTGAGCTAGACCTCAGGGTGAAAAGGATGCTGTGGAGGAATTAGAGAGCTAGACCTTAGGGTGAAAAGGATGCTGTGGAGGAAGGAGAAGGATGGACCTCAGGGTGAGAAGGATGCCGTGGAGGAAGGAGAAGGATGGACCTCAGGGTGAGAAGGATGCTGTGGAGGAAGGAGAGGATAGACCTCAGGGTGAGAAGGATGCTGTGGAGGAAGGAGAAGGATAGACCTCAGGGTGAGAAGGATGCTGTGGAGGAAGGAGAAGGATAGAAGAGTGGAAGGGGGTCACAACTAGCCTGTTGGTTTTGATTGTCCTGAGCTTCTAGTTTGGCTGAAACAATGAGTGGTCATCAAGGATGAAAGCTCAACTATGGTAAATCCTGGAGCCACACTCTGAAAGGGTGGAAGGGTGGTCATGGTGGCCATGGCAGTGATCCCACGGGGTTGTGTGGCAGTGGTGGTGTGATGGAGGTGAAGATGGAGATAATACATCCTGATAGTGATGTCACGACAGTGGGGATGTGATGGTAAAGTGGAAGAAGAGGAGGAGAAAAGCACTTTCCCTTCCTTTGCCACATGGGCCGTAAGAGTCCGAAAGTAGATGAGAAAGTACTTACTGTGGTCACTCAAGTTCTGCCCAGTGAGTTCTCACTGCGGTGATGATCCCGTAGTTATCAAACCTCCTAAAAACATGAGACCTCCATTCTTAAGGCCTTCCTTAGTCCCCTCATTCGTACCAAGGGGTAGTGGGTTTCCAGAGATATAGCAAAACCCAGAGCTATTGGTTAGGAGTGCGTGAAACCAGAATGGAACCTATTCCTGTGGATCAGAGAGAGAAGCACATGAGGGTTCAGACTCTAAGGAACTTAGTAACCAGATCACAGGGGAATTTTGATTTTGATAATAGAAAGCAAACATGGACCCCCATGCCTCTTGTTTATGTGGCAATACTGGGAGTATGCCACCACATAGAGGGAAGGACAGCAGATGTTATGTGACCAAAGAGGAGAAGAGATGAGGCAGCAGTGCTGCTGACTGCTGCCCTCAGCAGAGGCTCTAAGCACAAAGGAAGGGCCAGGACCCCAGGAGGACACTCAGAGCCATTAGAACAGAGATGGTGGGTCCCCTCAACAAAGGTGTGTTGCACATTTTCTATGAGCTAACTACCATGTGTGAAGGTGTGCAAAAGAGCAATCACCACTCAACGCGACAGCTCTGGTTTCTCATTCTCAAGGTGTCCCGAGGGCATATCTAATTATTTCCATTCCACTAGCAAAGAAGTGAGACCTTAACCGATTTCGGTAGCTTATGGTTTGGTCCCAGCGCTAAACTCTCCTCTAAACCTTTGCCTTTTGTGTAAAGACCCCCTCTGAGCCATGGGTGATGAAGATACTTGCTGCCCTGAAGACGCTGTGTCCCTGCAGGGGAGAAGAACACAGAAGCCACATGCATCATAATGGCACTGCGTGCAAAGCATGCTGCAGGGCTGGGATGGGTTTCTTCTACCTGTTAAAGCAAACGATGCAGGAGGGCACACTGAGCTTCGGATGAAGAAGGAAGGTGGAAGCATGGGAAAGGGAGATTCCACAGCTAGCCCATCTGCTTTGGCTGTCCCGAGCTTCGGGTTTGGCCAGAGCAATAAGTGGAGGTGAAGGATGTAGCGGGATTGGGATGAATCCTGGAGTCACACTCTGAAAGTGTTGGTCACCTCAAATGAAGGGAGGTAGATAGTTGAGAGCTAAAGGCTTTGGCTGCGTATTCCCCCAAATCAGAAAATTACCAACCAGCCCATAGTCACTAAACTAATGCCTAGTATTCCTGAGTAATCCAGCCCTGATTGGCAATATTTTCTGTCTATTGTCCATTGCCAATATATGTTGCCCCGAAGAAAACATCATCTCTTTTTCAGCTCTAAGAGGAAAGGATTCCAGCAGACTCCTGTGGGAGTAGTGGCCCTGAGTGGGGATGTTCAATGTGGGACAGGAGACTGACCTGGGTGACTTTCATTCTTCCTTTTGTCTCCAAGACAGAGGTAGCAATGTGCAGAGGTTAATGGTTCAAATGCTAGGCACCAAGCAGGAATGGAGGGAGAAGTCAACCTCCTGATGGGGATTTTACACTTAGAGAACCTGTGCTCAGTGAGAACACAGGCCCAAGGAAGGTGGGAACTGGACTGCACAAGCAGGTCCAGTGCCCCACATTCAGATCTGAGCCCCTGTGCTTCCTGTTATTCCTGGGCACTGAAGCAAGAGGGGCCCTTAGGGAAGGAGATCTACAGGAGGGAGTTGGGCAAATCACTTCAACTTTGCATAACAGCAAGCACAGAGGAATAGACTGCAGGGTGTGGGGGTGTGTATAACTACTATAGAGCCAGTGGAACTGGCTTACTGTTCAGCACATCCAACTGCACTTGCTGCTTGCCAGCAATAAGTAGTTTTTTTTTGTTTTTGTTTGTTTGTTTGTTTGTTTGTTTGTTTTGAGGCTACTCTTGAATATTGTTCGGTTGGTTGGTTTGTTGGTTTAAGTTGGGCTTTTGTTTTTTCTTATTCCTTTGTCCTTTACAATAATGTCTGAGAATGTTAGAAAGACCACACACTTTATAAATGAAGCTTCTGTAGGAGACTTGCCCTCAGGTTCCCCCACTTTTATTCTTTGACGTGTGGACTCGCCACCCACATCCAGGAAGGCAGTCTGCGGAATACACCCCTGTCAAAGTGGAACTCACCCAGGTTTAACTCCTACCTTGGGACTTCAGATGAGCAGCTAGGAAGCACTCGGAGTTCAGAAGAGTGCTTCTTTTCCATACTCACAGTGACAAAAAGATACAGCATCAGCCTTGCCATTCTGACTGTCTGCAAGTGTCTGACTCAGTGGCACTCGCTACACTGATACTAGGTACCAAGTCATCATTGCCTCAAGCTGAAACTGCATCCATTAAACACTGGCCCATCTTCCTTCCTTCTGCCCCTGGCGCTTTGACTTGCTTTCTGTCTCTGTGAGTCCCCTAGTATAGATATTCTACACAACTAGGACCATACAACATTTTCTCTCTTGTGATTGGCTCCTAAGACTTTGAGTGATTACCGTCATTGTAGCATATATGAGAGCTTCATTCGTTTTTACAGCTAGATAATATTCCACCATGTGCACTTTCCGTAGTCTGGTTAGTCCTTGCTTTGGAGATAGGAGAAAAGCTGCATTTCAGGCACTAGTAGGACCCCATAGAGTCTCTGCTGCCCACTTTGTTAACCATGCTTAGGGGTGACTCTTGTGGCTCTTTATCTATTAATGGACATAGTAACTCAGGGCTTCATTAAGTCAATGCATGGACAGTAACAGTTGCACTATAGCTCGTTATCTGGACTAGATGCTCGCCCAGATGGGTCCTTCTCTTCTGTCCAGAGAACAGTGGGCACATGGGCCTATATCCTTCTAGTTTCATATATTCCACAAGCCCATCACCGTCCTGAGAAAGCAGCCATGCGGCCTGAGGCAGAGCGAACCTCAGGAAAGAAACTTGACACAAAACAAATGCATGAGAGAAAACCCGCATAGCATGGCCCTAAGGTTCCGCTTCTCGGTCTCTTGGCTGGAGAATAGACAGAAAGCAGTCTGTGCCTAGAGGCCAAGTTGAATGGTGCTGACGCTACACGGCAATCTGGAATATGGCACGCTGCATAATGTGGGGTCAGTGTGCTCGTCGTCGTCTGTGTACATTGTTCTGAGATGAAATTGTGCAACGGAGCTCAGCACTTCTGCTTGGGGCACCGTCTTGGCGGCTCTGATAAATTCACTTACATAAATTTACATTGACACCCACAGGCTCTCTGGGTGTGAGTTCTTAACTTTAGGTGGTGGTGTCTAGTTCCTCCCAGCTCTTTCAGTGTGCTGTATAAACACACACATGTGACTAGCCTGTCTGTTCCTTCATGGCTTTTCTCCATTCGAGAAGACCTACCCCGACGTGGCTTCTGTTCATGTATGTGTTCCATAACACACAAAGAGAAACACTTTCACTAACGGCGGTTATCTCCCACTCCCTGGCATCCATCCATCTGACTCTAACCAGATCTGAGATTCCATCCTCACTCACTGCTGAATTTTGGAGACTAGAGGTGGAGATCCACGCTATACGAAAAGGCACAAAGCAGCGCTCCTCTTCTGGATTACATCCTGGGCAGACACCAACCTATTAAGTTGATAAAAGCCTTCCAGACTGGCTGATGAAAGGGAGGCCCCTGTAGTGTCCTCTACATGCTTTCTGTTAGCATCCTATCAGACCAGCTCCCTGCACTCCATTCCCCTGGGTCAGGCCCATTGGGAGCCAGTATTGAGCTAGCATATCCCTGCCAACAAATAAGAGTCCTACTGCCGCCAGCCTCCCCTGCCTGTCTCTGTGCTTTCTACAGCCTGAAATGCTCAGAGCTCAGTGCAGCAATATGGATTTTCTTCTCATTTTACCTGTGATAAAACAGAGCCAGACAAGTTAAGTGACTTGGCTAAAGATACAAGCCACTCAGTGCCAGAATCAGAATGATTGATTGATGATTACCATTAAAACATCACTGTGTATCCCTTGGGGGCCTACCTTGTACTTGGATGGTAGTTGACATACAAAAATGAAGGATGAATGGAAAGTGAAGAAGGCCGTACATATCCTTGTCAAGGTCTATAGGTGTTTGGAAAATGTCACACTCCTGTCAGTTCCTCCGAGCATTTAAGACTTGAGTGCAACCATGGGCCTCCAGTTGTCAGTAGATGAACTAGAAATCCAAAGAGAGGAAAAAAAGCAAGAGGACAATTGAAAGGAAAGGATGAGGGGTGTGGTGTTGGGTTGCAAGAGAAAATGAGAGGACAGCAGCCATTATGCTGCCCTCGGCAGGGAGGACCCACTGCTTCAGAGGAGCCCACAGAACACCCAGGGAGCCCAGAAAAGCTGCTTTGGGTATTAGCATCTCCAACAGCCCATCCTCTAGTCTCTGCTTCAGGCGAACATATCTCCTCCACCCAGAACAGTGCGAGCAGGGATATTAGTCTACTCAACTTGGCTTGTGACATTGCCCAAGTCTCAGGATCCCAGAAAGGGACGGGTCACATGTCAGACTTATACCATGTCCCCAGGGAGCTGTGTGCTGCTCAGGATCCAGACACACACACACACACACACACACACACACACACACACACACAGCCCCCTGGTGTCGGAACTGAGGTCTTGGAAAGGCTGTGAAGGACTGTGTCTATAACACAGGGCCCAGAGCAGTCCAAGCACCTGCAAGAATGGCCTTTGATGAACTTGACTTCTGTTCATCCCCTGGGAGCCCTTAGATGTTTCCCTGTCAGTTCAGTGTATGCTGTGAAAGGATCAATGAGCTGGCTGCAAAGTTTGATCAACACTCAATCTCATGGACTGGGCCACAAAACTGGGTCCCAGGCTTGTTATTGAAAGGCAGCTAGCTGCCCCTTCTCTGGGTTCTTGTCCAGATCCCCTTTTACTGGCTCCAAGACACTCTGCATCTTGCTATCATTCTATTGTCATGAACTCCTAAATAAAACCATCACCCAGCTAGATGAAGGTTGCCTCTCAGACAGATGCTCACTCAGTCCCAAGCCCTGTGCATCTCAGTGACTAGCTATTCTGAATCCATAGAGCTTAGGTTTTACACCTTCGCTGTCAATTACGGTTTTGTGACCTTTGTGAGAGGTGGGAGGGGGAGGGGAGGGAGAGGGGGAGTGGGAGGGGAAAGGCAGAGTTAAAGCAAGAAAAACAACTAACTTTATGTCTTCTTGCTTAATAGCTGGGTGTGTGAGTGGGCGTGTGAATGAAAACATAGAGGCAATGAGAACATTTGTGAGCACATGAAAACGCATGGTGCCCAGTGGTGCCTACCCATCTCATACCTGCTCCCTTTGAGCTTTCTTCTTGTCACACCTCCAACTGAGTCAGGTTCTGGGAAGGCTTCAGGGGTACAGATAGGAATGGAGCTGTGGAGGTTTGGGGGAAATATGGATAGAAGCGGAGTTGTTATCTGGCGCTAAAATGCAAGCGCTAACCTATCCTGGGGTAGTGTGGAGACAGACTGGAGTGGCGACAGCTTCTTCTCCACCATCCCCAGGCTACACAGTAGCATCTTCTGTAACCTGCCGTTCCCTTCAATGGGCAGAGCTCTGTGCTAAGCCGGTACTACTGATAGGGAGATGTTGATTGATCCTACTCACTAGAACAAGGCAGTCACTTCCACAGGCCAACACTCTGGGGCTAAAATAAGTAGCGAGTGACGGACCCGAGGTTCTGATTAAACCTGACCCTGTCACCCCCTCCCCATTATTGCTGTCTGCTTGAGGGTTTCATCAACATGTGAGTTAGTAGTTCTTCCACTCTGAGGTGTCTCAGACACCCCTAGAATTGTGTAACTCACATATTCCTAGTTACAACAGCCAGGTGCCCCACTGTAGCAGGTCTGGGAGGCGCCTAGAATCTGCCATTTTTAATATCGAAGCCTCAAATTATTTTTCACAGGACTGCTCATGGTGAGCCTGGTGCTCCCAAAATATCTAGGGAAGGGAAGAACAGAAAGGGGCACCGGGCATCCATCCTGGTAGTTTCCCACTGGGCCCCCAAGCCCCAGGCTCAGATTACCCTGCATAGAAGGCCAAGTGGGAGGTGGCCGGCCATCATGTATGTGTGTGGGCCCAGAGGTCTTCAGTGAACTCTCCTTAGCTGGTAGAGGATGGGGAATGGGTGTTAGGGTTCTCAGCTGAGTGCCTCCTGGAGACTTTGAACTGGCCGAGGCTGGCTGCTTGGTGATGGGAGATAGACTGTCTCCCTGGTGTTTTATGGCTCCATGAAGAGGCAGTCCTGAGTGCGTGTATACATGCGTGCATGCGGCCCCTGCAAGGATGAAGAGAGGACCATGAAGGCACCTGAGCTGTCTCCACAAGCTGGTACCACCAAGACTTCTCTGGAGTGTGAGGAGGATAAGCCTAGGTCGGGAGAAAAGGCAGCTCTGCCCCTTGAGGATACAAAGCAAGCTTTCATATTCAGCACCTAGTACCTGCTCACCTCCTCCTGGGTTCCACTGTCCTGCTCACCTAGAGCATGTCTGGACAGACAGCTATGCTCCCACGAGAGAGATCTTGCTATTGATAGCCTCAGTTTTCTTGGGGAAGTGGTTCTGCTTTTATTTTTGATATCAGCTAGTCCCCTCCCCAAACCCAGTCTGCCACCCTTAGGGCCTGTGAACAGAATCGAGGCATATTATTGTTAGGGTTCAGCTCACCTGCTTCTCGGCAACCTCCAGTGTCCTAGTATTGTTCCCCTGGAGATCAAGACTATACGAGCTCTCCTCGTTTTAGAAGCCACAACAAAATGTTAGCTTGGTTAAATGAGACTTTGAGGGTGGAAGGAAGAATGTGAATTTTCACATTACTTTGAATCACATTTTAACAAGGGCATTTGAAAGCAACGGCAACAGGTTCTTTATCCTTCACAGGCTTGAGCTCTGATGTTAGAGTCGGCTGTGGAGTTGCCGGGTTAGCTTTCAGGCCTCCTCTGCAGACCTCTTCCATCTGTCCTCACCATTGCTGGTCACAGCACTGCATTCTGGGAAGTGTAGCACTAGGCCACATCATCACTGAACAAACATCACAGTGGACTTTTACAAGCGATGACGTTTCAGGCCATGAGCTATGTGGGGACCACACAGTCTGTGGCAGGCCAAATCCTTGTGCTGAGTGTGCTGCCACCTGTGAACTCTGCTGCGTCTGAGCCTCCCAGATCCCCAGACTTAATGATTTATCTCTCTCTCTCTCTCTCTTTTCTATTTTTGTTTCCTAGGAACGAGTGGAGTACCTCTTCCTCATCATTTTTACCGTGGAAGCATTTTTAAAAGTAATTGCCTATGGACTTCTCTTCCACCCCAACGCTTACCTCCGCAACGGTTGGAATTTACTGGATTTTATAATTGTGGTTGTAGGGTAAGTGCTGTACTCTGTCCCCTTTCCTATGCCTCTTTCCCTCTCCATTCCTGCCTCTGATTCGAGCTAACTGAACTTGCCTCTTGGCACAATGAAAGAATCTTTTAAAAATCACTTTGAAGTTAGACTTTTCCCAAGAGAAAAATTATTAATGAAGGGTAGCTACCTCTCACTGTCCCTCCCAGGTGTCAGTATATGTGTGCATGTGTGTGCATACTCACACAGAGACACCTGTGTATGTACACAGGAACACACGAAGTGTGTCTGCACGTCTACACATATGCACAAGTGCATTCACACTCGGGCTGCCCAGCTAAGGGAAGGAACTGGGAGGCTTTACATCCGGTCTTCCCAAACTGGAAAACATTTTTCCTTTTTGAGGTATTTCTGTTGGGTTTTGTGAACGTGAGGCAAAGCTTGTTTTAGCTAAGAACCCTTACTCAAAGTCTTATCCCAAGGCACCCCATGAAGTGTGTAGCTCAAAGTCTAGGTCATTCGACCCTGGCCACGAGCTTTGTCACTGATTCCCTTCTCACACAAAATTCCTGCACCACACCCACTTTTGCCTAAAGTTCCAAAGAGTTGCTACATGCTAACCTTTAGTCATAGGTAGCCACCACACCTGAAATTGAGGGATGTGGTGTGTGTAAGACATGCAACATGTTCCAGAGATTGACTATAGAGCAAAGGATGACAAATATCTCATTATTTTTACTATGCACCAAAACACTGTGTCTCCATGATGTTGGGCTAGATAAAATGTGTCTCCATAGTTAATGCTACCTCCTTTGACGTTGTCAGTGTGGCTACTGGAAAGGTCGATCGCTTGGCTCCCATTGGGCCTTGCTGGTGTTTCTCTAGGGCAGGACTTCCTGTGCTCACTGGCTTCAGCCACTCATCTGCACATCTCTACTGGCCCTTCCCCCATCACTCCCCAATTCAGATGGTTTCTAGACTTCAGTGGCCTTGCTGGTGCTAAATCAAGCGATTTCCCCCCCCCCCCACGTGTCTTCAGCTCTGGACAGTTGACCAGGACGATCTCACTTTCCACAGGCTTCACGGAACATCATCAAATCTCCTGCCTACAAACCACTCCTCATCCACCTCTCTCTGATCTGTTCCCTGCCTCCACAGTGATGGAGGACCCTTTGATACAGCCCTCTCACAAAACAGCTTCCATATAGACTACATGTGGTCCACACCTAAACACAACCTGTACAACCTGTCTCTATCCTAGACCATCCTTTGACTTCCAGAGACATGACACCAGCTCAGACAAACATCACACATACAGTAATTAGCCCAGGCTTGGAGAAGGTGACAATAGGAATGCCTGAATGACACCGCATTCCCCTCCCTTCACATAGGTCCAGCTCAGGATGTTGGAGACACATCTCATTTCTGTCACACTACCTCCTCACTAGTCCCACAGCCAGTCCTACTAGCCCCATCTTAAAAATATATCCAGTGTTGGATCCTCACCAGTCTCCAAATTACCACCTGGCCAGAGCCCCAGCTTCTCAGTGGGCCACTGCCGCAGCCCGCTCTGGCCCCGCCCACCACTGGCCCTGCCCACTACCAGCCCAGTACCTCTTAGACTTCACTCAGACTGTGTCCCTTTCCTGGCAAGTTCCAATAGGATCTATCTTTCTTATCCAGTCACACCTTCTCTCCGTTTTCTCTGTCCTAGTTGTGCTGACAGTTTGTTATCCCTAACATCTCTGTGCATCTCCCTGATCACAGTCCTGTCTCTCTGCCTAGAGTGGTCCCACATAGCCGCAGGGCCACACACTCACTTTCTTTGGGCCTCTTCTAAACCGTCGCCAGAGCAGGGTTCTTTTCTGAGCTGCCCTCTGTTCAAAGGCTGGTCACTTGCCATTATCACTGCGGACCCCCTCCTCTCTCCAAGCATCACGTTCTGCAAGGTCCAGTGACTGACAGCTCAGATCACGACTGACCCTAGGGATGTCACCTTTCAAGGGTCTCCTCCGACCTAAGTATATCGTAGAGTGCCTGCATGCAGTAGGTGCTTGTGTTTGTTGGAGATGTGTGATTGCACCGTGTCAGAGTGGAAGCCTGTGTGTTTCGGCGTTGTGCCTTCGTGTGCTGGTGGGTTCCACTGAAAGCTCTCCCACTGACCCCTCCAGCCAACCAGCCATTTGTTCAACACGGGGCTCCTCAGTGGTAGTTATGTGCATGGGTGAAGTTGACTTCTAAGGTTATTTATTGTCCCCTGGAACAAATCACATCAAGGTTGTCATCAGGATGGAAGAGTAGGCAGGGAGGACGTGCCTATTAGTGCCCACAGCAGGGAAGCTGAATGCCACAGCAGTGAAGACAGCACCCTGAGAGACATGGTAGATGTCTCTGCTTTATCCCTGTGCCTTGACAGCTGTGCCAGGAGCCTAGTTCACCCAACTCAGGTATGCGCGCGCACACACTGACCACAAAGGGGTGCCCCAACCTCACTCAGCGCTCTCCATGTAGTGATTCCCCTCCCCGGGTGTGGTGGTACTCCTGCTGATGGAATTGCAACCTGCAGCACTTTTTGTGGGTCTCTGGTGGCCATGCCTGCGACAGACTCCAGCAGCCTGGGCTGTGTTCTTAGACTGACGCCCAGCTGAGAAACCAGCTGGGGTCCTGACGACTCCTCTCTCCCCCTCTTTTCTAGGCTTTTTAGTGCAATTTTAGAACAAGCAACCAAAGCTGACGGGGCCAACGCTCTAGGAGGGAAAGGAGCTGGATTCGACGTGAAGGCACTGAGAGCGTTCCGCGTGCTCCGTCCCCTGCGGTTGGTGTCCGGAGTCCCAAGTAAGTAAAGGCCCTGTCCCCCTTGACAGTGTCCTTTCCTAATCGCCCTCTCCCCTTTGCTGAACTGCCAGAGCACTTCTGGAAGGAACCTGGTTTCTGTGAACGGAAAGTTCTCTTAGAGACAAGTCTCTGGTTTATAGAGTTCTGGTGCAAACGCACCAAGTGCACAAGGAAGGCCCAGCTTCTGTAGAAAACCGGGAGTGTTTGTAATAGTCACACAGCCGAAGAAACACACCCTGCAAAGACGGGACCTTTGGGCTATTGCTTCTTGCATGCTTAGGTAGGCATGAACACATCTACAGTAGAGGAACCCGGGCCTCAGAAGGCTAAGCCCTAGTTGGCCTTAGCCCATGGGATGTGTTCTGATCCCCACAGAGTGTCAAGAAAGCATCACTGAGCATTCAGAAAGCTTGGCCTGGCTATGTCCCTGTTCTCACACCCATGGGGTGTCCTCAGATGCATACAGAGACCTGCTACTTGCCATCCAGGAAACAGGTTTCTGCCGAGGGGTGGGGCTGAGCTCTCTGCACTGGGTATGGGGCTATGGAGACTTGCTGCCCTTCAGGACATCAGCCTCTGGGACACTCCTCCTCTCCCCCTAGGGGGACTCTGAGCTCAGGAGCCTCAGCACCTCTTGGCTCCAGCAAACTGTGGGGAAACAACCTCTATAGGAGTCTTCTCCCTCATCCTATTCAATCTGGGAAGAACTCTGGGCTTGTTTGCTGATATAGGATGTCTTGGGTCAGCCTGTGACTTCCGTGGCTACATGGCCAGAGGCAGGCAAACAGTGTCCTCTGAGAAACAGCCCCTCCTATGTCCTCTGGGCTGAGTACCTGGCTGCAGTCTTGCTACTTGGTAATATCTTAGAATCATAAAGCTCCAGGAAGCTGCCCACTGGCTCTCCCATTCCAATGTGTGTATAGAATGGGGGGTGAGCGTGGTGGGGGCTTAATTAACCATCAGCAGAATCAGGACTATACCTGCTCTCCCCAACTGCCCTTCCTACTGTACCACACCATCCCTAAAGATTTAAGGCTATCACTCTTGACTGTCTTCGATTTTGGCATGTGCCTCCTATCTCTGTGACTGCAATAAAGTCCACCCACTCCCGAAGCCCAGAGTTTATTCTCTGTAATCTCTGTTTAGAAGTTAGATTTATGTCTTGCCCAGGTGGGGCTGCTTACTGAGTAGGGGAAAGGAGGAAGTGCTGTCTTGGTTAGGATTCCATTGTTGTGATAAGACACCATGACCAAGAGCAGCTTGGGGAGGAAAGGGTTTGTTTTAGCTTACAACTCTCTGGTCACACTCCATCACTGAGGGAAGTCAGGCCAGAAACGCAAGACAGGAACCCGAAAACAGGAACAGAAGCAGGAGCCACAAGGAGTGCTGCTTACTGGCTTGCTCCCCATGGCTTGCTCAGCCTACTTTCTTATGGAACCCAGGAGCGCCTGTCCAGGGGTGGCACACCATGGCCCTTCCCACATCACTCATTAATCATGGAGATGCACTACAGACTTGCCTGTGGATGACCTGATGGAAGCTTCTCTCCACTGAGGCTCTTCTCCCCAGATGATTCTAGCTGTGTCAAGTTGACAAAACAGATGAGGATAGTGGCTGTTTGCTTTGCCCAGGGGACTCCCTGGGCAGAGACTATAGAGTATCTCAGACCGAAAAGTGACAGGGCATGTAAGTTCACAAACAGTTAAAATCGTCACTGTCGACTCGGCCTTGGCCATTTTGCATTAGGTATGGTTTATATGATGGCCGACACCAAGTTCCACTTTGGTGGTGCCTAATGACCTGAGTGTGCTCAATTATTTCCCCATAACCCCATAGAGTGGCATTGGGGTGTAAGGTGGGAGACAGAAGTAACTTTCAACACAACTCTAAAGGAGCTTATGATAGAACAGCGGGTGTGTGAGAGGCAGGAGTTATGAGTTAACCGTAGACCTATACCATGAAGTTACCAAGGACAGGCTGATCTCGCCATCGCATACATTCTCACCGTAAGGGATAGCAGGGCTTATTGTTCTGGAGGACCAGGGCAGCCCAGGAGAAGAGCAGTCACTCTGCTTTGACTGCAAGACCAGAGGATTTCAAATGCCATATAACCCGCAAACAGACAATGTATCTGATTCACAATGAGGGAGGGAGAAGATTGGCTGCAGCCTTGCGGCTCTCTGGGCTAGACAAGTCAAGACTCCTCATGGTATCTAATTGCAGAGCCTCAGCTACCGCAGCAGCCACGGTAATGTCTTCATGGCAGGAGATGATCACGGAGGCTAGCCTGGAGTTACAGCACACACAGTCCCAGGCTATGCTTGCAGTTAGCTCACCTCATAGCTGCTTGCCTTCCATTGGCCAAAACAGCTCATGTACCTGATGTCAGAGGCAGTGAGACAGAAGACTATAACTGGCCTTCCTCACTGTGGCTCCTCATCAGAGATTTGAAGCAACTGCTGACTTGGTGAATCTCTGGTACTGAGAGAACGGCTCTTCTCTGAGTTTCAAGAAAGGGGTTGGACTGACCGTCTGCACTGTCTCAGTTTCTGTTCAGCTTTGGGAGTGAGACCACAGGGACCAAGTACACTGGATGAACATCACCCCGTTTTCTCACAGCCTTTAGCAAAACTCTGTCTTCGTTGGGGTTTCTGTTGCTGTGATGAAACACCGTGACCAGAAAGCACGTTCAGGAGGAAAGGGTTGATCTGGCTCACACTTCCATATCTCTATACATCATCGAAAGAAGTCAGGATAGGAACTAAAACAGGGCAGGGACCTGAGGCAGGAGCTGATGCAGAAGTCATGGAGCAGTGATCCTTAATGACTTCCTCAGCTTGCTTTCTTACAGAACCCAAGACTCTCAGCCCCGGGGTGGCTGGGGTCCTCATCATCGATCACTAGTTAAGAAACTGCTTTACAGCCCATCTTATGGAGGCATTTTCTCAACCAAGGTTCTCTCCCTTCAGATAACTCTAGCTGTGTCAAGTTGACATAAACTAGTCAGCACATGCCTCATAGGAGTCCCCTCTCCATGTCATCACCATTTCTTGCTCTCTTTCTCTTTGCTACACATCTGTTTCCAGGCTTTCTTCTCACTGCTGTGTCAGAACGTCTCTTGTCAGGACCACCTCTCTACAGTAGTGGGTCCAGTGGCCTTCTCTCTGGGCCCACTGGCCTTTATCTTTCTGTGCACTGGGAAGTTCTGCATAGCTGACCCTCCTGGTCTTGAACCTCTCATCACTTGGCATCTGAGACATTCTTCACAGTTGACAGTGTCTTTTTTCACAGCCACATCTTTAGCTTCTACAGTGGTGGATGAGTGTTGTAGCAAGTGCAGGCATCATTTCAGACTCTCATGCTAAGTGCCATACAACAACCTAGCTTCCCAGATGGGGCCCAGGTGTGTCTATGCTGCATTTACAGGTCCAGAGCTTGAACTCTCTGTTGCACTGGATCTCCACGGCAATTGTGTGAGGTTCAGGAATAGACATGTTATATGTGGTGTGTAGGGTGCAAGTTTCTTAGAAGAAAAAAGATGAATTAATTCCATGGTTTATGAAACTTGTGACTCTCAACTATGTTGGGTACATGGGTAAGGGGCTCCAAAAGTTGCTGCTGTTTTTAAACATATTTACGAAATGTAACTGGATTCTTGATTGAAGATTATGCATGGAGAGGGAAGACTGTGAGCGCATAGTCCTGTGACTCATCAACCAGCCTCTTTTAGACCTTACCTTATGGGAGAAGTTGCTGGCCAAGGTACAGACGTGAATCTGTGCTAAGTGTGTTCTCAAGGGTTCTGTAGTAGGAGAAAACACTCAGTAAACTGACACATAAAATAAAAACTAGAGATTCCGAAGAATATTTAGGTATAGAGTAAGGAGCAGTATAGTGAGCAAGCTTTGGGGATGCCGTACTTCCAGGAGTAGGGACCATGAGTCAGAAAGACTTCCTAGAGCAGGTAGAACTTGGACTGGATCTCAGTGGACAAACAAGGAGTGACATTCCAGGACATTGCAAAGAGAAAGGACAGTGTGGTACAGATGTACACTAGAGGGATTAGGAGCTGATTATAGTAACAACCAGACTGACTGCCCCTGATGAAGTGTCATGTAATGGAAATGTGGTTGTTTTGTTCAGACTCTCTTCTTGGTGAGGCCTCCGTTCTTTCCCAGAATGGAGCATGAGGCATACATGATGTATGGAAGGATGAGCCATTCACAGCAAGATGTATGACACAGTATATGTCAACAGTGAATATCGAGAGCTGTGATCCAGAATTTACAATATATGTGAAGTGGGTATGCTTGCTTATAGAACAATAAGCAATGGTCCTTCCCAAGTGACCCTCGCGTGTGCTTCTAGAGAAGACCTCCCAAGGGTGTACTGAATCAAGGAAGACAGCAGATGAAGATGTGATATCATCCTTTAGGGTCATGAGGCCTTTGATAAAAACTTGGAGCAAACTTGCTCTCATAGAAAAAGGCAGTGAGGGACTCTCTCCATTCAAGAGGGGCACCAGCTAGCCTTCCTCCCCATGATCATCTGGGAGCCGGCCACAACATCAGGCAGTGAGATAATAGGCCTTGTAGTTTATGGTGAAGAGGTGGGGCGGACATAGAAGGAAGTGAACTTTTAGGCTCCCTATCTGCTTGGGTCACCAAGACATTCCAGCCCCAGCCAGCTCATAAGTCCACATGTAGACTAGCCCCACACTCATGAAAGAAGCAGTGAGCAGTTGTCAAGACGTGAACAGGGGGGGCAGACTATTCATGCCGTCTACCCTGTGGCAAGAGGCAGCCAAGGGCGGCGGTTCTCAGGGTTCTCCAGAGGGCAGCTGTGAACAGCATGGCTTTTCCTCAGTCCATGTGGGTGACTTCCCAGACAAGTTCCTGTGTGCATCCCTGGCCTGGTTTGTTTCAAGAATCTCCATGAAGGTCCTGATACTGATGTGGCTACCATGCAGAGCCATGGCTGCAGGGAGGAAAAGCTGCTTTCTCCTGGCCTGACTGCAGACAGCTGTCTCCTGTGCCCTGCTCTTCCTTAGCTCAGCATCTCTTACCTCCATCTGGGTTCTCCTGGGGCACAAATCTAGACCACAGCTCTGCTGTCCACATTTTCTCCATTTCCTGCTCAGGCTCAGTTTCTCTGTATACAAACTAATAATAGCACAGATAAGAGCAAGCCTTTTCTTGGTAAAGCCCCGCTCCCTTCCACCCCTGGATACGCCACAGCATTTGTAAGAGAAAATGACCGAAAGGTCACAAAGTTGGTGAATCCATCCCTGAGCATCCCATGCCTTTCTCGGCTCTGCCCGTCATAGAGTTTTATAAGAAATAAATAACAGTATGTGACTAAGCTGGAGAAATCAGATTATTGGGTAGAGCAGGATATCAGTGACAAACAATACACACCACCAACAGCAAAGCTAAATGTGCTGTGGAGTACAGCCCTCGCCTGGTAATGAAAATACACCTTTCACTTGAGAACCAGGTAGCAGTTGATAACAGGACACGGTCCATTCAAAGCAGTGTACAGCCTCAAGGTAAGCTTTGCCATCGAGAGCTGGATTGGGTGATTAACTAGCCCAGTGGTCCAGGAAGCAGGGATATTACCCCTGATTTATAGGCAGGAAGGATAGCCTCCCATGCCTCACCCTAAGGAATGCAGGGAGATGGGTACTGAAGATTACGCAGTCCAGAAGGATGCTTAGGGCTGCCCCACAGACAGAACCGGCTGCAGAGAGTGAGGTAGCTGATAGTCAGGCTGTGAGCACATTTGCATTTCACAAATTCCTGAACTCTGGGCTACGAGGGATAATGAGAAATGGCTCTGTTGCTGCCCGTGGATTCAATGCTGAAGTTGGCTTGCAGGCAAGCAGGGTGTGGATCTGTGGCTGCAGTGGGCGAGCTACTTGACTTTCATTTGTTCAGGCATCTTCAGCTCTCTTCTCTGTGAAATGGGAGAGTTAAACGATTTTAGCATTAGACTCCTGAGCTCCGTCGTTCAGTCTTTTGAAAATAGAAGACAGCGGTGGTCTGAGAATTCTTCTTGAGACACGAGTTTCAGAACTTAGGTAGTTATCAGCAAGGTGCGACCTTGTGTGCATCTCCCCAGTGGTTAGCTCCTAGGATTGTAGCAACCAGACTGTTCAGAGGTAGGAAAGATGCCACATGATAAGTCAACAGGCATGATCAGAGGTGGGAAAGATGCCACATGATAAGTCAACAGGCATGATCAGAGGTGGGAAAGATGCCATATGATAAGACAACAGCAATGATTAAGCACTGGCTGTGAATTGAAGACTGTGGCAGGTGGCATTCTATCACAAAGGTCAGGTGATCTCCTTAAACCTCCTGAACTGCAGCTCAGTGACTCATATCTGTGTCTGGCCCTTTCTTGGAAATCACAAACATGCAAAACAAACAGCAAGTTGTAGCACTTAATTAGAACTAATGCTAATGACAAAGCCCACTCGGTCTAAGTGCCACAAAGGAAAAGGAAGAGAGAGTGAAACGAAAACACAGTTAGGTGAACGTTCCGGGAAGTGGTCGACGAGCAGAGCATGGGCTCCATGCCTTTCTCGCCCTCGTTTCCACACCTGACCAACCACTAGCTAAACAGACAGTGGCACCACTGCTTGGGATGTGAAGAAAAGACTAGAGTCTCACAGTCCCCATCTAAGGCATCCTGGTGACCCAGAGTCTCCTTCTAAATCCCCGCCTCTGAGGTCTCCACCCCCTCTCAGGAAGACCATGCCAGGGCAGTAATGCACAGGCCTTTAGGATGTGGTCAAGGTTCACACCAGCTTTTCTGTAGTACAATTGGTAGTCATTGACATGAGCAGATCTTACATATTTAGGTGCAAATGTAGTACTCTTACACACTATCTTGACAACCTCCTGTCCTGTGGTTATACATATTTTATAATCATACCCCATATTACTGTTTTACAATCAAATGGCTCACGTGGATTACAGAAACACAGTGTTTTATGTGTGCCCACTCACTTGTCCTTGCTGGCTTTCCTGCTGTAGACACGTGGTCTGATGTCCCCAGACACTGTTGTCCGCTCCACTCTCCTTTTTTCTGGGATTCTATGTGCGCACATGTTTGGCCATCATGTATTGTTCTACTGTCCTTAAAGCTTTGGTCAGTTTTTCCCCAATTCTTCCTTGGTCTGTGTTCCACAGTTTGGATAATTTTCTTTGTCATTCCATATCATGCGTCTTTGTTTTGTTTGTTTGTTTCCTCTGCACTGTTTCTAGCTTCATTGAACTTATTTAGTGATTTTGTTTTATTCAGACCTGTTGCTTTTTAATTATAGAGCTTTAATTGGGTTCCCTTGTAGAGTTCTCATGTACCTATGGCATGCTTCTGTTTCCTCTTTAATACAGTACACTTGCTATTCACTAAATATTCCTGTGTTGTGTGTGTGTGCGTGTTTGTGTGTGTGTACATGCACATAACAACTATTTAAAAATATTTGTCTGTTAAATCTAACATATGCAGTCTCATTTTTTATTGGCTATATAGCACATGTTCCCATTTCTTTGTTTATTTGGTGATTTTTATGAGGTCTGGAATCTGCTATCTTCCGAAGCCTTTCAGTTCTTCAGCAGAAAGCTTAGTTTCTGGGCTTGTATAGACTTGATTTTATGCTGGTTGGCATAGACTGGGCCTCTCAACCTTTGAATTGCATTTCCCCCTTTGTGCTTAGTTGCATCTAAGTTCGGGGCACATAGCATAAGGTTCTTGCCCCTGAAGTGTCCTTTTGTGGCACTGGAGTCGGGTGTCTCACTGACATGTCCACTTGAGCTCTCCAGAGCACCAGCCTCTTGCAGCTCTTCTCCCCTCCCCCACCCACCACCCCCAGCACTGGTTATAATGCCTGTGGCACCTCCATTCTGCCCTCCCCCCAAGTGGCTGCCATCTTATGCAAACAGATGGAAAATTGCACTTGCATATGCATAATCTTGTTCAAAGCCATTCCACACAAACTTCCAGGGGCCCTTATCTCCTACCCGGTTCCTTGCTGATGTCCCAACAGACTGCTTCAGCCGCTCACATTCTGATCCAGCCTCACTGTACCTGGGCAGTGGTCCGATGGACTTGGTGCTCAGGGAAGTGTCCACTGTCAGAGTTAGGGTGACTGCGCTCACCTGAGCATCTCAGTAGTTCACTTTTATAGACATCATGTCCACTTCATAGAAACAGCCGCTTCATATTTTTGTTCATCTTTTTAAATGTTTATGGTGAAATGGCTCATTGGTACTTGGTACTCTGAAATGTTTGGAAATTGAAGCATACTTAATTTTTAAATTACAAAATGGGTGGTTCCTCTGTCAGCAGTTATAAAAAATATTCTCATATATTCAATGTTGCATATTGATTTTTTCTCATAATTTTATTGAAAATTTATTATGTGTAAGGCAGAACAGTAGCTGGAGGATAGAAAGGTTAGAATATCTTCCTTAAGATAATTATAAAATATCAGTTCAGCAAATTTGAGAACCAAAGAGGGATTTCTCATAGACGGTAATGGTATGTCTTCACTGTAAAGACACTGAAAGCCAAACCCAAGGATGACATGGTTTGTCAATGGAAGAAGGCAAAATAGCTTGAATGTTTTTTCACAAATCTAAAATACACATTTATTATTGTTATGGCTGGATGGATGGATATATGGAAAGATAAAGAGACAGAATATTTCTCCTCTACATAGTCATGCGTGAGGGCCAGAGGTTGATGTTAGAATATCTTTCCTTATTCATTTCTCAACCATATTTTTTGAGACAAGGTCTCTTACTTAGATCCCCATTCAGCTTGACTGGCGGGCCAGTGAACCCTCAGGACCTGCCTCTCTCAGACATGCAGCACTGGGGTCACAGGGGTGCTCCAGCACACTTGGCTTCTCCTAGGGTTCTTAGAGACCCAAACCCATGCTCTCAAGTTGCACAGTAAGAGCTTTTCCTGCACTGAGCCAACTTCCCTACCTGAAAATATTTTGGCATTTTTATTGTATGATTTTTTTTTTAAGTTTGTAGGCTTCCTACCTCTATGAAAATTACCAGTGACTGTGATAGGTGGGCCAGAATGAGGAAGTGATGAGTGTTTTGTTTAAATTGTGTAAGAGAATGGATAGATGCTGCAGGCTCACCAGGAGGGGATGGCGACAAAGGAGCACAAGTCTTTCTTTCCCAGCACCTGAGCCAGGAGAGGTGGAGTTAGTTCCCTATGCTTGCATAGGAAAGCATTTGTTGGAGAAATTGGTATAAAGATGTTAAAGGCTAGCTTGGTGACTCAGTTTGGTAACTCTGCAAAAAATCCACAGGTGAAATTTTCATTTTACCCTAAAGCTGCACTTTCTGTGCATTTTTTTAAGAGTGAGAACTTGTGATGCATGTAGCCAGACTGTTTTGCATGCCCTCCTGGCTAATCTTAATATTAGACGATCAATCTGCAGGTAGCCAGTCTCCAGAAATTTCATTCCAAAAGTAGCCAAGGTGCGGTCCTAAGAGAACCTTCTAGAATCCGTACATGCATTCAGAGACCGATTCTCTAGTTCTGAGAGTGAAGTCTGCAGGGAACCAGCGAGGAGACCGTACGTGATGTCGCTCTTCAGAAGGGCAGGCTACTTTTGCTTGTGGCAATGTCAGGTGAGGTAATTCGGATCAACTGTCCGGATGAAGACAGCATTTGATATACTAGGAAAACATTCTAAATTGTATAACAACAGGAAAGGATGTTTGACAGTAATGAACACGAAAAAGTCCCTGGAGAAATGCAACACCATCAAAGCTGTCAAATTCTTTTGAAAAGCAGTTTTATGAAAATAAGGTCTAACTCATTATATAAAATAGCTAGGTATGCAGGGAAACAAAGTAAATAAATGAAAATGAGCAAAAACTATAGACAATAGAAAGAGATGCGTGGGAGACCCAGGTACTGATATTGTTCAGCTATAGGAAGTAGAATGTTGTTTATTGCATTTAAAGACACCAAAGACAAGGTCAAGGAGTTTCCCAGAGAACCAGAAGTTGTGAGAAACAACCAGATATAGGTTTACAAGTGAAGACTATAAAAGCTAAGATAAAAAAAAAATCAAAGTAAATAAATGTTGACACAGCTAAAAACAGAATTATCAAGCTGTAGAGAAATGGAGAAAGAAGGCTAACCTTCGACAAGAATAAAAAACTGAGAAATACAAAGAAGCAGAAGACCAAAAAAAGTGGTTATTAAAGTTTATTAAGTGTTTCTTCTACACTCATTCATGATGGTTATTATATGATTAATTACATCTTAACTTGACAATGCAGTGGCTGTCCTGACATAACAGGGGACATTGATTGAGAAAGACATAGGATGGCTACAGAGCTAGGGATCGTTTGCATCTTGACCTGAGTTCCAGCTGGCTGGATGCTTGGCCTATGGTGAATCAGCCTGTGTCATGCCTTTGCTCTCTGTTTTTTTTTGTTTGTTTGTTTTGGTTTGGTTTTTTTTGTTTTTTTTTTTTTTAAAGAGAATAAATAAGAAGCAGTAGGAACTGATGCCGAGCCCCCAAAGTTGCCTGAGGGGGTTGCATCTTCTCTGAGTGTGTCACATGGATACAGTGTGCCAGCAGCAGGAGGATGGAAAGCATGGCACCTGGGATGCAGGGACTTCTGGAAGACTAGAGTTGCCATGGGAAATGTGCTATTAAGAGTTGTGAGGCCTCACTGAGGACCAGAGGACAGAGACTGTCACTGGGAATGGTACAGTGTGTGTGTGTGTGTGTGTGTGTGTGTGTGTGTGTGTGTGTGTGTGTGTGTTGGGGTGCGTTACATACAGCTCATTTGTGATTTTTGTCTGGATACTTGCTAAGGAGTGTGAGTTTCAAAGTGTTAGCTTTTAACTTCAGCTCTACCATTGAACAGATATATCGACTTGGACAAGTTATTTATCACAACCAAACTTTGGTTTACTTCTATTTAGGAGGGCTGTGGGGAAATTCAGTGGAATGATGTATGTAGTAGACTAGCACAGAGCCGAGCCCGTGCCGAATCTCCAGGAAGAGAGCTGACTTTGGTTCAGCTTGTCTCTGTTCTCCCAGGTTCAATTTTCTTCTGATATCAAGATTCCTTTTATGTCCTTTTCTCTGAGCCTTTTTTCCTAACCCAGATTGCCAATATAACAATAAAATAATAAAAGTCCACTGAAGGGTGAGTAATTTGGTGACCCTTAAAGTTTCTAAGTCATTAGGACGCAGAGTAGCTACCATCTTTCTCAGGGACACAGCTGTCTCTTAGTGTTCAGCAAATCTCTGTTCAGTACAGAAATGTATTTGAACAAAAAGATTAAATTGAATAAATGAACATGCACATCTAAATGACAACATGAGAGAATCTTAAGGTTTGAGATTTCGAGAAACTCTCCAAGCAAGAGCTCCTCCCACTGCAATAGGAAGACTCTTGCAGAGAGAATACACTAGAACCCCTAAGCTCAGTATGGCTAGTACTCCTTAACCCAGCAAAGAGCTCTTTTCTTCCCTTCCTATTTTCGTTCAAAAGCCATTAGGGTTATGGGACGATTAAAAAGTGTCTATTGTCCCACTAGCTAAAGGAAATCGCGGACTTCAGTTCTGGAGAGTCATCATGTCTCTAATCTTTAGTGAGTATAAACAGATTCCTACAGATCAGAAGCAAGCATGAGTCACTAGCCATGACCTGTAGTGCTCATTCATAGCGCATCCATCAGTGCTGGTACCTCATGTACTTTACCCTGGGGTAGCCACGGCTTTGGGATGAGGCCCTAGAGTTGACTAGTGAGTTAAGGCCAGAGATTATTTGTACTATCACACACACACACACACACACACACACACACACACACACACACACCTTCATAAAGAAAGCTATTGGCCCACCAAGCTCAGCGGGCTTCCAGGTAAAATCAACTCCTGCTGGCTTTAATGGATTAGTGATGGTGTCACTTAGAAGGTCTGACACTTTGACCCCTTCTCCAGCTCTTCACCTTGTTGTCTCTCTCCCCCTCCCCACTCTACTGTCTGGCCAGGGATGCCAGCCACAGGCACTATCTTAGTAAGCTGCCTCACTTTCCAGCTTCCAGTTGAGTTTCATGTGTTTTGCAAATTGTATCTTCGGTATTCTGAGCTTCCTTGAGGAGCATCAGCAGGTGGCTTTGCCTTCTTGCCCTGTTACCAGGGAACCTCAGTCACCTCTCAGGATGGGGATGATTGCTGCCGCCCCTGGGATATTACTCCGCCTGTGGTCCTTTCACCCTTTCCCTACGTAGAAAAAGGAAGCACCAGGGATGGTTCTGATCTAAGTGCTCCCTGTTTCTCGCTGGAACCTAGTATCCCGAGATTTAAGCCACTCTGAAAAGACTGCTTACTATGTGCAAATCCTATAGGAAAGGATTTGATAGGGATCATCTAGGTGGAAAACTTCTGTAGGGTTCTGGACTAGGTCACAATGTGATGGAGACAGCATCGGCTGAGGTACAGAGGAGTTAGAATGTCCTGTGTTCCAGTCCAAGCAGAAGTCAGGAAGAACAGCGGTGGCTGCCATGGAGACTGGCCAGGGCCGCTGTGTCTGAGACATAAGTGACCATTCGTGTTCATCTCTATGGGAGCTGGGCTTAAGAAAATGAGCACCTGTATTTGTGTCACTTCCACTTGGCTATAATTCTTGGGACTATAGTTAGCTGGCTCTGCAATCCACTGGCCGCGTATCTGTCTCCCGATCTGGCTGGAGACTGCTTGTAGCCAGGCCTGCATCTTTGTGCTTCCAACATAGTCTGCACTCAAAAAAGATCCTCAAAGGAGTGAGTAAAGGAGAATCCATTGTCCAGGTCAAAGAGAACTGAAGCTACAGTTGTGGAAGGACACCGGGTGAGGAGCATTTGTAAGAGAAGATGTAATCGTAAACAAGTAGGCAAGGAAAGAGTGGTGGGAGCATAGGCCTGGGCTGGCTGGTGAGAGGTAGCCCTGAGCATTCTCAAAAGGCAGGATTGACAATGGTAGATAGAGGCCACTCACTGTCTGAAAAGATTATGCTAGGTGTCTCATAAGTTCATGCCATAGTGTTGGATACAGTCGTTGGTCTCACCCATAACTCTGTTGAATGGCTCTTATTGACGCCCAAAGCAGTGATCTTGGTGCTCACCACATATGCTCCTGGGGTGAAGGGTACAGGAATATGACTCCCTGTGTCATCCTCTTGAGTGCTCAGACGTTCACAAGTAAGTAAATAAAAAGCATAATAAGTAACTCTGCTGGAACAGGAAGTACAACGAGACTGTAGTAAGTCAGGCTAACAGTGTATTCCTCGATGTCCAGCATGGACATTTCATGCTTTACTGACTAAAGTGTAGCAGTGTGTTCCTCGGTGTCCAGCATGGACATTTCATGCTTCACTGACTAAAGTGTGATATTACTAGAACCAACTCAGATCTACTACAGTATTCAAACCTCTTTAAAGCATCTCAGGAAGGCTGTGGATGCAGTTGCCATAGCTCCCAGTTGACCAGCTGCTCCAGGGCTGTGACTAGCACTGTGGTGGCTAGATCGCATCAGTAGTTGCTAGAACTTAGAAATGCCAACTCATGCCCCACCCCAGAGAAACTGAATCAGAATAGTATTTGTCTCTCAGTGCTTCCATCCAGCATCTGGGCCCCTGTAAACAGGGCACTTCCCTCCCCTTCCCCCTCCCCCTCCCCCTGTCCCTCCCCCTTTGGTTTATAGCATCTGGTTCTCAGCATTATGACCAGAAGGAAATAGAATAATTGAAGTAGAATAATGACCCGCTGCACCTCAGCTGGAGTGTTCTCAGGACAAGGTTTGTGGTGTCACAGGACTGTGATGTGTTGGTAGAATCCTTCTTCACCCAGTCTTTGCAATCCCCCAAACCCTTTCACAAGAGCACACTCAGTCAGTAAGTGGGCTGCCCTGAGGATACTGAACACACCAGTATGTTCTTGGATGGGCTCTGTTTGTTCCTGGAAACTTCCTAGTTATTTCCATCCTGTGCTCATACCAAAATAATTATCCCCATCATCTCAAAACAGCCACTAAAGTCATGGGACAATCATTGACATCAACAAGCCCCTGTCACCAGTGTCCTTGTCCCGTCCCATGAGTCTTATCTTCTGATATAACACTTGCATGGTGCTCACTGGTGTGCCTGCTGACGCCCTGGTCGCTGAGTCTGAAGACAACCTGAGCTTAGCGTTAGTTCACTCTTGAGTTCTGCTACATGCCTGAATCCAGAGATGAGAAACATGGTGAGATTCAAGGGGCTCTGGATAGGGCAGGCAGGGAGCAGCAGCATTTCAGGCAGGGAAGCAGCAGACATTGAAACAGGGAGGCATGAAGCCAGGGACCTCCATATGGCCGGGCATGCTGCTGGAGTGTAAGGAGAGACCAGGATCCGTAGAAGCCAGGACTGCAAAGGAAGCGGTGAACTTGGAGCTGTAAATGACAGAGGTCACTGGTGCGCTTTCAAAAATGACATGTTTCAGTGCATCCTTCCATAAAGACGATCTAAGTGCTGTGTGAGACAGGGAAGACATGGAAGTTGGGGAGGCTGATTAACAACACTGTGTCTGAGAAATGGACATTAGGTGCTTCCATCATCGAATGAACATCCTACAGTACACTCACACAAACCTCCTTGGTACAGGTCAGTTGCTGGAGGAGGCCTCTTGATACAGAGAAGTCAGAAGTACCAGATGCTCTACTTACTCATGGTACCACACAGCACGCTTTTTACTGTGAGCATTTCAAAAAATAATTAAACACGTTTTTACATTTATTTATTAACTGTAGGTATGACGTCCACTGCACATATGCAGAGGACAACTTGTGAGTGTCCACTCTCTCGTTCCACCATGAGACTGCCAGGGATCAAACTCTGACAGCATAGTCAATACGTTAAGCAGCCACACAGCCATCCACTGCCATGTTTAAATATCACACACTGATAACTGCATGTGTCATGCTATGATTGTTATAGAAAGCACCAGCTACGTGAGATACATGCTTGTACAGTGATGTTATGACAGTCGTAATATCAGCAAGCGTTAGGCATTTTTAGCTCCATTACAATCCTCTGGTACTACGTTGTGTGGCACATGACTGAGGGATTTTTTTGAATCTGGGCGAAATGCCGTTTGAAATCTACAGAGAGGAACAGGTCAAGAGTTGTGTGGAGGGAAGGACGGGATGGGATCTACAATGATTTGTAGGTCACTAGGACATCCTGGTCTTGTTGCTAAGAGGTGCTAAAGATTTTGGAGTGGCCTTTGTGTGGCCCATTTGGCTTCAGCCCAGATCACAGTTCCTTCTGCATCTGTCACCTGTCTGTTCCTTGACACTTGAAGCTGCTGGTGCTGGAGGCCTGATCCCTCCCCGTGGTCTGACAGGCAGATATGGGGTTCCCAGCTTCTGGGGGAGCACTCGGAAGGCTCCTCGGCACCTTTCAGCCTCTCCTGAAAGTTGCTTTGCAGCTCAACTTTCCTCATGGCCTGGCAGACTTTAAACTAATGTGTGTACAAATTGCTAATTAATGGAATCGTTTGGATCTGAAAACATCTTGCTCTAATGGGAGCCTGCAAAGTGCTCACATTAATTCACAGGTAAAATTATTCTAGCTTTCTTTTTATTTATTTATTTATTTATTTATTTTTGCCTTCTCAGCCCAGCTTAATAGCTGGGAAAGCTCTTCTAATTAGCCTCATGGAAACCACTGGCCACAGCTCTGAGTTGTAGTGCGTGCTTCTGAGCTTGAGAAATGGGAGCAGCTGTGGTTATCCAGGGAACGGGGCCACAGATAAGTGCCAGAGAACAGACGAGAAAGACCTTGGTGTCTGAGAGGATAGAAAGGGAGAAGGTGACAAGGCCTGTGAAGACACTGGAAATGAGCCAGCCCCGTGTGGGATTCAGAAGGGGCATTGCCCTCCCATGTGTGCCAGAGGGTCCCACAGGATGATGTTCTTCCAGGCTGCCTCACCAGATCTCCTGGGATGGGGACACCTAGTGTATTCACTGTTCACAGGAAGCTAACAGCAACTGCCCTAGGCTTCAGTGTGCCCTGTATCACCTGAGCACTCTGCTCCAGACCCTTCCTGCCGTCATTCCTAGTGAGCATGCTCAGTGCAGCCACTAAATGCCCCTCCCTTCCCCCCATGGCAGAGCAGAACAAGCCGCCAACTCTGGGGTTCCCTGATAAGACGAGTGTCCTCCACGCCAACTCTGGGGTTCCCTGATAAGACGAGTGTCCTCCACCAGGCTGTCCATTCATTTCTTTTCCTCCTATCGACATCTGGGTACTTTTAGTTTATTTTTGAGAAGTTCGGGACAAAGTTTGCCATTTTAACTACTTTTCTGAGTGGCTCCAAGGCATGCTGTTTATTTGTGTTCCCCAAACTGAAACTCCAGGCTGTTAAATAAGAAGTCCCTATCTATGGAGCTTTTGAGCGAGCGTAACATTCAGATGATGCAGCCCCTGGTAGAACTGAACAATACCCAGTGGTCCCCTCATTTACTACTAAAGAGGTACCTTTAGAGCTACACCCTTGGCTCTGATATGTGGTTCTCAGAAATGCCCCACTGGTAAGATAGCTTCGTCATTGGAAACTGCACCCTCCTGAATTCCTTTCCATCAGGCTGCTCTATGTTCCAGAACAGGGCGGGCTGGCGGTAGGCTCTGGTAATCCACCACGGAGAAGCCTGAGATGACTAAGTCCTCCGTGGGTAGTCACAGTGAGTTCTCATGCTAAGCCCTGCTCTAGAAGGAGACACACTAGGGTGTCTCTGAGATGGGCTATTTAAAATCTTAATAATTACGGAAGAAAACAACAACACGTTTTCCCCCAAGAAGTACAGCAGAGCCGATCCTTTTATTTGGATGTGCCTCCAGGACAGATTTGGAGTCAAGCCAACCTGAGCCAGTCACTCATTGACTGTGACCTTGAGCCTCAGTTTGCTCATCTAAAGCCCGGGACTAGTGACTCCCACTTGAGCTGCCAAGAAGACTGCATGCAGGAGGTCCGGTTAGCCTGGTACCCGAGGCAGCACTGGCTCAAAAGGGGAGGCGGAGGTAGGTTCTGCTGCTGCTACTGTCGATGCTTTTGTTGCACAGGTCTCCAGGTGGTCCTGAACTCCATCATCAAGGCCATGGTGCCTCTGCTGCACATCGCTCTTCTTGTACTCTTCGTCATCATCATTTATGCCATCATCGGCCTGGAGCTCTTCATGGGAAAGATGCACAAGACCTGCTACAACCAGGAGGGCATAATAGGTAAGAGGTGGGGCCCTGGGCAGCAGGTCCCCAGGAGGCTGTCATTCCCCCTCATGGCTGCTTTCCCTTGGAGTGGATTGCTGCAGCCACCTGGATGCTCCAAAACTGGATGAGGCATTCAGTTTCCCCATACTTCCGACCATGATGACATGAAAGGCAGGGGTCAACCTTCTTTCCCTCTCCTTCCCAATGTCTGCATTCACTACCGCAGATCTCTGTTCAAACAGCAGGTGCTTTGTCCAGCGCTGCTGATGCACCATGTAATGGATGGACACAATTGGAGAAGCAAGATTAAGTACCCACCATTCATCAGTTTCTTATGCGTGAAGCAGATTCTGAGTGTGTGAGCTGCCATTGCAAGTGGATGAGCATGCGCAGCCAGGAGTACGCCAATGTGGTTGAGCATCCAAACCCTTCAGGATGTCTGTACCCCCCGACTCCCCATCCGCACCCGTTTTCCTATCCTCTTAGAGTTGCCTCTCTCTTCATCACAGTGACTATTTTCTTCTCCATCAAAAGCAGAACTCCAGGGTCCCTCCCTTTCCCAGAGTAGATGAAGAGGCTGTCATTAAATAAGCCCCTTGCCACCAGTTCAGCTCCATGTCACAACCATCAATCCTGCCTTTATGAGCCTCCCCTCTTTGTGTTCCTTCCATCAATCAATGACTTTAATAGGCAGCGCTGGCTCATTAAGCACTTTCTTAAGTGGCACCAGAGTTTGGGCTTACAGGAAAAACCACACAATGCTCTCTTAATGTGACTAATGTTTCAACTTGACCTTAAAGGAAAAACAAACAAAAAAAAAAAAAAAACAAAAACAAAAAACACCAGGGGCTAGAGAGGTGGCTCAGCCGTGAAGAGCACCGAGTCTTTCAGAAGACCTGGGTTGTGGGTTACCACATGGCAACTCACAACCTTCTATAACTCTAGTTCCTGGGGATCATTTGCTTCTTTCTTCTGTCCTCCAGGGCACCAGTCACCTAGATGGTACGCAGACATACATGAGAGCAAAACACTCAAACATATATAAAAAAAAAAAAAAAAGTAAAAGGACACATTAACTTTTCTCTTTCTTGAAAAAATGGTAAGGTTTTAAATGGATAGAGTAGTGAGATACATATATATATATATATATATATATATATATATATATATATATATATATATATATATATATATATATATATACATACATACATGTATGTGTATACAAACATACAACATTGGAAATCCCCATTCCAAAGCTATTAACAGTGCTAATTTATATTATTTCACTTTTAAAAACAGACCTGACCTTTTCATTTGGGCATTATTGAGGAAAACGGAGAGCATATGAGCATATGTCTGGAGCTCTAACAATGAAGGTTTCCTTCTGTCCTCTGTATTTCTCAATCCCACATAGCCTAAGCTGCAAGTTAGTGCAATGGGTGATGGTAGTGCCAGCCTGTATAACAGAGTGAGATGAAAACCTAATGCTCAGAAACCAGCATCACCACCTGGTATACACAGGATACTGTGACTAGGCAGGCTAACAGCTTCTGCAATGTTGCTCAGTCATTGTCACAAGGTCACAGTAAGACAAACAATGCCTATGAATCTATATTTACATAATCATCTTGTTTTTACTTTTTAAAAGAAATTGTGTTTAGGATAAAGTATTCACCCTTGAGAATTTTCAATTTATTTGGGTTGTAACTGTGTGAAATTGGGTGACAATTTAAAATGTTAGCTGATACAAAAATTTTAATAGGAAGAGCAGTTCTTGCCTTCCACTAAAATTCAGAGATATTCAGCCTTGCTTAGAGAATATCGGCCAACATAATGACCAATTGTCTTCCTTTAATTCAAATTCTTCTTTTCTTCTCAATTGATCTGTAGCTAACACCAAACCAGTAACATACATAACTGGTCTGTAGCTAACCCTGAACCAATAACTTATGTTAATGATGCAGCTCGGTTGGAGTGCCCTCAGAACTGACTATAGCAACGCATGCAGTTATGCTACATAATTGGTGGTCCACTGGACCCAGACTCTTCACACTGTTACAGAGGGACAGAATCTCCATGAGTCCTCATCAGTTTGGCAGTGACCAATGGCGTAACACTCACCAATGAAACAGGAAGGAATTCTGTCATAGAAAAAAAGACAGTGACTGTGCCGTGTCATCAAATACTGATGTGCCACAGAGCCATGGATAGTTGCTTAAAATCTTTTAGGCACCTCTGTCATCTTAAAGGGAAGATGACAGACATACCACTTCTCCTTCTGGTGAGGGTTCTTCAAGGCTGTGAGCAAAATGCGGCCTTAAATAATTGTTACCACCACAGGGATTGTTTCTAGGCCTCAGTGGCTCCAAACGCAAGAAAATGGTAAACATGGTAGACAAAACAAGATGGCAACCTCTTCCTAGGGAACATAGAGAGGCCCTTCAAAAAGCCATCCCCAGCACCAGAGACTTTCTTTGGTGCCCTTAAGAAGAAGAGCTAAGTTAGCTTCAACTTTTGGAGGGGTCACCTTAAGGTCATCTTGACATCGATAGTAAACAGAGCCAGAAAATCACCAGAGTTATCTTGTGCACCCGTCCACAGAGCTCATGACATCATTTTTGTGATGAGTTTTATCTCCATCCTATAACTCCCGTGGCCAGTTAGTCTCCTGGGTGGAAACCAAAAAGCCAGGATATCGGGCAATGAGAGTAACGTCCCTCAGAAAAGTACCATGCGGCTCCAGTCGAAGTCAGAGCCACTACTGGGAAAGGGACCAAAGATTCCTGGCCGCAGCAGCCTTAATCTACAACAAAGCAGTTGAAGTTCCCATCTCCCTTTCCCCTCCCACTGTCTGCCCATGGCCTAAAGTCTTCTAGATTCTCCCAAAAGAACAGCATTTGGTTCCCACAGGTGAGTATCCCCACTGAGGAAGAGGGAGAACCCACAGGGATCTGGTCTCTTTCATACCCATGGCTAAGAAGCAGTCCACTCACCCTTCAGAGCCAGCATCAGTGGGTTTCAGGGTTTTATAGAACGCTTGTTGTTTTTCCTTGAGTTTAGACATTAACCTATTTTCTGCCATGGGTAGTAGATTTTACAAAATGTTCAGCGAGTCTTTGTTATGGTTTTAGTCTTTCTTTTAAACTCTGATCTCATTTTACAGACTGAATTTTATGTTCTTTCAAATTTTCTATTCCATTTTTCTTGTAAGATCCCTGCAAGGAAGCTTTGGCCTGCCTCGGTGCCTTTAGGCTGTCCTTCCTGGGTCCAGTGTCCAGTGGTGACTGTCTTAGAAGAGGCTGTTTTCTCCCAATCTCTCCAGGAACTGCAAGGCACCCCTCCTGGTTGCTCAGCAGATACATTGCCATATGCCGATACCTTTTGTTTCTGGGTGTCCCATCTGTCCAGTGGATCTGGAGCCAGGGCGCTCGGTAGCTCTCCCCAGCACAGTAATTACCCCTGAGACTGGCACGGAATTTGTTGGCAAAACCTAGCAATGAAATCACTACCATTCTATTTTGCCTTCAAGTTGAGATCTAAAAATGTAATTGCTGTTGTCTTGGTGGTTTGGAACCCTGCTGCAAGCGCCCCCCGCCCCCACCCCGGGATTCTGTGTGTTGTTGAAGTTGAGTCCATTTCTAAAATCTCCTTTATGTTGCCGAAGACTTAATTTGCTCTTTCCACACCGACCACCTTCTCCAATTCTATTCTGAAATGTACAGCCTATGTGGCTTTATTCTTCCATCCTCACACTCCTATCTCTCTCCCTAGGACCTCTGACTCTTTGGAAGAAAGCCAGGACATCTTTATGGTTATGTTTATTTCCCTTGCCCTGGGGTGCATGTCACTAGGACCCGGTGATCTGTGGGTTCACCTTTTTCAAGGGTTCCTTTTTATAGAGACCTATTTTTACTGGATCATCGCAGCTTCTTAACTGTTCTGTGATTTTTTTTTTATTGTTATTATTGTTTGGGGAGATTTAAAATAGCATAGCAGCTTTTGAGCCTGTGGATGATCTACCTGAAGCTCAGTCCCTTCCCCCCTTTATCCATGAGATCACTGCCCCTCGGTGTCACTTCCTGCTAGTAGATATCGATCTGTAAATTCTCCAAGTATGTCCTCCCCGTGAGCAGTCAGAACTGGCTTTGGCAGCGCCACCCACCTTCCCCCATCTCTACTGTTTTAGGAACCAGCGATGCAGGATTGTCAGCCCAGGAGCCACATTACATTGTAAATAGATAACTGACATCGTTATGCTACAGATAAATAAGATTATAGAATGCACAGAAATGCAAGTTTCCCTTTATCTTTTCATCATCCCCTTTGTTCACCCTCCCGACTCTGAAAGCTGGTTCCAGAGTAAGAATGGAATTAATGATCTATTTGGTTCCTGTTTTTTTTTT